>NW_006399870.1:1570694-1577915 GCF_000299155.1 Elephantulus edwardii
CTTTTCATCTATATATATTTACTGAACTTCTAAGTACTATACTAGATTCTGGAATTATCAAAATGAAAGACTAGGTATCAGTTATATTGGCATTCTTGGCCTAAGTGAGAAAGAAAATATATATAAACAATTATTAGGTGATGTATTAAGTGCTGATCAAGTACACACAAAGTGCTTAGGGAATGAACCACAAATCTCCACCTTATGAGGCATTGATATCAACCTCTTTCTATCTGCCAGCCTTCCTTACTTGGGTTTGCCTACCTTCTCCAGTCTGTGTACTCCTGGAACATTTGTCAATAGTGGTTCAAGGGCTATTAGAGCCCTCTCATGAAATTTGGTGTATGACTATCTGGAAAGAAATAGCCTCTTCTTTTTGTGTAGGTGTGGTGCTTTCAGAAGTCTTCTTTCCTATAACAAAGAGAATGCTAATCTGGGGCTACATCCAACATAGACAGGTTCCAAGAGAAGCACTGCCAAGAGAAAGAAGGAAAAACGGAAGCCCCACTGCATCATCTGCGCCTCTGGATCTGGGCAGACCAGCCTAGTGAACGGTCCATTAAGCTTCTGGCTTTGTTTAAGCTATTAACAATAGAATGAATCAGAAGCCTGGGAGCCCCCAATGCCATATGGTCTTTCTTGGACCAGGGCAGAGGAGGAGGTGACTACTTAATGCACAAACGGAAAGCCATCGGATTTAATTGCTTGTTGACTCGAAAACACATAGACTAAGAAGGAATTCAGCTAGACAGGAGAGGTGGCCAGATAGTGCAGTCTTTAAAAGCCTAGTCTTTGGAGTTAAAAAGATTTGAATGGGATCCCAGCTTTGATGCCTACCAGCTGGGTGGCCTCATTCAAGATACTTCACTTCTCCGTTTCTCCATATGTTTCTATCTATAAAACATGGATAATAGTATTTGCTTTATCAGATTGTTATAATCATTACAAATAAAAATGTATCTACATTGACATGCATTCTTCAATCAACTTGGTCAAGAATAGCTGGGAGGGGGAAGGGGAGAGGGGTTTGTGCGGGGAGAAGGGTGCAACAATGAATGAATGGAATCCCAAAATCTCTGTAGATGTTCATTGAAATGAAAAATAAACAACCTAAATTGAAAAAAAAAAAAAAGAATAGCTCCCAATCTTATGTAGAACTATTCTACTCACACTCTAACCACGTATGTGGCTCTGAAGGATCCATCCAGTTGTATAATCCAGCTGGCCATGGCTTTGTCCTACAGGCTGAGTCAATTATAACCAGTGGGTAATTTGATGGATTCCCTAACCACGCGTCTGGTACAGAGATGCTATGATGCCGAAGTCATCTGCGAATTTAAAAATTATTAGTAGTAAAGTTAGAAGACTTATATTTCCAAATTATACTATTTTAAGCTCAGAGAAGTCTGTGACCATAGTTCCAGCATCGTAGTGATGGTTGGTCCCACAAAGGGAAGAGAGCCTTGATAAGATTTTGCATCCCTTGATCTGGTTTTTCCTAAAGCCAGGTCTACCTCTGCTTTTCTTTTTTTCCTTTATAATTTTTTATTTTATAATAGTTTACTTACAAAGTTTGTATATATTGTTTTTCCTTTACCCACCCCTCCCTCTACCCTTCAAATTGTGTGACCCTGTGTTTATACCCCCCATATCCTCACCCTTCTGCTTCTACCCTCCCTCACCTGGATCCTCATACTCCTTTTACTAATTATCTTTCTATTCCTACAATAATGGTCTTACACAGTATTTGTCCTTATGGGACTGAGTTAGTTCATCTAACATAATACTCTCCAGTCCTTCTAATGTTATATAGTAATTTTCAAAATAATTGTTCCTGCCTGGTGCGTAGTATTCTATCGTGTGAATGTACTACGATTTCTCAAACTGTTCAATTGTGGTTAGTTGGACATTTGGGCTGTTTCCATGTTTTTTGCAATGGTGAATAACACTGCTATGAACATTGGTGTGCAAATCTCCATTTGTGTCTCATTTCTCATTTTTTAGGGTATATTCCAAGCAGTGGAATAGCTGGGTCAAGTGAAATTTCTATGTTCAGCTTTTTGAGGAAATGTCAAACTGCCTTCCAAAGTGGTTGTACCACTTTACAATCCCACCAACATTGTATAAGAGTTCCTATCTCACCACATTCTCTCCAAAATTTATTTCTTACTTGCTGTCCTGTTATACATTGTCACTGCTACTGGCGTGAGATGCTATCTCATTGTGCTTTTGATTTGCATCTCTCTTATTGCCAATGATTTCGAGCATTTCTTTATGTGTCTGTTGGCCATCCAAATATCTTCCTCTGTGAAAGGTCTTTCCATGTCTTTTGCCCATTTTGTGATTGGGTTATCAGTATTTTTCTTGTAGCCACCTCTGCTTTTTCAGTGAATTGATGGTTAAACTAGAGTAAACTGAATTTTTGCCTCCTGTACGCAAATATTTTTTATTTATCAATGCAACATATGGTGTGTTTAACATAGAGCAGGTAATGTATGAGAAACCCTCATAATTAATATTTAGGCTACAAAGTGCCAAGAAAGGAAAAAACTCTAAGACCTTTCACATTTTGGAATCTTCCTTTGAGGTGAAATCAGAGGTTTTGTGTAAATGCACTGGCTTATAACTGTCCTGATTTATGTTTTTGGGTAGACATCATTCCCTTCCAGTGTTTAGAAATAATTCTCATTTCGAAAGAGATAAGTCAATGCTGGAAATGCTTTTGTCCTAAAGGTACCTGATTATTCTTCCTGAATATCAGTATAACTAGATTGAATACTTCCAATGGACTATCGAGGACTGTCTGCAGGAATGATGGAGGAGAGGAGTCATCCCTTGACGGCTCTAAGGTTGTACTAACAAGACCTCCGGATAAAAATCTTCTCCACTTTCAGTGCTAAACTAAAAGGGTGTTGTTTTTTTTTTATTCAAAATACTAGGAAGTTTAAATGGATGGCCAAACATGATCAGTGCCAATTTTTTTAGGTGACTTCGGCCTACCAAGCCAAATCATTGAACAGTTAGGAAGGTGAGAACTAGCTAGTCACTCCTATTTATTAGGAACTAAAAAAATAATTCATTCCTAATTCAGGCCATGATCTTTTCAATCACTCTCTATGTGTCTGAGTGCTAAACAATAACTAAGGATGACAGAAGAAGGATTAATGCCTGTGAGCTATGGTGTTGGAAAAGAGTACAGAATACCCAAAAAAACAAACAGGTATGTATGCTAAAAGAGTGCTCCTTGGAGGTAAGGATAGCAAAGCTTCATCTCTCATACTTTGGACATGTTGCTAGGAGAGGCTGTTCCTTGGAAAGTCATGCCATGCTTGGAGAGGTCGTGGTTAAACAAAAGAAAGGAAAATCCTTAATGAGATAGTTTGACACAGTGACTGCAGCAATGGCACAGGATAGAATAAGGTTCAAGTCTGTTGTGAATAAGGCCATTATGAGTCATACTCGACTCAACAACACCTAACAACAACAACAACAGGGGAATATGAGGCTCTGGTGTCTTACTGGTAAAGAATTGAGCTGCCAAGGCAAAGCTATGTGGTTCAAATTCATCAGCTGTTTGACAAGAGAAATATGAGCATTCTCCTATGATTTACTGCCTCTGAAAATTCACTGGGTCATCAGCTATGGGTTGGTTCTGACTCGGTACACAACAAGAGAATAATACCCATCACTTTTTTTAGATCAGCCATCTGGCTGGAGATAAAATGCTCAAACCCATCCAATTCTTATCTATCTCTGGGTTCTCTTCTCTGATTTAAAGAAATTTTCCCTAGCTGACAGTAATTCTAATTGTAGAAAACCCACACACAGGACCTGGGACAACTGGGCGAAGCTGATGTGTTAGAAATGCTAAGGGAGACCAGGAGACAAAGGCTTTCAACGTGACTTCGGGAGCTATAAACAGTCACTTAGGATTCTATAATGAGTCCTCCAATTAAGCAGAATTAATCTAGGAGCACTAGATAGGAAACCAAGGCTGAACAAGATTGCATGAATGCACATCTGAATTACTAGGTGTTCCAACCTGGAATTTTGGGGATCTGTCATCAAAGAAAACAACTTGCACACATTGTCTTCATCTTGTAAAAGCAATGGTATATTGATCTGATTGATACATTCTAATCTCTCCCATATCATAAATGTGTATGAGGGATCCATTTGTCAGTTCCTTAACTATGTAAGATTCCCCCCTAGTCATTTTATCATGACTTAATGTTTCATTGTCAAAAAGATAGCTTTCACACACACAAAATGGAAAAGCTATTGACATACTTTCTCAATTATAATAATTTTGTGGTAAATTGTGAAATTAGGATATGAGTCTTCCAACTTTGTTCTTTTTCAGGATTGTTTTTGCTAGTCTGCCTCCTTACAGTTCCATGTGAATTTTAGGTTCAATTTGTCTGTTGTTGCAACAAAAGGCATCTGGGATTTGATAGATATTATGCTGAATTGAATTTGTAGATCAATTTGAGGATTATTGTCATCTTGATAATGTTAAGTCTTTTGATCCATGGGGGGGTGGAAATGTAAAATTACAAGTGTTATTTTGAAATTGAAATTTTCTTGTATTGCTGATGGGAATGTAAAATGGCACAGCCTCTGTGGAAAATAGTTTGGCATTTTCTCAATAAGTTAAACATAGACTTGCAATATGATCCAGTAATTCTATTCCTAAATATATATACACAACAGGATTTAAATCAAGAACTCAAACTGAAATGTGTACATCACAGCAGCACTATTCACAATAGCCAAAAGGTGGAAACAATCCAAGTGGCCATTTATTCAGATAAATGAATAAACTCAATGTGGTATGTGCATACTGTGCACTTCAGTCCTCAAGAGACATAAAATTCTGATATATGCTGTGATATAGACGAACCTTGAAACAATTATGCTAACCAAATACCCTGAGGGAGTGGATCACACTGGCCAAGAGCTTCAGGATCATAATTTCAGGGAACATCAAGGGCAATTGGAGTAACAAAGTCAACAAAGTTAATGTAGGTAAGAAGTAACTAAGGACTTAAAGTTTTTCAAGCAGCCACCTGAGGCACAACCATTTGTCTACATCCATAGTCCTCAAGATTCTCAACTTCTGCAGCCCAGAGACCAGAAGAACTAGTTGGGGAGCCAACTGCTCCTACTAAGCATTCTGAAAGATACCACAAGACAAGGACCTGGGCACAGTCTGAAATAAACGTACAACAAAACTCAAAATAACAGTAATGGAAAGGCTTACTGGTCTGACAGAGATTGCAAGGACTCCTACGAATACAGCTCTTAGCCAATATTTGAGCCTGGATCTGAACTCATCCATATGGCACAACTTGCACTCAAACAATACACAGATCTGCAAGGTGCACAATAATGCCAGACTCAGCCCTGAGAATGCTCAGCCACACAGTTTAGCAGTGCAGCACTTGTCTAAAGATAAAATGCAGAAGTTAGAAAAGGGGATGATGGAGGGATGAATGGAAATGAACCACAGAGAGATAGTGGGAAGAGTGATGCTACAATGTGAGCATTGTATCAATGTCATTAAACAAAATATGTATAAATGATTGCACGGAATACCAATCTGCTCTGTAAAATTTCACTCAAATTACAATAAAAAGCTTAAAAATTAAAACATCACACTCAATTAAATAAGTCAATACAAAAGGACAACAAGCATTTCATGATCCAACTTGCAGAGAATATCTAGAGTGAGCAAACCCATGCAGATGAAAGTTTGCTAGTGATTATCAGAGGCTGCAGGATTAAAGAATAGAGCTACTGCTTAACCCTCTCAACATCAAATTATTGTCTACTTTGAACTTTTTTTAATGAAACTATGGGCTTTCAGAGGTGAGAGTTATGTTAACTTAAATTCACAAATATTTTGAAGAAATATGAATTTCCGTGAAATTAGTGGAACAAATATATTTTATGAACGGTATCTCTTGGGCTGGAGTTAGTGGTATGAAGTCCATTTCATGAAGTTATATAAGACCTTACCAAATAGCAGCATGTACTAAAGGTGGGATAGTGCCTGAATGTGCTCACCAGGTTCTACAAAAAATATCTGGAGTACAGCTACCTGGTCAATTGGCTGGAAAAGATCCATATTTATTTCCATTCCTAAAAAAAGGTGATCCAACAGAATGTGAAAATTATCAAGCGATATCACTAGTATTGTATGCAAGCAAAATATTGCTGAAGATTTATCCAAAAATGACTAGAACAGTACATCAATAAAAAATGGCCAGAAATATAAGCTAGATTAAGAAGAGGTCATGGCACTAGGGATATAATAAATGGATCTTGGCTGAAAGCAGAGAGTACCAAAAGGATGTCTATTTGTGCTTTCTAGACTTTGCAAAGGCATTTGACTATGTGAATTACAACAAATTGTGGCTATTACTAAGAATGGGAATCCCAGAACACTTGATCGTGCTCATGCAAACCTATACTTAAGCCAAGAAGTTGATATCTGAACAGAACAAGAGAATAATACATAGTTCTAAATCAAGAGAGGAGTGTGTCAGGGACGTATCCTTTCACCATACCTTTGCAATCTATATGCAGAATAGATCATTCAAAAGGCTGGACTTTATGTTTAGAAGGAGACTCATCAAAAACCTGTGTTAGAGGGGGCTCTGGGGGCATAGGGGAAAGAAGCTGTGCTGCAACCCTGAAGGTACTCGGTGTGAATCCACCAGATGCTCTGCCAGAGAAGGAGGGGCAATCTCCTCCTGTGCCAGTCGGCTCTGATTCGATGGCATACAACAAGAAAAAAAATTAATTTGGTTTAAAAAGAGCAAACCGACTTGTGTTAGGTGGATGACACAACCTTGTTTGCCAAAATTGAGGAGGATTTCAAACATTTGCTGCAGAAGGTCAACAACTACAGCCTTCAATGTGTGAAATGCATCTCTACATCAAGAAAACAAAGATCATCTGCACAGTGCCAATGTTGTTTTTGTTGTTGTTATGTGCCGTCAAGTCGCTTGCGACTCATAGCGACCCTATGTACAACAGCCCTAAACCCTGCTCTATTCTGTGCCAATCACATTGCCTCTGACACACCCATCCTGATTACCCCAGTCACTGAATCAATCCACCTCATAGAGGGTCTTCCCCTCCTGCGCTGTTCCTTCTACTCTACCCAGCATGATGTCCCTCTCCAAAGATCTGTCTCTCCTTGAAACATGTCCA
>NW_006399870.1:1578015-1582517 GCF_000299155.1 Elephantulus edwardii
AAAGCTCAAAGGCATCAATTCTCCTTCTATCCTCCCTAGTCATTGTCCAACTCTCTGATGCATAACAAGTGATTGCAAAGACCATAGCCTGTATCAGTCTCCAGAGTGACACCATTGCTCTTCAGTACCCTGGAGAGGTCCCTAACAGCAGACTTTCACATCCCAATGCGTTTTTTTTATTTCCTGACTGCTGGTGCCAAGAGTATTGACCGTGGAACCAAGCAAACTAAAGTTGTTAACAATCTCAATCTCTTCACCATCCATCCTGACGCTGCCAATTGGTCCAGTGGTGAGAATCTTTGTCTTCTTGACATTTAGCCTCAATCTATACTGAAGGATGCAGTCCTTGACTCTCTGCAGCAAGTGCATCAGGTCCTCCTCAGTTTCAGCAAGCAGGGTTGTGTCATAGACAGCATTATTACAAATGGATAAAAGTTTGTTAACAATTTCATCTTGCTGGAATCCACAATCAACACTTTTGGCACTGGCAGTCAGAAAATTAAAAGATGAGGTGCACTGAGAAAATCTGCTATCTAGGACTTCTTTAGAGTGCTAGAGCAACAATGTCAGTCTAGAGACTAAGGTGTGCCAAATCCAGGCCATGTTCTTCTCAATTGCTTGCTATGCATCTGAGAACTGGACAGTGACTAAGGATGACAGTAGAAGAATTTATGTCTTTCAGTTGTGGTGCTGGCAAAGAGTACTGAACATACCATGCACTGGTAAAAAAAACAAAGAAGTCTGGCCTGGAGAAAGTAAAACTGGCTCCTTGGAGGCAAGGATTTTGAAGCTCTGTCTCATACTTCAGGCATGTTTCCTGGATGAGATGGATTGACATAGTGACCATGGCAATGAGGTCAGGTGTGTCAGAGACACTGAGTTTGGCTCAGGATAGGGCCAGATTCAGAGCCCTTCTTTACAGGGTCACTATGAGTGGTAATCGACTCAATAACACATAACAACAACAACCAAACCCTAGAAGTAGAAAATATAGGTGAACACTATAAGACCCATAGGTCTTGAAAGGGTTAATGGGTGCCAAGATTCTATTTGGAGTAATGAAATCTGTTGGAGATAGATGGTGTTACACAACATTGTAAGTATAATTACTGTGCAGAGTTGCGTATGTAAAGATGGCACAATTTTTTGTTACATATATTTTACTGCAATGAAAGTATTTAAACAAACAAGGAAAAGGATGCTTGATTCTGATCCAGATTTCAGGTCTGTATTGAAGACAAAAAGAAAGTAATAATGATGCCAACTCTATTTGCCTCCTCCTGTCTGTAAAACATACATTTTCCCAGAAGATATGTCATCAGAAATCTGCTTGTGTCTCATGTGCCACAGTGGCTCCAGTGGTCAGCCTCTAGCTGAGAAAGTGGAAAGAACTTACACTGATTACTACTCATTATCAGAACCAAACCAATCACATTGCCAACATAATTGCAGTTCTGTTAGCAAGAAGGAAGAGGACATGCATGACTACTGCTTTAGTAACTAACAATGTTTTCAATGTTTAGTAACCACAGTGTTTTCAATGTTTAGTAACCACAATGTTTTCATTGAAATCTACACGTTTCTACAAGTTATGCCAAATTTACCAAATACCGTAACATGGTTCCACCATCCTAGTCCTGGTAGAAGAGACATGTTTTCTCCTCTTTAAAAGTCAAGCTTTATATTCATTTAGCTCTGTGATTCATCTACCACATATGGCTGTACCTAGGGTACGGTGCTTTGAACCTGTCAATTGGGATGTGTATACATACTTTCACACCTGTAGAAAGATCATTTCAAGATCTTAATCCCTAAGGGTCGAGTGACAGTATTGTTTTACCTAGGATGCTTTCTCTCTAAATGGTAGAAACATTTCCTCTAAAAATCCAATCCAAAAACAGCTCATGTTCCAGCAATCACCACCTTCACCCCCTCCAACACATAATTCTAGAGCAGGCAAAGCAAAAATAACAAAAGTATATTAACCCAAATAAGTCAGTATTCACCTCATTACCCTTAAAATACTCCACCCAACCTACAGAATAATAAAAACTTATAGTTAATAATCCTTTAGTCTAACATAACAAAAGAACAAACATCACGAAGTTAGAGTGAGGATTTAGATTGGTAGAAAGACTACTGTTTTTCATAAGTTGAAGACTTGTGATCATGTGCTCAAATTCATGTCCAATATCCAATCCCACAGAGCAGCGTCTTCGCTGGGGAGTGGAGCTTTCAGCAAACTTTCTCTCAAAACCTACCTGCTTTGCAGGCCTTTCAGTTGCTGAGGTCTAATTTCGGTTCACTTACATCTTGGTCATACTAGGTGGCGGTCCACAATGAAAATTCTGTGCATGCCTTCTTCCTTCTGAAAGTCAGAAGCCTTTTCATACAAACATTCCATGTTTTCACTGAAAGTCATGTAGTGGAAATTCAATGGATAACTTTTGGTAACACCATCTCTAGCCAACTGACTGATCTGTATTATTTGTTTTCAGAGTGATAGGTACTGGGCCCTTTTGTGTGTTGTTAGGTGTCAATAAGTCAACTATTTTTCATAAAAACCCTAAGAACAGATGGAAATCTTATCACATCCTTTGCCATCCTCATGATCTCCATCATGCTCAAGCTTATTGATGTAGTGACTGTCAACCCATCTCATGAGGGTTTTTCTCTATTGCTGATATTTCCTAGACCTTCCTCTCTCTTGCTGTACCTTCCCAAGTATGATGTCTCTCTACAAGGACCTCCTGAAAAGATGTCTCAGTAAGTGAGATGGAAGTTTCACCAGCCTAGCCTCCAAGTAACACTCTGGTTGTACTTCCTTCCAGACAAATTTGTTTGTTCTTTTGGAAGTTCATGGGATAGTCAATACTCTTTGACAACACTATTCAAAGGCTTTGATTCTTCTTCAGTCATCCTTATTTCAACTTTCAAATGCATAGGAAGAAATTGAAAGTACTATGGTTTGGATCAGGCACTTCTTAGTTTTTAGACTGACATTGTTGTTATTTAGTATTTTGGAGAGGTCCTTGACATCAGATTTCTCCAATGCAACACATTTTTTTACTTCTTTATTGCTGCTACCATAGCTGTTGATTGTGGATTTAAGTAAAATTGTAACCTCAATATTTTCCTCTATCATGGTGTTTCCTTTTGTTTCAGTGTTAAGGATTTTTGTTTTCTTTTTTTTTACCATATTTTTATTGTTTTGCATACAGTCATTCACATACATTGCATTTTATGCAAGTATATTTTATGTTATACAATCATTTATGTACATAGTCTTTTATATAGTTAGTTACTATTGATCTATATTCTTGTCAAGTCTCCACTGAATATCTCCTATTTCTTCACCCCTCCATTTGCCCACTAACCTCTACTATTCTAGTGATTTTCCCCTTCCCCTTTTAATACCTTCCCCCCTTTCCCTTTTGAATATGTATACACATATTACCACAGTTATTTTCACAATAATAGTGTTATGCAGTATTTGTCCTTATGAGACTGAATTATTTCACTTATCATAATGCTCTCTAGGGTCTCCTATGTTAAATAGTATTTCACAGAATTGTTGTTCCTTAGTGGGGCATAGTATTCCATTGTGTGAATTACCACAATTTTCCAGTCCATTCGTTTGTTGATAGACATTTAGACCTTTTCATTTTCTTGGTATTGTGAATGATGTGGCCATGAAAATAGGTGTACATACCTCCATTTTTGTCTCGGTTCTGATTTCCTTTGAGATATATTCCTAGCAGTGGAATTGCTGAGGCATATGGGATTTCTGTGTTCAAATATTAGAGGAAGCATCAAACTGCCTTCCAAAATGGTTGTACCATTTTACAATCTCACCAGCAGTGTGTGAGTATTCTAATCTCTCCACATTCTCTCCAACATTTATTGTTTGCTGTCCTGTTAAACTTGACTACTGCTGCTGGGGTGAGATGATATCTCATTATTGTTTATTTTCTTTCTTTCCCCTCCTTTATTGTTATTTTGATTAGCAACTCTCTTATTGACAGTGACTTTGAACATTTCTTCGTTATCTATAGGATATCTGAATGTCTTCCTCTGTGAAGAGTTTTTTCATGTCTTTTGTTGGAATTTTGTTTTCTTGATGTTGAAATGTAATCTATATTGAGTAAGCACTTCGAATCTTAGGTCACTTTCTACCATCTTCATAACACAGGTTTTTGATGCAAATTTTTCTTCATATAGTTCTATTCTAGAATTATTTGCTCAACATACAGGTGGAATAGATTAAAGAAACCTACAACCAGGAGAAGATAACATAGATGAATGGGATCTTCTAAGACTCAATTCCCTATGCACATCCAAAAACTTCTCCAACAGGTTAAAAAGGGAAGCCACTGACTGGGAAAAAGTATTCGGTAATAACTTATCAGATAAGGGACTTATATCCAGAATTTATGAAATACTTGAGCACCACAACAAGATAAAGGTAAATAATACAATAGAAAAATGGGCACAGGATATGA
>NW_006399870.1:1584576-1644957 GCF_000299155.1 Elephantulus edwardii
CCCCAAATATAATCCACTCTGCAACCCTCATTGCATACTCCTACGATAAAAATAATGCCCTAAAATATAATACTTTTAGACTGTTCTCTCTCCCATAGACTTCAATGCCGTAAACATATTTCATTCAGTTTTTCTCAGTCACACGCCACAACCTCTTCTAAATCCAGCTTGAATTTCTGACAATTCCCTGTCAATGTACTGTTTCAGCCCTTTCTAATAATTTCCAATAAGATTTCACTTGCATGTGATTTTAATTACATTATTTGATAGTTTTTGCATTCTGCTAGATCACTTTTGTTGGGAATGGAAACAAATTTAGATACTCTTCCAGATGGTTGACTGAGCAACAGTCTTCCAAATGTCTTTGGGTAGACTAATGATCACATCCAGAGTTGTATCTCTGCTGAAACACCTCAACTGGTATTCTATCAGTTCCTGGAGTCTTGTTCTTTGCAAATTATTTCAATGCAACTTAAATTTATTCCATAATTATTATTGGTTTTGATCATATGCTAGTTCCTGAAATGGTTCCATGCTGACCAATTCTTCTTGACACAATGACTGCATTCTTTCCATCTTCTTTTTGATGCTTCAGACATTATGTAACTTCAGACTGAACAAGTAACTCTTCCTTGAATGTATCTATGTACAAAATAATGAAACTGAAATATTTAAACAAGCTAAGTGCAGACAATAATAAAATGCAATAAGTAAAGAGTGACAAAGGAATTCTTGCCTTCCATGAGACCCAGGTGTGACTCCCAGCCAGGCACAGACATATCGGTGGAAGACAAGGTGATGCTAAACAGGGTTCAGTGAAGCTACCACCTAAGATGGGCTAGGGAGATGAGCCAGGCCTGGCAATCTACTTCTAAAAATCAACTGACAAAAACCCTTTGGGAGTTTTTATTCTTTAATAAAATTTTTTATTTTAATTGTGATTTTAAAGAAAATTTATAGAATCAGGGCCCACTTCAAATGAGATCAGGCCTAAGCACAATCTTCATTACTTTTTGCTTCCTCTTGACAGCTACTTAGTTATTCATCCCTTTTTTTATCCAAACATTCATAAATTATTTACTGAGACTCAAACATTGCACTAAGGCTTCTACAATGATAAAGTCAATAGTTCTAGTCTCTTTCCTGATGGAGTCTACAGCCTAATGCACGTATCTTTTCAATAAGTATTAAAGCTTATGTTTCAGAGCTATGTGCTTAAATATTTATGAATGAGATTTTATGAGGGAGTTGACCACAATATGGATAGAGTCAGGTCATGAGTTTTGGTTTATTACATAGAAGAACAGTGAGGTTTGTTTATTCTTGGGTGTGCTTACATTTTTCTAAAATAGAAAGAAATCTTTTTAAAATTATTAACAAAATGCAATGAATTCTGGGTAACCCATGAAGGGCAGAGCCACGGCTAGGGTCTCCAGACTGAGGAGATCACTCCAGTTCTCAGATCTGAGAGTGTCACTGGGTCAATGGTGGAGGCTGGGGTGCTCACCCCGGGATGCCTCCCTGAGCTTTCTCTGGGTGATTGCAGACGGTCTCCTTCTCTCCAGCTCCAAGGTAGACAGCAGCAGAAAGAATAATCTGAATGTCACTGGGATTCTCAGACACATTGCTGGGTGAACTAAAAACTTTGACCTGACTGCCCAGCTGAGCCAGAAAGAGTGGGGGGAGTAGTCTTTAAATAGACTAAGGAATGGAACCAGTTGCTGTCTAGGTGACTCCAGTGCGCAGCAGCTCCACATGTGTCTGAGGAACTCTGGGTTTTCAGTGGCTGATTTCTCAAGAACAGGTTTCCCGTCCTTGCTTCCACCACACATCTAAGGGGACATCAGCCTCCTCTCCTTCAGTGAGCAGCCAAGAATCTCAACTGCTTCCAGCATGCAGGGACTCTAAGAAATAAGGTGGGAATTATTTCTGGGACAGATCTTTTTATAAAATAAAAATTAAAAAATAATTAAAATATTGATGTGTGATAGGTTTATGCTAGAATATGTTGTGTGCCTTGTTATTAAAATAATTGCACTGGTCTAATGTTGCTTGCAGGGTATGAAGACCTATCAGGTCCTCACATCACTTAGCCATCACTGACTTTATTCCTATAGGTTTGGTTTGGTTTTATAAAGAGAAAAGAGATGGATTTGTTTCGACCATAACTCATAGCATAGCTTTTGTGGTGAATTCTGTGGCATGTTGCTCCCGTAACTAAAAGGCCTGTGTCTCTAGTGGTTCTTCAGGAGACAGACAGGTGGTCTTTACCTGTTAAGACTTATAATCTTGAAAAACAGTGGAGGAGCTGATTCCACAGCAGTGAGTAATGAGTGATAAACAATGTCAACTGCTATGTTGTTGTTCTTAGGTGTCATCAAGTTCATTATGACTCATACCAAACAACACATCTGAACCTGCCCTGTCCTGTGCCATCCTCACCATCTCTGACACACTAGAACCCATTGTAACAATCACCTTGCCAATCCATCTTGTTGAGGGTCTTCACTAATCCTCTACCATTCCGAGCATGATGTCCTTCTCCAATGATTGGCCCTTCCTAACAACATGCCTAATGTATGTGAAACCAAGTTTCACCATCCTTGCTCTAAGGAACACCCTGGTTTCATCTAGGCCAGTGCTAAAGCAGCCTGGGAACTGTACTAAGTAGTATAGAGGCCAAACACAGTCTCTCGTTCTCTCTTTCTCTCTCTCTCTCTCTCTCTCTCTCACACACACACACACACACACACACAAAGAGAAAAAAATTCAAAGTTGAACTCTAGTTTCACAACTGATCTAATACTGGGCAAGTCACTTAACTTCTCTGGGCCTCAATTTCCCACTCATAAAAATGGATGGAAGTAATAATATCATCTCACACAGGCCTCAAGTGCACCATTGTTGTTGTTGTTATGTGCATCATCTCACGCAGGCCTCAAGTGCACCACTGTTGTTGTTATGTGCCATTGAGTCGCTTGCGACGCATAGCGACCCTATGTACAAGAGCTCTAAACGCTGTTCTATCCTGTGCCAACCTAGCCATCCCAAATGCACTTATTCCCACCACTCCAGTCACAGAATCAATCCGTCTCATGGAAGGTCTTCCTCTCCTTCATTGCCCCTCCACTCTGCCAAACATGATGTCCCTCTCCAAGGACCAGTCCCTCCTTGCAACATGCCCAAAGTATGTCAGACGAAGCTTCAAGAATCCTTGACTCCAAGGAGCATTCCAGCTTCACCTTCTCCAGGACAAACCTGTTTGTTCTTCTAGAAGTCCATGGTATATTCAACACTCTTCTCCAGCACCACAGCGCAAAGGCATCAATTCTCTTTCTATCAACCCTATTCACTGTTCAACTCTCTGATGCATAGCATGTAATTGCGAAGACTATAGCCTGGATCAGGCACACCTTAGTCTCCAGCCTGATGTCGTTGCTCTTCAGTACTCTTGCGAGGTCCCTCACAGCTGACTATCCCAATGCAATTTGTCTCTTGATTTCCTGGCTGCTATTACCAAGAGTGTTGACTGTGGAACCAAGTAAACTAAAACTGTTAACTCAATCTCTTCACCATCCATACTGATGCTGCCAATTGGCCCAGTGGTGAGAATCTTTGTTTTCTTGATGCTGAGCTTCAATCCATATAGGAGGCTGCAGTCCTTGACCTTCTGCAGCAAGCGCTTCAGTTCCTCCTCAGTTTCAGCAAGCAGGGTTGTGTCATCTGCATAATGCAGGTTGTTGATGACTCTTCCATCAATCCTGATGCCACATTCTTCCTCTTACAGCCCAGCGTCTCAGATGCACCATATTAAAGAATAAATGAGAAAGCAGTTTGTCGCACACACACTGTTCAAATTTAAGATAATGTTGTTAATCTGCTCTAATTTTTAACCTAGGCTGTGTAAACTTGACTAGATAGTCAACCTGTAAATCGTTCCCATTTTTCTTCTATAAAACATGAAGCAAAAATACCTAATTTGAAAGATTGTGAAAAGCAACTGACCTCACACTTAATGAAGTGCCTAGCAGAACATGAGATGTAATTTTCCTTAAGTGTTGGTTACTGCCAAGTGAATGAGGAATTCCTCTGAGATAAGGATCGATCTTTTCATGTCTATAACCATGTTTTGCAAATGTCAGAAGTTCAAGAAATGTTTATCCTTGATCAATCTGGCGGCTTTGTCAGCCCAAATACCAGTGGTTCAAAACCACCAGCTGCTCCTCCAGAGAAAGATGGGCAATTTACAGCCTCTGCAAACCCACTGGAGGGTCAGCTACGGGTTGATTCTGACTTGATGGCAATGAGTTTGAAGTGTTTTGGTTTTGTTGTTTGTTTGTTTTTACAGTGCTACTGATGATAACGATGCTGATGGTGATGAAAGCTCAAAGGCAGAGATGGAATGTCCAGGACAACCTAGTGCCTAGAAAACTTGGTTTTTAAGTCTGAACCCAGCCTTTGAATTATGTGCTTTCTGCCCTCCCCTTTATGACATGTGGGGTGAGGGTGGGAGGAGGCCTTTCGTCTGGCAGAAGCCCCTTTAAAAATGTACCCAGGCTCCTCCTCTGTCAACCAAATCGCTAAAAATACTACTACAGCAAAAGCTGAAATATTTGCAGAGAAAACGGAATTTCATGCTACCTCCACTCCCTCCACTCAAACTGGTAAAATCCTGACCTGAGAAAACCCCAGATTGGCTCCACTGAAGGTATAAACCTCCTACTTTTCAACCCACTTCTTCGTAT
This sequence comes from Elephantulus edwardii, assembly GCF_000299155.1. NCBI lineage: Eukaryota > Metazoa > Chordata > Mammalia > Macroscelidea > Macroscelididae > Elephantulus > Elephantulus edwardii. Next base: position 1,589,322 of record NW_006399870.1, read on the forward strand.
AGATTCCCTTGTGGGCTTGAGCTGGGATGCTATGTTCAGATTGTACCCACTCAGGGAGGGAAGTCATAAGTATTGGCAAGTCGATTGCTGTTTGCTTATCTGGACTAGTCCATTTGTCCCAAGTAGCATCAGTACAGATTTCAGAAGGTCATAGGAATCCTCCTTGATCTAACACTTTCCTTGATTTTTATTCTGAGCCCCTTCCCTCTTCCTGCTGGATGCAGCCCATGGTGTGCTCTGCTCCTCCAATCAGGAGTCCTCTTGTCTCTAATCCAGCATCTCTTCTCCTTTAATCACCAGAGGGCTGGAAAAAGTTGGAATTCAGAGTCAAAAATGACAACTATGGAATCTACACTTAGCTGGTTAACAGGTTGCACTCCAAAGGTTGGTCTTTGGCACCTAGGTCCTAGGTCAGGCTGTTGAGCAAAGGCTATACCAGGTGTCTTTGCTCTGCCAAAGACCAGAGATTCCCAGAGCGGGCCTATCTGCTCCTCAAAGCATCCAGACCCAGACATCCTACCCTGTGCTTGTCCTGACCTTAGCTGATCAAATATCAGTGGCTCAGAGTCTCATCCAGCTACCTTACTGACAAATCCCAACTACTTGGTTCATCACCAGGGCAACCATGTGGCCCTCATGCCAAAGTGAAGGGTCTACTCCTGTGCACATCTTTGTGGTTGTCAAAATGTGCCAACGCCTTCTCCATATGTGTCCAGTGGATGTACAACAGTGTGTGTGTCTGTCTCTTTGGGTCTCTATATGTATGTTGTATCTATGAAGCCTTCTGTGTTGCTGTGTGTGCCTCTCGGTATCTGAGTCTGTGCATGTCTGTATTCTCATTCATGTCTCTGCCTCGCTCTCTATCTGTTCCTCACCTCAGAGCCTGCCCATCCCCCAGGGCCAGCGTTGCGGCCAGTTCTGCGTAGGCGCCTTGAGTGGGCTGTTGCTGAAATGGTTGTTTTGAGGATGAAACTGCCAGTTGCCATATCTGGTCTCCCATTGGCCTGCCAGTGTTCGAGACACTCACACCCACACAAAGGTGTTTTTCAGGAAGAAGGAAGGGCTGTGTTGCTGATGTGGGAGTCAGAGGAGTGAGGGAAGGATGGAGGGGGCTGTAAAGATTCCCCCTTTCAGCTCTGACCAGCAGGAAGAAGGGCCCAGAGGCAAAGCAGCCTGCAGAGGGATGTTGCCTAGCAACTTGGGAGACTTTACTGCAAACTCACCAAATTCTGAATTTTTTGGCTCTAATTCAGGAAGAGAAAAGCAGAGAGTCCAGGCCTAATATCCTCTGAGCCCCCATTTTCCTCCTTTCCCCAAGCCTCTGGATCCTAGGGTTGATGTCCTGTGGGAGCTGGTACATGCTCAGCCCCAGATGTGCCAGGGCTTGGGTTCCCAGAACACACTGCCATTTGGTGGAGGTGGGGGTGGAAGATATGCGAGAGACAGATTGGGGAACAGATTTTCAGTTACAAGGGTGGGTGGGTCCTAAACATGCTGGGAGAGACACCCCTACCCCTCAAGCCCTGGAATTGCAGCCAGTATCCAGCTCAGCCTAGAGACTCCAGCTGGCTAAGTGTCCATGCTGAGTGGACACCAGAATCTCCTTCCCAGTCACTTTCCCTTTGGCAAGGAAAGAAAGCAGATGTGGCCACGCTGTGGCTGGCCCATGGGTTGGGAGTTTGTTTCAAGGTCCCTGTCCTACCCACATCCACTGGCCCTTTTCCCCTCCCTTGTTCTTCTACCTTAGTTAAGATACCCTAGGCACAGCCACTACTCCTTCTTCTGGATGTTAGCTGAGAAAGACTTCCTAGTTTTCTCAAAAGACCACCTTGGCCACATAACATGCTATTCTGGCAGTCCCGGTGTCCTGGCAAATTGGAAGAGATGAAGGAGCACAAAAGTGATGTGACAGTTCTTCCCAGATGACCCTCATATCTCCCCTTACCAGTGCCTCACAAAGCCTACATCCTTCCTTGATAATGGGCTCAAAGAGCCAGTTACTTCTGAAATTATCTTGTTTGCTTTGGGGGGTTGTTTCTTCTCCTACATATAAGGAAGTCAAGTTCTTGTTGTTATTGGGTTCTCTTATTCCACTTTTTTATTGTGATTTGATTGAAAGTTTCCAAAGCAAACTGGTTTTCTTCTCAACTATTCACACACACATTTTGTTTAATGACCTGGTTACAAAACAAAATAACAGCACACTGCGAGTTTTCCTCTGTGATTTTTCATTCTCATTAGTCCTTCTTTCCTACTTTCCCCTTCCTTCTCACCTTTATTCCTGGACAAATTCTTCCCTTCTGACTTACAAGGTTGATTATTCTAAAGAGTAAGTGGCTTTTTTGTGTTATTGTTCAATTTAAAGGCATGTCTGTTGTTTGGATGAAAGCTGAGTCACAGGTATGAGTTGTACCCCAAGTCTGAAGGACGGCAAAGCATCCTAAGTCTCAGGATTTCTACCAGTCTCTAACTGACCAATAAGCCTGACCATTTTTTATGGTGTTTTTCATTTTCTTCTACATTTCCCTTCCACTCTGTGCAGGATCTTTTGTGAGCGCTTTTAGAGTGGTCAGCAGCTTTAGCTGGGCACCATCTAGTTCTCCTGGTCTGAGTCACAGAAGATGAGGTTCACATGGTGGATTGGTCCTTTGGACTGTTACCATGCATCTTTGTTTTTCTTACTTCTGTGTTCTGGACAGGGAGAGACCAAGGGTGGCACATTAGATGACAGCTCAAATGCTTTTAAGATCTTAGTTGATACAGTAGCCAATTTTTGTTTTATCCAGAGACAGTGAGTCAAAATGTTAGGGAGATTCTGGGATGAGGAATCAGAGGGAAGGTTTCTTCCAAGTGTCTATATAAAAGCATACAAAATGGGTGCGGCGCATATATTTTGTGTACTGGTGCAGGATGGTTGGATAGAAAAATAGATATATATATTGCAGACATTCTGGTGCGCGCGCGCGCGCGCGTGTGTGTGTGTGTGTGTGTGTGTGTGTGTGTGATATAACAGGGCACCTGAATTTATCTACACAGGATGTTAGGCACAAAAACTGTGTAGTCATTTTCACAAGTAATAGAATAAATGTGTCTGCATGTTGAGAGAATTGGACATCTCCGTGATGCTCGGGCACTCATCTATGGAAACGCAGGCCCTACGAGTTTTGGTGTCTATCTCCATCTCTGCATTATACATACCCTCAGTGGACGTGGAAGAAGAAGCAGGAGTGGTGAGGGGACTTTTTACTGCTTATCTCAGGAAACACGTCTGCCCACTGAAGGAGAGGAAAGTTAGAGGAAGCCATATTTGGGACTCGAGCTAGGTTGTGGAAGTGTGAGGCGGTGGTGGGGGCTGCTTTCTCTACATGGGGGGAAGGAGTGCTGTGCCCAGATGTGAGTGCCTTTGTGCCCAGGGTTGTCTGGGCCTCCTTCTGCTCTCTCTGACCCCGCAGCAAGCATGGGTGAGCTGGGCGGATGGGTATGTAGGAGGCTGGATGGAAGTGTGTGGGCGCAGGGGCTGGGGCCAGAGGAGGAGGAAGGTACAGGGAGACGGGGGCGTGGCCTCACTTATTCTCCCCGCCCATCTGGGCAAAAGCGCCTTCTGATTGGCTCATGTGCCGTGGGGCTCAGGTTACATTTGCGAGCTGAGCTGAGCGCGGGAGAGAGGACCGGAGAGGAGAGCGGCTTGTGGGGCGCGCGTCAGCGGGCGTCCCCGAGCCCCAGAGTCCACGTAACCTCAGACAGACCCCACCTCCGTCCTGCTTACACCTCCACCCCAGCCAAGGACCCCCCCAACACGAGTATGGACTGCTGCACGGTAAGTTAGGGTCTGGACTGTCCAGCGGTTTGCTGTGGGCAAAGAGCGCCGGAGGGCCCTGAAGGGCGAGAGGATGGAAGTGGAAGACAACAAGGAGCTGTAGGGGGTCCCTGCTGAGGCGTGGGTAGGGGCGATGGAAGGCGACCATCTGACTTGGACACCCGAGGAAATATGCTCCCCTCCTCGCGGGGGCGTCTGAGCGCCATCCGCCAGACAGTCTAGACTGGACCGGGAGCTCTGCAACCTGTTACAGAGTCCCTGGTTTCAGACTGAAGCAGGAAAGCTACATTGTAGACAAGAGGAGGAACTTCCCCCAGCCAAACGCCAGAAGCTGTCACCTGACGGGGCTGCAGCGATTTCTTTCCCTTTAGCTCTCGGCCCCCACCCCCATTCTCCATCCCGCTGCAGCCACGGTGGGCGGGCGGGCGGGCAGATTGATGATCCCCACCACCTCCTGACAGTTGCCTAAGCGCCGTGGACAGCGCAGGGTGGGACAATCACTTGATCACGATTGGTTCAGTCGTGATGTCGGGCAGCTAAGAGCCTAGTCAGGGTGGTTCTGGGGAGGAGTCGATGCAGCCCCCCACGCCTTCTCCCTCTGGAGGGGGCTGGGTGAGGTGACCGCGGGAGACCCCTGCTGGCGAGGGAAGGAAGTGTCTTCTATTTGTCACGCCCACACGGGACCCAGAACGCAGCTAGTGCCTAACTAGAAAATAGGTTGCTGCTAGGTGAGTTGCTAAGAAAGAGCCTAAACCAGAACCCGGGTGTTGGCTCATAGAAGTATAGCAGATATATGTGTGGGTGAATATATAAATAAATAGATATTTAAATAACAAATTACATTTTAATGTAACTATTTTAAAATAAAATTATATCTATTGTACTACTTAAAATATCTATTATGTTTTTAAACCCTAAGAAGGGGAAGAAACGAGTAGAAGCCCTGTATTCCTGTATTCCCATTCAGTCAGGCAGCTAACAACACAAGAGATTTCCGGTCCTCCACTCAATGGCTCCCTGGCAAGTGTACCAAAGGAAAAGATAAGTGGTGTGGAAGGAAAAGATAGTCAAGTTACATAAGGGATAAGACTTTCCTATCTCTTGCTAAGAGCCAGAGAGCTTAGGAGCAAGTCTTAATGATTCTGATTTTTAACTCTTAATAGTACCGATAATAGTTGCCAATTTGTGAATGCTTACTATATAACTAAACAACAACAGCAACAAACCAGTGCCCTTTCAGAGTTGATTCCAACTCACAGTGACCCTACATGTGTCAGGGTAGAACTGGGATACACAAGGTTTTCAATGGCTGATGTTTCCAAAGTAGATGACCAGGCCTTTGTTCTGAAGTCCCTATGAGTATATTTGAACCACCAACCTTTCTATTAGCAGCAAGGTTCACTTCTTTGTACCACTTAGAAATTATGTGCTTAGTACTTGTTATTTAACCATTGCAGCAATCATAGGAGATGGGTGTTGCTTCTCCCATTTCACCAGATATACAAACTGAGGTTTTGAAAGGTATTGGCCAAGGAGGCTGATTTTAAAAATAGCCCTGATTAAAATAATTGTACTTTAATCTCTCCTCTAAATAATTGTGGGTTTTCTCCCCTTCCTTATAAAAAGAGTAATGTGCCTATAACAGCCAGAACAGAAATACTGAGAATGGTGACATATTGTACAAATTTTAGCCAATGTCGCAGAACGATTGGTATAGAAATTGTTCAGTAGGTACTTAATTTGCTATGCAAACTTTCATCAAAAACACAATACAATATTTTTTAAAAAGTTAACAGGCTCATGACAGGAACTTTTAAACTACAGAAATATATATATAAAAGAAAAATGTCCATCATCTACTATTACATCATCTAGAGAAAAACATTGACATAACTCCTTCCAGTCTTCCTTTCTGCTTGTTATTCACCTAAAAGGGATTGGTCTGTTAACGGAGGTTCCTGGACGCCACTGAGCAGGATGCCTTCTTCCTTGGCAGTGTTTTATAAAGTAAAAAGAAAAAAAAGATTCTGGATTCTAAGATATGAGATGGAGGAGTGCCCAGTCTGGGATACTGCTGAGAAAGGAAAATTAGGGAAAGCAGGAGGGAGATGAAAAAGCATGAAAATCCAAGAAGCAATGTAACATGTCTGCTCTAGTGCAACTGGAAGTCCAACTCTGTAGGCCCTGGTCAGCAATAGACTTTACAAGCTTACAAGCTAGAAGTGTCCAGAAAGTCATATAGAGAGATTATGGAACACATGTTTTCTGGGAAAATGAGGGAAAATTTATTGAGGCAAACAATTGTTTGCTGTTATGTGCTGTAGCCAGCTCATACCTGACCTTCCAGAGGGTCTTCAGAGACAGTAAATCTCTCTTATTGTATATGTACCACAGAATCAGAACTGACCCCTACCTGACCTTCTAGCAAGTTTTCAGAGACAGTAAATCACAGGGGAGGAAATTGCCCATCTTCCTCCCATGGAGCAGCTGGTGGATTTGAACTGCCTGTCTTTGGGTTAATAGTGCAACTCCTTACCATTAGGCCACCAGAAACTGTACCAGAGAGGGAGGAAAATACTCAGTTATCCCAGCAGCCTAGGGTCCTGTGACATTAATACAATGCACCCTGTGCACAGAAGTATTCCTCTTTTCTCCCCTCCTAAGTCTGGAAAACCTAAATTAGGCTGAGCAGGAGAAACACTCGCTTGAAATTGTGCACTGGAGAAAAAGTGGCAGGCACAGTCGACACTGGGGCCCTTTCTGCTGGATGATATCCAGTTCTGAAAGAGAGCTTGGGCCAGAGAGAGAGAGAAGCATGCATCTTAGGGACTAATGGTAGGTCCCTTTTCTTTTCCCTTTAGAGATCTCCTTACTGACCACCAGACCTGTTTGGCAAAAACGCGGTGGCAGGGTAAACACCCATCAAGTCAATTCTGGCTCAGTACCCTTGTAGGACAGTGTAGAACTGTCCTGTCGGGTTGCCAACTGTGTGATCTTTACAGAAGCAAATTAATCACCTAGTCTATTTCTTGTCAGAACAGCTAGTGGTTTCCAATCCTTGATCTTTTGCTGCAGTCTCGAAGGCACGCGGTTCGAGGCTATCAGCTGCTCCACGGAAACAGGATGGGCAGTCTCCTCCCATGCAATTAACTGCCTCTGAAAACTTGCTGGAGGGTTAACTATGGGTGGGTTCTGACTCTGTGGTACACAACAACAGCACTTAACTACTGTGCCACGAGGGCTCCTTCTGATTTAAAAATGTTATTTTGCTGCATTAATTTTATGTGAAAAGAAAATAAACGTGTTTGGGGCATTTCCATCTTTCTTTTGCACTACCTGGTTGACTCATTTCAAATGAATTTATAGACCAGACCGATGAGGCTATGGTTAACTGCACAGGCTTCTTCACAAACCTCTCTGGGGTTCAGTTTTCTGATTGATATAATCAGATAAATGAAGTAATATGTGCAGAAAACTTAGAACTTTATGTGATAATTCTTAAAGCTATTAAGATTTAGGAGCTGAAGGAGATTTTTCAGGCATATACCATCAGATCTTGGTTTAGGAAGGCACCAGCCCTGACCCCATGACCAACTAGCCTCATTCAGGCTTCCTTTGTTCTCCCTCCCATTTTGTCTACAAGACAGGCCACCTGGCATCTCTGCTCTGAGAATCCAACTAGAGAATGGAGGGCTGATTCCAGCGAAGAGCAGCGAGTCGAGTCGGGGGTGGCTTTGCCTGTTGCCCCAGGTTTCCATTCTGGATCCAGTTGGGGTGGGTGGTAACAGCAGGTTAAGTCTTAGCTGAGGGAAGATGTCCCTTCCTCCACGCATTCTCCCCACTCCCTCAGAGCTGCCAAGGCTGAAGAGGGGAGGTGGGTTGGGTGCAGTTTGTTTGTTATATGAGGTTCTTGTCCTCTTTTGAAGAGAAGCCTGCCAATATCCAAAGTGAAGCTTGAACTCCAAAAATCAAGGAATCCAAGAGTTGCTGCTGATTTTAGGTAGGAATTAAAATGTCAGAGAGAGAGAGCTCTAGACCTGGGAATGACAAAAGCATGTGTTAAACATCTCCACACTGCATCGACATCTTGGTAACTCCTTGTAAATATGTTTAAATCATTTGCCTACATTTTGAGCACGATTTTAATTTTGGAGCTCAGGAAATGAAGATACCCTTGGGACACATGACAAGGGTATATTAAGGGATGGAAAGAACTTGCACACCAGGGCTTGGGCATGGGGAATTAATTAAGCATGCGCTCATGGAGCAGACCTTGGTTGGGTGATTCTTGAAGACGAACAGCAGAGCCATACCCAGTCCACTCGGATGAACTGGATCGATGGTGGCAGGAAGGAGGGATGACAGTGCAAATGAATCACTTTGACCGTAAGACCTTGAGTCATCTCATAACCCAGAAGAACGAGATAGTGAAAGCACTCAAGGGGAATGAAAGTTTAAAAAAATTTCTAAAAAAGAAAAAAAGGTGGGGTAAGCCCTAGGGCCAGATCAAGGGAGACATGCCCTTCCAACTCCATGGTAACTGTCCTCTTCCCAGTCCACACTAACACTATGAATAATGTAAAGCAACAGAGATGCAGGAGCTGAGTCCTTCATTACACAAATTTGCCTCTAAAATCCTGCAACTTCCTAACCCCTTTTACTCTCAGATAGGCCAAGCTGTGGGAAAATAGAGCCTGTTCTATAGCCAGAGAATTAGGTTGAACTATGTGAAACTATTATTATATAACCACATTTGACCTATAATAATATCTTAAAGGTACAAAAATGTTTGCATAGATTAAGTATAATCATTTAAAAGAATCATAATAGCTGTATGGAAGTGTTATTCATATTGTATTGTTTCTTCTTCCCCAGATGAGAAAGATGGGCAGTCTCCTCCCATGTAATTTACAGCCTCTGAAAACCCACTGTCAGGTCAGCTATGAGTCAGTTCCAGCTCAACAGCATTTAATAATAACAGCTCTCATACTCAAAACTCATTGCTATTGAGTTGTAACTGACTCATAGCTGGCATGCCAGCGGGTTTTCAGAGGCTGTAAATTGCTTGGGAGGAGATTGTCCATCTTTCTCATCTGGGGAAGAAGAAACAAGACGATATGAATAACACTTCCATAACAGCTATCATGCCCTAGAAGAAAAAGGAGGGAGGGCAGTGCAAATGAATCACTCTGACTGCGAGACCTTGAGTCATCATTGCTGTTGAGTTGTAACTGATTCATAGCTGACCTTCCAGCAGGTTTTCGGAGGCTATAAATTTCATGGTAGGAGACTGCTTCTTTTTTTCTCACAGAGTAACTAGTGGATTCAAACCACTACGTGCCTTAGTGTTGACAGTACAACTCCTTACCCACTAGGCTGCTAGACTATTATTCTGATTTTTCAAATGAAGGAGTTAGCATGTCCAAGCTTAGACAACTGTAGAGCCTTGGTTCATTTTCTTAGCATACAGGGTTGTTGTTGTTCTGTGCCATTCATTATGTAACAAAGTTATTAGCTGCTGCCACTTTAACTCCCAGCTCGTGTTGACCCCAGGTACAACTAGATTTGACTCTTGTAATCCATATGATTTTCACTGGCTGATTTTTTTTTTTTTCAGTAGATCACCTGTTTTTCCTCTTAGTTTTAGTCTGGAATCTCCATTGAAACTTGTTCAGCTGATGGTGACATTGTGGTATGTTGGTCAGGAAGTGAGGCAGAGAACCAAACTCAGGTCTCCCAAATGGAAATTGAGAATTCTACCACTTAACAACCAATACCCTTCACAGTAGAATAGCGTACTAAAACCCACTGCCATTGGGTCAGTCGCCGCCCTTGTATCAAGTTTCCAATGCTGTAAATCTTCATGGGAGCAGACTGCCCCAGCTTTCTCATGCAGAGTGAATGGTGAATTCAAACAGTTGACTTTTCTATTAGCAGCCCAGAATGTAACCCATTACAACAGCGAGGCTGTGGACTCCAGTCCATTGCTAACTTATGTTCTCAGGTAAGTTTCTAAACACCACAATCCTTATTTTTATTATGTGTAAAGAAGAGTAACGGTAAAAAGTACTTCATAGCTTTGTTATGAGGACTAAATAAATTAATGTCTATAAAACTATGCCTGGAACAATTTAAGTGCTTAAACAGTAGCTCCTGTCATTATTCCTTTCCTCTTCATGAGCACACAGTGGGAAAGGCCTCTTGTGACTTACCATTCCCTTGCCCTTTTTTCTCTTCTTCCAGAACATATCCTCTCTTCTGTGTTTGGATTCACTCTGGGAGCTGTGGGATGGAGAGGCAGTGGGAGATCTGTCTCTGGGCCTCTGACATTGGGGAGTTGGGTTGAAGTGGGAGAGAAGGCATGGAGTGCTGGTGCCATCTCTACTTTGCTTCCAGCTTTGAGTTCCGGGGTGATTTCTCTCAGGAAGGGGACTGCCCTACGGATTCTTCACCACCACCTTCCAGGGAATTCCCACAAAGCCACCCTCTATTCAGCCCTGCGACCCTGCCTTAGCTCCTCTCCAGGATTGGTGCTTTTGGCCTGCCCCCATCTCCATCCTCCAGGACTCTGCCCCTACCCTGTCCCAGGGGTCTGCCTGACTAGGGGCCCACTTATCTCAGAAGAAACTTCCCATCCTGTTCCCAGGAAAGCGCCTGCTCCAAACCAGATGATATTCTAGACATCCCACTGGACGACCCCGGCGCCAACGCGGCCGCAGCCAAGATCCAGGCGAGTTTCCGGGGCCACATGGCGAGGAAGAAGATCAAGAGCGGAGAGCGAGGCCGCAAGGGCCCGGGCCCCGGGGGACCAAGCGGAGCTGGGGGCGCACGGGGAGGCGTGGGCGGCAGCCCCAGCGGAGACTAGGGCAGGTGAGGCGGGGCGCAAGTAGGCGGTATCTCTAGATTTCCAGCACTTGGGACCCCAAAGTGAGGCACCTTCCCCTCCGAAGGAGCAAGGGGCGACCAAGGGCAGGCTGGCGGGGTGCAGGCAGGTGTGGGGGACCTGAAATCCCAGTCGCTAGGTGTGTGAATGGCTTGGAGCACTACGGGTTCTGAGAGCTTCTCTCTCTCTCCCTCTCCCTCTCCCCCTCTGTCCTCCCTTCTCCCCCCCACCTCCGTTAACCAACCCCCCCTTCTGCCCACCCGGACCCAAGAAGGAATGAGCATTTTCGAAGGTAAAGTCACAACCCTGAAGGGCCAGGGTGGGAGTCGTGATTGGGGAGGGAAAGGCCACCTCCCGGCGGGGGAAATGAGCCCTGTCACATGCGGATCTGTGTCTGAACCAGACATCCGAAGCTGAGCCCAGGCACGCCTGGACTGTCACAGATGCCTAGTCATCCCCGTTTGGCTGCACAAACCCCGCCGAGGGTCACTGACACACCCGCGGACACACGTACCCGCTGCGCAACACATTTCAGCCCAGTGACTCTGGGAGGAGAGTTCTGGGTGACCGGATACCCTCTGGCGTTCGCCGCCCAGCTGTCCTGGGTCAGGAAGGGGATGGGGGTGGGGGCGGGGGAGAAGGTCCAGAAAAGGGCAGATTCTCAGACTTTCTGTATCCTCAGTTCTAGAGGAGAGATGGATGCCGCGTCCCCTTCGCAGTGATGAGACTTTCCTGCTGTGTTCGTGACCCCTGCCTTCCCACTAACTTGCCAGCTTCAGGAGCCCCAACCCTGCGTCTCCAGAGACTCCTCCCAGGCAGGCTCCGTCTCGGAGTTGCGAAGTCCTTGCTTTTTAACTTGCCCAGTCTAGTATGCCCCCTACTCGCCCCGTCTCCCCACTTCAGGTCCCAGTTCCGTGCCCCTCAATCTTCCAGTAGCTTCCCGGCGCCCAGCATGCATCTCCGCCCCGCGCCTTTGCGCGTCCGAGCGCGCACTGCCGGGGGCGCTCTCCGCGTCGGCCAAGCAGCTCACTTTTAACAAGTCCTTTGAGTAAGTGCGCTTTACAAGGGGGCGCCCAGTGGGGTTTCTGCGCCAACCTAGTCCCAGAGATTTGGATCTGGGGCGAAAAGAAAGGAGAAGGGCTTTTATGGTGTCTGGTAACTCCTGCTCTGAAAGGAAGAGAAGTCCCTAATTCACACCCCAACCCTACGCCTGCCTGTAACCCGCCTTCCCTCTCCAGCGCACTCTGAGAGCCGCCCCTCCAGCTCTCTGGTTTATGCAAACGCCGCGTGAGGCTCGGCAGGCGGGGTCGGCCGGCCCCGCCCATGCCCCTGCCGGCCCCGCCCCGCCGGGCTCCTGGGGCTGCGGCCGGAAGGTTTTTAATCTTCGTGTGTGCATGTGACCGTGCTGGGTTGGAATGTGAACAATAAAGAGGAATGTACAAGTGTTCAAAGGGTGCCAGGTGCGAGGGAGTTTGAGTGCACAAGGCCGGTGCTTGGAGCTTGGACAAGTCTCTCCTTACGACCAAAATGCTGGTCAATGGTGGTGGAAACGGCATACCCTCGGACCTAATTAGACTATCTGCCTAGCGCCATCATCTCTCAGCCTTGATGACCTTTCCTCTTATATTCTTTGGGCTACCCGGAGGAATTCCACCCATCCACCGAAAGAGGGAGACAATAAAGTACCAAAAGCTTTATTGTTGATTATCCCCCTGACCTCCCCCCACTACCACCCAGAGATCCGGAGGCAGTTAGACAACCATCGGGAGCTTGGACTTGGTGGTGGCCACAGTGCTGGCAGACAAGGGTCTCTGCAGGAGCCCAGTACCCGAACTGGCCGGCGCAGAAGTCTGCTGGGAGATCCCAGGAGCCAAGGCATCCTCCCTAATAGGAGCAAATTCTTAGGGAAGGCCAGTGTATCCCTAAACGGACCTTATACCCTAACCCAAGGGCCTTCAGTTTTCCTATGCCTGATAACCACCTGCAGGACTTAAAGTTGAAGATCTGGAGACACTGTCACCCTTGTATGCACACACATACACTTAGATTCTGCTTTAGAAGAGATAAGGTGTAGCCTGGGAAACTAAATGTTTAATATTCCTTGTGATTGCTGTCAGGCCATCTGAGAACAAAGCATGGAGAAGCACTGTTCTGAATCCCAAGACTAGCAGTGAGAGTTGATTCTACAGGGAGCTCTCATCTCTCCTCTTGTTCCTACATGTCGTAAAAGAACTAGTTAGCTGAGATCTGAACAAATTCAGCTTCTGGCATGTATTTCCCACTACCATTCCCAAACTGGCACTGTATATGAAACTGCAAAGCAAGTGTTAAACATGAGATCAGGGGGGTCCTGTAATGTCTGATCTCTGCCCCAGCCTGAACCAGCTCCTCTACCCTGCGCTCCTTGCTCACACACTCAAATGCATAGACTATACTGCACTCACACCACTTAACCAAAAGGCTGAGAAGCACCATGGACTCCTAAACATTCCTACAGACCTCTACTTGAGCCCTGAAGATACCTGCTGACTGCTGTTTTCTTCCTCTTCCTCCCCCTCTGTGCCACTCACCCCACCCCCACCCTGCTCACCGAAGGTCGCTACCCCCATATGTTTCCTTGGGTCGCTTTCTCCTCTCCTTCTGAAGCCTGATCAGGCAAAAAGCAGCCACTGACAGGAACAGCACGCCCAGGAGCACCCCAATTACAGCACCAACCACTCGGCTCTCGGAGCGGCCTAAGAAAAGGCAGGATTCAGAGAGGCAGGCCTTCCTCACCTCCCAGACAGCTTGTCTGAGCAGGCCAACCTGCCTTCTGCCCATGGTCTCCTACCAGTCACAGATAGAGTAAGCTCACAGGATGCACTGCCCAGTTGGTTGGTGGCCACACAGCGATAGGTGCCAGAAGAGGTCAGTGAGAGATTGGTGAGAATGAGCTGACCAGACACTTCATCTGGAGGGTAGAGAGGAAGCATTGTATTAAAGTGAGCAGATTCTATAAGCAAAGCTTATTTCATTTAATTTTTAACAATAATCTTAGCTTCATTTATTTAATGTGAGGAAATTGGCCAAGAAAAGAGGAGTGGTTTATCCTAGGTAACTCAGACCATAAGTGTCAAAATGTGCTCTTTCCACCCCCAGTGGCTGCATTAAAGGAGAGGCTACTGAACACAAATGAAGGGTTGAAAAAAACTTGTAATGGAGTTGAGGTGAGTGCTTATTGGCTAATGCTTCCTCAGAGCCAGCTCAGAGGTGACCCTCCACTGGATTCTAAACTGCAGATTGCATGGGAGGAGACTGCCCATCTTTCTTTCAAAGAGCCCCTGGTGGATTTGAACCACCAGAGAACCTCACCTTTGGGTTAGCAATGTAACTCTTTTTCCACTAGGCCACCAGAGAGCTCTGTGTCACTTCCCTAGTTGAGAGCAAAGTACTTGACTGCTAGAACTGCATCCCTAACTGGTAGCCCTAAATGGACCCTAAGTTTTTCCAAAACCTTCCTTTACCTTTGCTTTAGTAGGTGGGGTGGGTTTGGGTCCCGGGTTGATAATGAGTTTATTCTGACTGACACTAAGGGGAGAGATGGGCAACTAGGAATATCGAGGGGAAGCTGGAAACCCAAGGCTCTTACCTACTTACTTGGCTCCTTAAAGAAACTGGCTAAATTATTTGAACTAGCCCATGCTACTACTGCCTCAGGTTCTCTTTTAGGAAGTCTGAAAAGGCTTCGTGGTCCAAAGAAATCCCCTCAAAGCAGTATCAAATAGGACTCATCTGAATGCCACTAGCTTTCACTCTCTCAGGATGTCAGGAGAACATTTACATTGGGAAATGCTCCCAGGTCATCTAGTCACAGAGTATGAAGGAAGCCAGACAGGAAAGAACACTAGAAAAGCTATGAAAGAGGCAGGAGAGATTGCAACTAACCTTTACAAACTTCTGTAGCATTAGTGAAATATCAAAGAACATTCACAATGACATAGAAAGACTTTTAATAAATACTGTGATTTCCAACTTTAAAAAAAAAAAAGAGGCAGGAGAAAGGTGTAACTGGTTTGTGTGTTACCCCTTGTCATCAAGCTGGTCATGTGAGTGTAGGGTTTAGAGGTCAGGTTTATTCCCACCTTGAGTTCCCTGCTCCTGGATGTTCTGGGTCCTTACCTTGCACCATGCTCCCGGGCGAAGGTGTAGGCGAAGCTCCAACATGGACCCACTTGTACACTGGACGGGGCACTCCCTTGGAAGAACTACAACTCAGAGCAGCAGAGCCTCCTACTGAGATTTGACCGCTCTGGCTGCACAAGGGGCTGCTGGGGGGCACTGCAATGTGAATCACACATAGTATCACACGAAGCACTGAAAATCCTGCTTCAAGATGCCTCCCAAATAGTGCCTGCTTCTCTCCAGACAGGTGTCCCTGCATGGTACACACAAACATTTAGCTGATGATAGAAAGGCTGGATGTTCAAATTCACCCTTAGGTGCCTTAGAATAAGGACCTGGAGACCTGCATCCAAAAAATTCAGCCATTAATACTTGAGGTGTCCAGTTTAATTTTTGGGAGAGAAAGCTTTCTGTCTAGAAACCCTGTAGCCAAGGACATGATTTCCGCTGTGGAATTTCTGATTGTTAGAAAACTCTTGTGCATATTAACTCCAGGTCTGTATTAATATAGTTCTTCTCTATGTGCCCACAAAGAGAGATTACAATCTCCAGCACGTGGCAGACCTTCAGAAAAATAGTTGTCATGCACCACTTCCTTACTCACCTCTAAGCAGGCTTAGTTTAAGGGTCCAGTGGAAACTCTGAACCCCAAACCAAAGCTCAGGGAAGGAGACACCAAAGAGATGTGAGGCTCATACTCCTTTAAAAGCCACTCTCCTCTGCCGTTTGCTTTGGGAGGGACAGAATCTGAGAGACACAGATAGTTTTCTGTGGACATGGCTGGAGCAGATCTCCAAGCATAGGGACTTTTTCTCAGACCTTTAGTTACCCAGCCCTGAGGGAAAAGACATTCACTGTGCAGGGCAGAACTGAAGTATGATCACTTTGAGAGGGACATTTTCCATCTTAGTCCAAGTGGACTTAAATGGTTGGATTGGCTAGGATGTAACTGCCCTTTTAGAGTGCCAGCTGGCCTTACCCAACACGGTGAAGTTGATTATCCCCAATCCATTGGTGTAGAAATCTGGTGGATTGTTAACTTGACAGAGGTAGGTTCCAGTGTCTGAAGGTTGGACATCACTCAGTTTCAGGGTGGCCACCCCTTCCGTTGGGGGGTTTTGAAGCAAGCTGGCCCGCTTTGCCATAGAACCAACTGGATACAGACGCCCATTGGTGAAGTACAGGATCTGCATGCAAGGAGACATATGATACACATGTGTGCTGTGTATTGGCATCAACCCTATATCCTTTCTTCATAAGCACAGGTATAGGAGGTGGAGGGAGGAGGTTGCTACTCTATGGCAGGAACCATGAACATTTATCTGCCCCCAAAATCAATCTCAGATGCTAAATTAACTAGATTCACCACTTTAAGCTGTCATGGCTTTCTCATGAAAGTGATACTACTGACATTAGAAGGAACACCGTAGGGCCACATGAACTCATCTCAGACTGCTTTCTAGCAGAGGCACTTGCTTATCTTTCTCCTTGGGAACTGCTAGTGAATTTGAATAGTAAGGTGTGAGTGTTGGGTTAGTAGGACACCCCTACAGACAATGCCACCAGAGCTCTCTGCACTAACACGAAGGAGTTGAATATTGCAGCTATGGGAGAGGTACTGGGTGGCATAGAGCAAAGACAACTGCAAATAAATTGTAGATCAAATAGACCTGAAGTCTAACAAGATTCCATTTGTCTTTCATCCAAGCATCCTGATTGATCCCAAAGGCACCCTCCCAAACCTGGCTGTTTTCTCTGGCTACTGTAGTCTTGCCTTTCAGGGCCAAGTCCTCTGACGTGTGGGAAGACAACCCCTGCACACATACACACACACACTCCCCACCCCACACTCTCAGCTCACGGGATGTGATGCAGAGATGGGTTTTCCAGGCTGCACAAAGCTCCACTCCAGGGCAAAGTTGACTCCCACCGAAGTGCTGTAGCTGCAGGTTAGCTCCACAGTGGTGCCCATCTGTGTGCTTAGAGGTTCAGCAGGCACCTTCACCACCACCGCCAGCCCGGGGGCTGGGGACACAAGGGGAAAGAGGGCTCGGAGAACGCCCCTACAGGGCCTGCAGTGGGAATGAAGGCTGAAACCAGATCCTGATGACCTTAGGGCTCCAACCCACTCCATTGCTTCCATAATAGAGGCTCAGGGGCCTCCCCTCAGAGTCCAAGTCCCTGTCACAATCTATCTGTCCCTTCTCAAACCTGAGATTTCCGGGAGGGACTAGGCCATTTTTTTTTGTGGGTGAAAGGACCTTCTGAGTCAGGTAGGAGGGTGTGTTTGTGAGGGCAAGCAAAATAATTCTGTGCTGGTTAACCCCTGGGCTCCCAATCTATTTTCCAGCTACCATGCCCCTCTCCATTTCACATGGTTACCCCTGGCCCTGCGCTGAGTGAACAGGCCCAGATGGGGAAGTATGGCCTCTGCCAGCAGCTCACCAGGGTTCCCCACCCCCACCCCTCTCCTCACCACTTATGGAGATGAAGCCCAGAAGAGTCTGGCAGAGGAACGACCCAGGGAGCCAGGCCATGGTGAGAAAGAACTGCTTCCCTGCTGCCTGTTCAACTGGACGCAGAGGCGGAAGCACTTACAGGGCAGACCTCTTGTGCTGGTCAAGAGCAAGTCTGGCTATCTCTGAGCAAACACAGGGAGAGGCTGGCACCCTCTCCCCTTGTTTCCTGGTGAAGAAATGCTCCTCCCTCCTTGGAGTTCAGTGTGCCACCCAGTCTAATCCTGCTCCCTTCCACTTCCACGCATCCTTTGAAGTGACCAAAAGGTGTTATACTTGAGGTGGACACTCTGAAGGATTGGATCAAAACTGGGGCTTTGGAAAGAGAGTGACTGGAGGAAAAGGGAGCTATCTGCAAGTCCTGATGGAAAGGATTCCATGTTCATCCCCTTGCTGCTGGTGGATTCAAACCACCAGAGGTGCACTATTTTTGAGGTGAACAGTGTGAATCCATCAGCGGCTTCATAGGAGAAAGCTGGAAAAGCTCCTCTTGTGTGATTTACAGCCTCTGAAAATCCACTGGAAGGACATCTGTGGATCGGTTCTGACTCAACGACAATGAGTTGAGTGCCATACAAACACAGTTTATTGATGTTTACAAAAACACATGCCAAGTCAGTTTTTAAAAATACCTTCCCTGTTCCCTGCCCCCATTTAAAACTAAACAAAACCCCCTTTTAAAATCAAGTCAGCAGAACAGTGTATATTAATGCAGGGAGTTGGAACAAAGGCAGAGGATGATGTTAGAAAGGGGGAGGGGACAGAGCAGGGGAGTCTGGCAGAGTCACTCTCCACAGTTCCCACCAGGGGTCTGGGGACTAGCCAGTCTCATTAAGCATTCACCCGCAGTCATTGGGTGGAATAGGGGAAGTGGAGAGGCTCTTCCCAATCCCAGGTCCACGACCTCTTGCCCTTCCACCTCTTAGGAGTTAGAGTCTTACTGAGTCTCAGTTTTTTCCTAAGGAGAGGATTAGGCCAGAAGGCAGAGAGCTCTAGGTCCGGAATGTGTCACCTTCCCAAGAGTCAGGCCTCTGTTCTAGGACTGACCCCTATTGGAAGGAGAGACACCGTACATCTTAGTCAGTGAGTGGCAGGGACATCACACTAGAGACCCAGCTTGATTCTTGGCGGGCATCAAGACAGGCACAGCACCCATGCGGCTCAGTGCAGAGGAAGAGATCCCACCGGGGCTGGCTAGCACTGGCGTAGGGTGGGCCTCATTTACCCTGGGTAGCTTTGGCGAGGGTAGGGCCTGCGTGGAAAGGCTGGGTGTGGGGGTCGATGCACCAGGCCTAGGATGGCCATGAGGTGACCGGAGGGCTCTTGCGGAGGTGACAGAAGAAAGAGTCCCATTCTTGGAAATTGTGTCTGAGCCTTTGGGCCAGGGCAAGGTCCGGGGAGCGATGGCATCCTCCCTAGTCATCAGATAAGTAAAAAGAAGTCAGAAGGTGGGTGTTTTCTGGAGGCTCTGCTCACCTCCCTACCCCACTGCCCTTCTTTTCTCCAGCATCCTTAAAATTTGCACAGAGGAATTAGGGGGAATGAAATCTTTCCATTAGACAGAAGCCATATGAATGCTCAGTGTCTAGAAAGGAGCAAGGAGAGAGAGCCTCATGGTGGCAGGGCCAGGGAGTCTTACTTGATATCGTTGGCTGGCTCCTCTTGAGTCTTGCTCCAGCGTTGGTATAAGAGGATCAGTCCAACCAGCAGCCCCAGTCCAATCAGTATACCCACGACAGCCCCAGTAATCACAGCATACCCAGGCCCTGGAAAAGCCTCAGGTCAGAGAGAACTCTAATTGTTCCCAGCCCTCTGAGCACTCCCAACAGCCAGCATAAACATCCTTCTTCCTTTAAGATAACAGTTGTCAATCAGAAAATAGCTTCCATTTGTACTTGACACTTGTACAAGCTCCATGTCCCATTACAAGCAGAGGCCTTGGCCAACAGCTTGTGCACACCCCTTGTTTTTCAGCCCTCTCCCTACCATTGCCCACTCTTTATAGCCACTTACCCCTCACTGACCTGTGCTCACGACCAGGGTCACGTTGCACTTGGAGGTGCCAACCTCATTATAGGCCTTGCAGACATAGATTCCAGACATGGAAGGTGACAGGTTTATAAGCTTCAAGGATCCACGGATGTTATCTGTGGAAATAGTTTAAACTTCAGGTCTGCAAGCTAATACTGCTTTCCCCTCCATTTTTTTTTTTAAATAAATCCTGCTCCTTCTCTGGAATGTCCTCTTCAGCCTCTCTGGGAGACTCCAGTTGTCTGTTTGCTGATGAAGGATGTGACACCCAGCACATGAACTTTTCCCAGGGGTAGAACTGCTAGTTCAGTCCCCCTCTCCATGCCTACTCATCAGTTTCCCAACTGATCTTTGAAAGGAGGCTAAAGAGAAAGTGATGGGCAGGAGAAATATCAAAGGATCATTTTCATTTTATTTCTAGAAATCAGCGTTGTGTGAGAGGAAGAACATCTGGAATTAGAAAACTTGGGCTCTGGAATTTTCAAGCAAGTTGCTTGATATCTCTGGATTCCATTTCTTCATCTGTAAAATGGGGTTAAAGGGCCCCGCAGAGCCACTGGTAGATTAAAATTGCCAGAGAGGCACCATTTATGGGATAGCAGCAAACTCCCTGTGGATTAAGCCACAGAGTTCCCTAGATACAGTCAGAGAAATGTGGTCTACCTGATGGTGTTGGAAAGAGCACATGAAATAATTCATTATAAGAATATCTACGGGAGCTCTGGTGGCCCTAGTGGCAAGAAATTGCACTACAATTCCAGAGGTACATAGTTTGAATCCACCAGATGCTCTGCTGGAGAAAGAGGGTCAATCTCCTCCTGTGCCAGTCAGATCTGATTTGACGGTACACACACAAAAAAAATAATAAAATAATAAAGATTCTTCTTTTTTAAAAAAATAATATCTATTGGCTGTTTACTCCATACAAACTGAGCTCTGGGGCGTAGTCAGTGGTGAATTGTGCTGCTAACCCAAAAGCTGAGTATTTCTTCTCATGCAGTGAGTTTCTGAGTTGATTACTCAATGCAAAGACTAACTTTTCACATGTCCCAACTTAAAAAGGAGGGCGCTCTGGTGGCCCAGTGGTAAGGAACTGCACTGTCAACGTAAAAACATGCGATTCAAATCCTCCAGCAGCTCCATAGGAGAAAGACAGACAGACAGCTCCTGTGCAATTTGCTGTCTCTGAAAATCTGCTGGAGGGTCAGCTACGAGTCAGTCCTGACTTGATGGCCCACAACAACAACAACATCTTAAAAGGGAGCTCTGGTGGCTTAATAGGAATTGTGTTGCCAAGCCAAACACATGTAGTTCCAATCTACCAGATGCTCTGAAGGAGAAATTTGTACAGCCTTCTCTTGTGCTATTTACAGTTTCTGAAAATCTGCTGGAGGGTCAGCTATGAGTTGGGTCAGACACGGTAACACACAACAGAAACAACTCATCAAAATTTCACAGTAAATTTGAGGTGAGTACTACCCGTCCAGATTTCTTAAATCACAAAGATGGTCAAATGGAAGGTAGAAAAATAAAACCATACTGCTTAAACTGAACAACTGTTAACTTTTTGCTGTACTTGTTTTATCTGTCTCTGGTGGTGTAGTCCATAGAGTTTTGCTACTAGCTGAAAGGCCATCCCTCTGCCAGTTCAAATCCACCAAATGAGCAATCTCCTCCCATGTTATTTACAGCCTCTGAAAACTTGCTGGAGGGTCAGCTCTGAGTTTCTTCAGATTTGACAGCAATGACTGATTTTTTTACTATCTATCAGATATATCAAAGTATACAGTATCTATCTATCAGACACATTAAAATATATAAAAGATATAAAAAAGAATTAATTATACATGATTAATTACATTAATCAAAGGCAATTACTGTTATAAACCAGAGCCATACCGAACATATTAATAATAATTCCCCAAAAGCATTTAATATTCAAACCATTTTTAAAATGATCCAATTATATCTCCATAAATGCCTTTTTATCACTAGTATGTTCAAATCAAGACCACTGATATCCCTGTTTTACAAATAAAGAAACAGAGGTACAAAGTCACACAGCAAAGCAGGAATTTGAACCCAGTACTGTCAGCCATCAGAGAGTTGGACAGTGACTAAGGATGATAGAAAGAGAATTGATGCCTTTGAGCTGTGGTGCTGGAGAAGAGTGTTGAATATACCATAGACTGCTAGGAGAACAAACAGGTTTGTCCTAGAGAGGGTGAAGCCAGAATGTTCCTCGGAGTCAAGGATTCTGAAGCTTCGTCTGACATACTTTGGGCATGTTGCAAGGAGGGACTTGTCCTTGGAGAGGGACATCATGTTTGGGAGAGTGGAGGGACGGCGCAGGACAGGAAAACCCTTGATGGGATGGATCAATTCTGTAAGTGGAATGGTGGGAATGAGTGTGTTTGAGACAGCGAGGTTGACACAGGGTAGAGTGGCGTTTAGGGCTCTTGTACATAGGGTTGCTGTGAGTTGCAAGTGACTCAATGGCACAAAACAACAACAACAACTGTCAGCCATGAGGCCATGCACCTCTCTAGAGATTTTAGTGTATAGATGCCTGTATCTGATAGGCCTTCCTCTCCCTCCATCAGCCTGTCATCCCTACCACCCTCTTCTTTCCCAGTACTTTTAAGTATCGCCACTCCAGTCTCTCTGGTATCTCTCAGATTTTCCCTTCACCAGCCACAATCACAACTATCCCCAGAAGCTTCTTCACCTAAAGTTGGTGCAAAGAAAACCTGGGGAGATGGGGGCAGTTTCTCCCACTGGTAATGGGCCGTAGGTTTACTCCTTGAGGACTGGCAGCTCAGAGTCACATTGGACCCCAGGAAGGGTGCATCCAGGATACGGCAAGATGGAGGAGCTGGAGGGACTGCGGGAAGAAGAGAAGAAAAGCTCATACTCAGGTACTGGCAGATTCTCCTGCCCATCTCACGTGCAGGCCCCTTTCCACCCTCCATGCACATACATGCACACATTCACATCCCACTTTCCCTTTGGTGGCTGTATTTGCCCTTCCTCCATCGCTTATACTCAGCCATTCTGCAGAGAGACCTGCCTGACACTCCCTAGGGATGAGATTGAAATATATTGGGAATGTGCTTCTCACACACCTAGAACATTAAGTTCTAAACTTGAGCTGCTGTCACCCAAAGGTCTGTGCTGACTATCATACACATTCACAGAACAGCGGTAAGATCCAGAGTCTTCCTCCTTCAGGTTCTGTAGCCGAAGTGACACATTCCGAGAGGGCATAGTGTAGACCAGGGATGCTCCATGTTTGCCTGACGAAGTTCCTTCGCTGTATGCCAGCACCTAGTGTGATATATGACAACTATCTGTTATTGTATTTTTATACATTATATATATCTAGATATATGTTGTTGTGCATCATAGAGTTGGAACCTACCCATAGCTGATCTTCTAGTGAGTTTTCAGAGGCAGTTAATCACATGGGAGCAGGTGGTGGCCTCAAACTTCAGGTTTTTGGAATTACAGTGAAACTTCTTGCCGTTAGGCCACCAGATATATATGTATATAATCTCCACATACATATTTATGTCTATAATCCCCACACATATGTATGTGTATAATAGTCACATGTATGTATGTATATAATCTCCACACATATATGTATATATTGTATGTATTCTCTCTCTATATATACATATATACATATATACATATATACATATATACATATATACATATATACATATATACATATATACATATATACATATATACATATAGTCTGTGTCAATTTGCTGTGCAGAGCTAACTTGTGGTTGCTGTGATGCTAAACATTGTGACACTGATGTGTCAAATGTGATAATGGTTACCCATAGTGGCCAGTGTTTGGTGGAGCTCCCAGATTAAAACAGGCTTGGAAGCAGGAGTGAGTGGCATCTACTTCCAAAATAGCTTGCCTCTGGAAACTCCATGAACTTAGAGAAACGATGAAAATTATATAAGTTTTCAGGTCTTTCATTCACAGTGTCACTATGAGTCATCTACGACTTGACAGCACTTAACAATAATGATAAATAACTATATATATATATATATATACTCTCATGGCCTCGTGCGCTGCATCCTGAAGGCACGTGGTTTGAATCTGTGGGAGAAGGATGGTCAGCCTAGACGGTCCACTATGGGTCCGTTTCAACTCAATCGTCCTCAACAACAAGTAGATAGATATAGAGATATATTTAATATATATTATATAAAAAATATATATAAAATCTCAAGTATGTATCAGCATACCCAGACAACCTCCTTCCCTCAAGCTGGCATTCTGCAGAGATCTCTCAATGCCATCTATCCCACCTAATCTGTGCTCCTAGGCAGCCACTTTCTCACTGCCCTTGATTCCCTTCACAGAACAGTTCTTGTTTTCCTCCATCATGTTCACCACCCACTTGGTGCATTTACAAAGATTATATAATGAGAAGGGGAAGGATATTCTAAATAGGAGGCTAGGTAGGTTGCCAGGGTAGATGCAAGTTTCGTTTAAAAAATACAAGATGAAATTTTTTTTAAAAAAGAAAATTTGGACTTGTAAGCACATTGCCCAGGACGTTAGAGGGAACCGTGTGCAAAAGAATGACTCCCAAAAGGATATTTTATTCACTTCTGGGTAGATACACCTCTGAGTAGGTCACCTGTGATGAAAGAGCGGCAAGTATGGGGGAGGAGCCTACCCTCTCCTATCAAGGTGGTGTAAAAGGGCAGAGAACACGTGCTACCTTCCTGGAAGCGCCCTCTGATAGACAGGGGCGCACAGTCCACGATTTATTTGTGCTCACACACTGAACTGTAGGGAGTTATGGTGGCCTAGACTGTAGGGAGTTGCATTGTCAGCCCAAAGGTAAGTGGTTCGAATCTACCAGCTTCTCCACGGGAGAAAGAGGAGCAATCTCTTCCCAAGCAATTTACAGACTCCGAAGTGCCCTGCTAACTCAAAGTGGGTTGGGGGCTCGAGTTCGATTTTGATATGGAATTTGATTTTAATCCATCAGTGGCTGCGCAGGAGAAAGACAGGCAATCTCCTCGCAGATAATTCACAGCGGCTCTGAGTCAGTGCCCACTAGAAGGAGAGCAGTGAGTTTGACAGACCAGTAAATCAGCACCAGAGAGCCCAGGTTCACCTAGCTGTTTACTGGATAATCCAGTAGGGCAGACAATATGCAAAACACAGAAAATGTGAAAACACAAAAGGAGGCTCCGGTTTAAAAGCTGTGTTACTTGTCTTCCACGTCTCTCTCCGCACCCTCCCGCCACAATGGAGTCGAATGTCTCCCGACTTCCACAATGCTTGCTGGAGTGTTCCGGGGTGGGGAAGAGAATGATGTGGGGACACCTTCAAGCTCTGTGAACTGGAGATGACTCTCGCAGTCCTCTAACCCTTCCCTCCCTGTGCTGTGATTGCCAGCCCTTTCTCTCGCCCTCCTTGGGTTACACCCGACTCACCTGGCTCGTCTTTGTCTTCTCCAGGAACCAGAGCACCCAGGGCTTCTCTTTTAGCCCTACCGAAGGCATGCCATCTCTCAAAGTGTACCACATCGGCAGCACCACTTCCTCTCCCTCCACCGCCTCTACCTTGGAGAGGCCAGCGGGCACGTGTAACTCCACCTGGGCACGCCCTGGGAGCGCTGCGGACAGGAGCAAGCAGTGAGCGCCTGGGGCCGCTCCCAGTGAGGAAACCCACCATCCAGGCCCGACAACCGCTGGACCCCCACCCCTGCAGTGCTAGGTGCTGCACTGGGACTGGCGAGCCGTCCCCGTGGGTTTGCAACGGGGATAAGGAGCTTTTGATTGTTGTTGTGTGTGTGTGTTTTTTTTAAACAACAACAACAACAAAAAAACCAGAAAAAGGTAAACCAAAAAAGACCTCCTTTTTATCCTGAGATTTCTGGACACCAAAAAGAGGGGTCAGATTTATATTGAGAGGAAGGTATAGAGCAGGAAGGGTGGATTTAACAGTTTTGACCCGCACCACACATAGCTTGTGTCCTCAGTTTCCCCAACAAAGGTAGGGAGGTGAGCAGCGACACGGGTCAGAGCTTCTCGCCTGGAGAGGCAGCGGGGGCTGAAAGGTTCGGGATTATCCCACAGGCTGCTCCTGAAACGCCAGCATGAGAAAGGGAAGACAGGCGAAGGGAGGGGGAAGAAAGAGGAGGAAGAAGAGAGGGGAGAGAGGGGAAGGGGGAAGAAGAAGAAAGAGGAGGGAGAGGGGTGGACAAAGGGAAAGGAAGAAGAGAGAGGAGGAGGAGGGGGAGGGAAGGAAAGAGAGAAAGGGAGAGGGGAGAGGGGGACGGAGGGTAGGAAGAGAAGAAAAGGGGAGGTAGGAGAGAGGAGGAGGGGAAGAAAAGGGAGAGAGGGGAGAGGAAAGAGGAGGGAGAGAGGGCCACAGCTCAGTGCTCAGGCCCTGGCCAGGCAGAGGATTGAGACCCAGAAGCCTCCAGAGAGTCAATGTGGGGTCCAGGATATTTGGGCGGAACCTCTCAGTATGTCAGTGGGCAGTACTGGGATGTGAACAAAAGCCGCAATTAGACCTTTATAAAGGTTGTTTCAAGGAGGGGATTATCAAATCCTTGAGAGGCCCTAAAGCTGTCACTTTTTGCCTGTCCCAGAGGCTATTTGGAATAACCTTAGGTTTGTACCAGGCCAAGCTTGAGGATGCTGGACCTCTGCTCCTTAGCCTGAGTACAAAGCTCTGAGATGTCACCTCTCCGTGGGAGCAGACGGCCATCCCACAGGCATAGGCTGAAGATGGCGGCACAGCTGTTCACCCTTCTGGACTGCAACTCAAGGCCACCTTGGGCCGGGCAGCTGATCTGGCCAGGATGCACGTCATCCCCACTTTCCGGATGCACGTCTTCACAGATCCTCCACCTCTATTCCTTAGCCTTTGCAGCAAACCTTTCCCATTTCCTGGCGGGTCCCTGCAGGCCTGGCAGGAAACTTGCAGGGGCTGATAAGCCAGAAGACAATGAAGGGAGTGGGGGCACTAGACCGGAGGACCTCCAGGCAAAAACAACCCCCACCTCAAGGAGTTCCTTAGAACCTGGCCCCCAGTTCTGGGGGAGAGGCTGAGGCTTAACCCATCCCTTGCCTTTCTGCAGCAACCTGGCCCAGCTGCCAAAAAACTCTTCCTAGGAGAAACCTGCCAGGGCCAGGAACCCAGTGGTTTCCTCCAGCCTCACATTCAAAATTTCACTTTGCAAATCCTAGAGAGGAGTTAAAATTCATTACATGCACAAGGTGTCTGAATAAATGCTCCCTATCCCTAGCCAGTGGTCAGGAAGAAGTACAGAATCCTGGAGGTCAGCTGGAGAGGAAGTCCCTGCCCTGCCCTGACCTGTCGGCCCTTCCTTGGGAGCCCACGGTGCCAGCTGAGAGAGGAAAAAGAGGGTAGTTGGGTATGAGGGAAGGAAACAGAAGCAGCCCAAGAAAGAGAAATCTTTGCTTTCCTGACCAGACCAGCGTGAGGGCTCAGGCAAGAGCCTAAATGGAGCTGGCTCCCCAGGGCTCCTATTTTTAGTTTCCCTCTTTCTCTGAGAAACTCCCCCAGAGGGCTTCTCACGCCCCAGGGGCAGCAGCAGATACTCAGAGACTTGCACACCAGTGTTCACTGCGCCGTCTTTAACTACAGCCCAAAACAACTTAAAAGCCCATCAGGAGATAGACGAAGAGGGCCTTTCGCCCTAGAGCACAGGCTGTGAGGGCCATTTTTAACCTCTGCAAGGCCTGTGGGCTTGGCAGCTCCACACCAGGACAACAGGGTAGGGACACTGAATTGGGCCTTGAGTGTATCAGACAAATTCCTAACTGGAATTTGAAAAAAAAAAAAAATTTAAAAAAAAAAGAGGGTGCAAATGAGCTGCAGAGGGTGTCCAGAATGCAGAGCAGCCAACCTGGATTTTTCTTCCTTGTTTGAGATCTCCTACCCTCAACAGAAAGGGAGTGAGGGTGTCAGGGATAGAATGAACAGGGCAGAAGGGAGAGACTGCTGAGTTTGGGAGAGGGGAACTGAGATGCTGAGGGAGCCTGGAAGAGTCAGTAGGTTTCCTTGAGCCTCACTGTGTCTGGGTCCTGGGACCCTAATACCTCATGGCCCCAATACCTTTGGGATAAAGACCAGACTGAAGGGGTCTTGGTATGAGGCTGCCCCCCCCCCCCTTGGTCTCAGTCCAGGTCACAGTCCCATCACTGCAGTTGAATTTCATTCACCCCATGGCCTTCCAGGCCTTAATCCCTCTTAGACTTGTGTCCACCAACACCAGCTGCCAAAGCCCCCTTCACCTCCAGCCTCGATCCTGGAAAAGGACATGAGGCCACTGAGTTCCTGCGGGTGCCTCTTTTCCCAGAGGTGAGGATGCCTGGGCCCAGGCTTCCTTCCCTTTTTGACTCTGCCATCCTCGTCCTTTTTTCTCCTCTTTTAGCTCTGGGAACCAATAGAGGTGGTAGATCTCATGGTGGTCACAAGTCCCTCATCAGTATTTGAATCCTTCCCTATTTCCTGTGTTCCAAATGACCTCCAGGTCGCTCTTTTGGGGCACCTCCCTTGGTTCCCAGGGCAGGAAACTGGGGGAGGGGGTAAGAGGGACTGGGCATCAGTGTAAGATCCATCAAGTGTTAAGGCACGCCTGGATCAAGTCTGGAGACCAGGGAATTCCTCCCAGACCTGCGAATCAACTTTTGCGTTGGGAGATGGGGGGTGGCTGGAATTAAATCTTTAAGCTCTTTAGCCAACGTCTCATCCAGCAGCTCAGCATCTGGCTTTGCCAGGGTGGAGGTCAGAGAGGAATGGGGATGAGGAATGGTCACCATAGGATCATCTGGGTCTATCCCACCAATTCCTTCGTCCCTAACAGGCGCGGAGCTCTGTCTGGGCGACAGACGTCAGTACTAGTCACGGATGACTAATCAGCGATGGCTTGAGGGGCAAGGGACGGGGAAGGTCAGAGGCAGGAGTCCCCCCCCCTCCCCATTCTGCGCCTAAAACCCTCAGGGTCGGATCCACCCCCCTCCCCAACCCCACCTCAGCTCCTCTTCTGATCTCAGGTTCCACTCACCAAGGGCACTCAGCCACAGGAGCAAAAACTGCGACAATTTGGCCGCCAGGGGCCCAGGCAGACAAACCATGGCCCTCCCTGGCCCCGACGGTTACACAGATGCTGACACCAGGACACACAGCTGGGCAGGTGCTGAAGCAGCGCGGCGCTGGGCCCGACCCGGGCGTCTCTGGCCCGAATCTGTGCGTGTGTGTGTGTGTGTGTGTGTGTGTGTGAGAGAGAGAGAGAGAGTGAGTGTGGCGGGGCTGGCGTGGGGACCAGGCCGGGACAGGGAGGCGGGGCGTCCAAGGGGGCGGAGAGGTCGCCGCTCAGGGCGAGGCGCGAGGGGACCTGCCGGGGGCATGATCGCGCGGCCAATCCCGAGTGAGAATGCGGGGTGTGCGAGGGTCGCGGTGTCTTCCTGCGGTGGCCTGAGAGGACACTCCTTTCCCTCTGCGCGGTAAGAAAGGGTCAGCAAGGGAGGGAAGTTTGGGGATCCCCGACGTCCAGGAGGCGCTCGCGTGTCTGACCTCAAAGCCAGGGACTCTGTCCGCATTAACAGCCTCAGAAGTTGGGGATCTGTTACCGAACCAGGGCGCACAACCCCCCTCCCCGAAAGCCGGCGAATTGCCCGGTCCTGGCTTCTGCGTACTGATCACTGTTCCAAGGGGCCCGAGAGCGGACCCGCGCACCGTAACCGGGTGGACAGTGAAGCAGCTGCCACTGTACCTCCGTCCCCCGAACCGCACCGCAGGCCCTTCTGAAGGACCTGTGCGCAGGGGAGAGGAGCTCTCCACAGGCTGTCCCCGCGGCCGGCCGTGGTGTTGATCGTTGCCTCAGTGACCCGGTAAGACAAGATTTCCAAGGAAGTAACTCTTTAATGGCGCAGCCTACTTAGTGGTTAGCAGCAGCAGACCTACAGCAGACCTAATCAGGGCGCCACCAGCCCTTCTGAGTTCCCCGTTGTTGTTAGGCTCAGCGACCCTATGACCAACAGACCTGAACCTTGCCCGATCCTGTGCTATCCTCATCGTCTCTGACGCTCGAGCCCGTTGCTGCAGTCATTATGTCAATCCACTTGGTTGAGGAGCTTCCTGCCTTTTGCAGACCCTCCATCTTTCTAAGTATGTTGCCCTCCAAGGAATAGCCTCTCCTAGCAACATGCCCAAAGAATGTGAAACTAAACCTTGCCATATTTGCCTCCACTTTCCCAAGATATACCTATTTGGTCTTTGGGCAGTCCAGCGGATACTTAGCACTCTTCAACACCTCACAGAGGAATTGATGCCTTTAAGTTTTGGTGTTGGAGATCTTTGTAGATGCCCTAAAACTCCACACCAAGGGTTGCCCCGTCTTTGGGTAGGGCCCAGAGTTTAAACAGTAGGGAAAATCAAAACGTCCGGTTTCTTCCCTTAGAAACGGATGGCTTTACTCCAGGCCAGAGGGGTGGCTGCGTGGGAAGAGCAGTCTCTCAGTTTCTGTCTTATCTTTGTGTATAACCTCAGGAGTTGAGCAAGAAAAGAGAAACCCTCATCTCTGGAAAAAAGGGCCCTGGTGGAAGGTGACTTGGGGGAAAGGTGTGGCTTCTGGGAGGAGCTTGGTGGAGCCAGAACCAACTCTCAGCTGACCCTCAAGCCACGTCCTGCAAGAATCTAATGGGAGGGAGGGGAGTGTCTGTCTTCCTCCCATGGAGCAGGGGTGCCTTTTGTTGGCAGCACTATCGGACAAAGCCCCTCAATTCTTCCTTGCCTCTCGTATCTTCGCTGCCTCATCCCAGCTGCGAACAGCTCGGCTGGCTCGGGTCTGCTTTGATACTTTAATTCTCGAGAGTAGAAATTAAACAGTCCCCTCCCCTGTCAATCATCGAAAGGCTCTTCTGCGCCCCCTTGTGGCCGCTGCTCGTTTACAGAATGGCTCACACCTGCTCCGGTTTGTGGGTCCAATAGAACACAGGCTTCAAACACCCTGCATAGCTCAGCCACCAGACAAAGGTCTCCGAGCACAGACAGCACAACAATGTTACAAGTGCCGTTGTGGCTGGCAGCGTTGACTAGAAACAACAGCTTTCCAGGCCTTCGTGTGCACAGCTCTGCTTTCAGTGTTAAGTGTCCTGGTCTCGTGTCTGCACTCTCGCCTGAACCCTCTCCACTGTCTCTTCCTCTGCAAATACGTGCCACGCGGTGGCTCTGAGCCGACGCCTGGGCGACTGTCCATGCAAGCCCTGGGCCCTAATCCCAGAAGCACTAAGGGCGCTAAAAGCACACACTGTCAGGCCCCATCAGTTTGGGATTCTCAGGTTGGAGAAAGGGAAAGGGGTGTTGCTTCTTTTCTACCACATTCCTGCTTTTTCACTTTGCAAACTACCACTTGTAAATATTCCTCCTTCGTTTCCAGGCTAGTTAAGTCAAATAAGGAGCTCCTTCCAAAGAAGGCAGAAAAGTTACTTTTTTGGGTTTAACAAGGAATGTCAAGGCATCTGATTTTTCACATCCTTTTCAAGTGCTAGTAAAATAATTTATAACATCAGATGTTCTAACCAGAAGTGTGCAATGAATATCTTCATGTAACATATGCAGTTGCTTTCTCTTTCACTGCCTTTGCCCTAGCCAAAAAAATCTTCCTACTATTTTGATCACTTATTTTTCCTGAACTTGTTGAGGTAGTCAAGGGGCAGAAACTAGCAAAGAGGTTCCACAAGTTTGAGAATTTTGGCCAAGATGCAATTTAGGATAGGAAATGCATTTTTTTGGTGTGTACTATTGCATTTATTTGTTAATTATTCAGTAATACATCAAAAAATGTGTTTCTAAGCACAGTCGGTCATCAATTTAAAAGTGTACAGCAACAATGAACGAATGGAATTCCAAAATCTCTGTAGATGTTCATTGAAATTTAAAAAAAAGTAAATTTAAAAAAAGTGTACAGCAACGTGTTAAACAAAATATTTATATGCCTTTTTATTCTTTCCACTTAATAAATTCTGCTTAGCTTTCTAACTTTTGGTAAACTATGGATATTGGCACAGATGGCCTGTGAGTAGCCAGGCCACTGCTTATATAAAGCGTACAAAAGCCAAGTTCATAGTTGCATTTAGAGACTTAAGGATCATTAGTGTTTGTTTAGTTTTTTTCTTCAAAATATGACCTCATCCTGTATCTCCAGAGTCTGTCCCAATTCTAATTCTTACTACTGATTGCAGTGTCTCCATTACAGCTCAATCAGTTAGAAGACTTCACCGATTCCTAAACAGTCCATTATTTGTTTAGAATCAATGAACACCATCTGACAACCTGCTGCTTCCTTTTTCGGACTCTTCTGGTCAAAGAGAATTAATACATTTAACAATAGCAAGCTATTTTCTTTCTAGGCCTTCATTCCTTAATGCCCAGCTTTGTCCCCTGGGTCCCACCCTTAACTACCCTGTTCAGCAAATGAAGAGACCGCATCCTGGATGCAGTGACTGATCGCCTCTTGCCCATGACCACAGGGCAGGCTGGCAGTACCCTCTCTCAGTAATATGAGGTAGGTGAAGCATGTTAGTTTTAGGGTTGGTAAGTGGCAGTGTCCTGGTGATAGTGCTTTTCCCTATAACAACTTTTTTTTCTCGAAGTGCAGAATACTTAGAAATGAATGGCTGCAAGGGGCTTAGTGGAGCCTCAGGCTTCAGGACCATAGTTCCTAGTTCCAATGAAGAGCAAAGTCTTGAAAATCTCCTGACGTCTATGCCAGGAAACATAGACCTTTGGGTTGGTAGCACAACAGGACATAGTCCCTCAGTTTCTTCCAAGGAATACAGATGCTGCATTCAGACATGCTCAGAACAGTAAAATGTTCCATGAACTAGCACTCCTTTTTGGCAGCTCTTAGAAAACAGAGTTCTGGTGGCTTAGTGGAAAGGAGCCAAAGCACACAATTTAACTCCTCCAGCTACTCCACAGGAGAAAGATGGGCAATGTCCTCTCGTGTGATTCACTGCCTCTGAAAACACACTGGAGGGTGAGCCATGAATCTGTTCTGTCTCACAGTACATAACAACATTGAGCCAACTACATAAACCCAGGCTCAAATTACACAAATGGAAGAAATCCTATTAATTATAAGCTATCTAACCATTAGAAAAATAATCACCAACCAACCAAGAGGGAACAGGATAAGAAAAATCCCTGATCTGATAGCCCTTTATGTTGTGAAAAAGAGGAGAACATGTTCAATCATGTGCAACTTATAGAAAAACAGGGAGAATTATATAGCTTTTACCTGAATTTGTAGCCCAGTTTAAACACAGCATGCAGGAGATGTTGGGGAGCTAAACTAATGAATTCTCATGATGAGACCAAAGTGTGCTTACAGATAACTACTCTTAGCCAAGAATACTAACCTTGGCTTGGCATAATGCTTGGTGCAGCTGACCCATGAGAAACCTCTGAGAGATCTAAAAGAGTATTTATCTTCCAATTTCCTATCCTGTGGATCA
The DNA here is from genome assembly GCF_000299155.1 of Elephantulus edwardii. Classification (NCBI taxonomy): domain Eukaryota; kingdom Metazoa; phylum Chordata; class Mammalia; order Macroscelidea; family Macroscelididae; genus Elephantulus; species Elephantulus edwardii. The sequence continues at coordinate 1,622,275 of NW_006399870.1, forward strand.
CTTTAAAAATGAGTCATGTGTCTACTGGTTCTTCTCTCACTTTCCAACTTGTACTCTTCTTTGAGAGAGTTACCCTGTTGAGTGTAAAGATGTAAAAGGAAAATTTCTTATAAATTCTATATTTAGGGTCAAAAGGAGGGAGCTCTCTTGGCAGAGTGATAAGGAGTTTCCCTACCAACCAAAAGGCAGCCAGTTTGAACCCACTGGCCGCTTTGTGGGAGAAGGATGGGCAATCTCCTCCCATGTGATTAACTACCTCTGAAAACCCACTGGAGGGGCCGCTAGGAGTTGGCTCAATATAACAACAGGGTCAAAAAGAATGTCCTCTTCTTTTAAAAAAATATAATACACAAAATGAGAAGTCTACTTTGGTACCTCCTTTGGGTGTTCTGTCTTGTGGTGAGGACACCTGTCTTGTTCATTCTTAGACATGAAATCAGAATACAGTCCCTCGGCAGGGAGGCCACACTGCAACATTTAGTCCACCAAAGGCCCGTTAGTATGCCAAGAGGCCAGGAATTGCTTTAATTTTTTTAAAAAAAAGTTTAAATGGCAACATAATCATAAAGTTGGTACATCACAGAAACAAAAAAATCTTTGCAGGCAACACTGATTGGAAAAGCAAAAACACTTGGTTGGTGAAAAAATGTAACAATTATATACAATAGTAGGTAGGGGTGATATTGAAAACCAGCCTTATTTAATATGACTCAAGATTTAACTTGCCATTATCTATTGCTTATTTATTCAGGGTTGTAAATAACACTTATATAGAGACATAGATGTGTAAAAATGAAACATTGTGAAAAAAATACAATTTCTCAATTTCATATGAAACTCAAAGTGTAAGTTTTGTCCAATATGGAATGTACCTACATTTGTTCATATTAGGGCTCTAAAATCCATTTAAAAATTGGTTTTGCTTTTTAAAAAGAAATAGTTAACCCACCATGCCAGTTTGTTGTTACGTCTTACTTGCTCAAAATGAGCATTTTCAGGTGAGGTCTGCTTTTGTCTTCCAAAGTCTACCATTACTTGGAAGTTGTACTGGCCCAATTGTGGAAAGACAGAGTCTGTGAAGAGTCTGATGGCAGCATCTGGATGAGGGACAGTCTGAGATTTGGGAAGTGAGTAGAGAAGTGGAAGAAGGGAAGAGCCCAAATCCTTATGAAGGATGATGATGTTCAGTTGTTAAATTTTAAGGGGTATCCGATGGCTTTTTCCAGGCACTCAACTAAAGAGCCTGCAGAAAGGAAATCCCTCTCTACTTCCACAAATTTGATATAGATAGATTTGGGGGAAACTCCAGGATCTACAATACAGTTCTGAGACAAAAACCCATTAATACCAACCCAATCTTTGCTGAAGGTTTTGGTATTTGCTTGGAAGTGTAAAAATAAGCATTGCTGCAGAGTCCTGACCTCGGCAATCCCGAGGTAGCAGTAGATGATCCGAGCGGGCTCCATTTCCACCTGTAAGGAGGCCTGTGCTGTAAGAGTTTCCAGGTCAACACGGCCCTCATTTCCTGCATCCAGAGAACGCTGCTCCACTGGAGGGGAGAGGGGCCGCTCAATACATTCTTCATAGCCAATGGCATACAGGCCTGGGCTTTTAGGAATGCCCCCTGGCAATAAATATTGAACAACGTTCCCACCAGTTGGTTTAGAGTGGGCAATGGGTATCCAGTCAATTTCCATGTGCAGCTCCAGGCACCTTGCTTCACTAATGGTGATCTCTAAAAATTTATAGTAAACATTTTTCCAGTTCATCTTCTGCACTCGGGTCATGATGATGCGTCCCTCAGGCTTCTCCGAGTTGAAGTACTCCCGCAGTCGCTTACCCAGGGGCACCTGGGAGCTGATCTCGGCATAATGGTATCGGATATCCTCTTTCCAACGGGTGTTATAACCAATTCCAAAAATGGCCAGTTTATTAGAAAGGTGAAGCCTTGAGAAGTCCGTCCAACTTTGAAACAGTTCCCATTTCAACTGTACCGATTCCAAAATTTGTACAATATTCTGCATGATATCTCTCTTTCTAGAAGGAGGGGAGAGAAAAAAAAGGAACTTCTTCAGAGATTTAGATCAGCACCATCCAACAGAACTTTCTACAAGTAAAGAAATGTCCTCTATCGGCACTACTATTATGGCTAATAACACTTAAGATATGTATGGCAAGTAAGGCATTAAATTTTACCTCTTATTTAAGTTACAATTCAATTTCAATAAACTAGGAGAGTAATGGTGCCCATACTGGAAAATGCAGATCTAGACAATCACTGGACTAAAATCTGAGCAGCATACACTCCTACCAAGTGTCATGAAATCAATGAGCAGCTGTTTTCCATTATTTACAGGGCCTGGTTGTAAAACCCAGCATGCTTAGTGACTGCAGATAATACACTAGATCCTACATTTTCAAAAATCCTAGATTCATAACCATTTAAGTGGCTATTAAGAGTTCACAATAATTATGGCTTTCAGTTCTAACTATCAAAAGAAGGTCTGAAAGATACAATATTTAGAAAAGCATCTAATGCCACTTAAAATAATTAACAGCTTAATTTCTATCTCCAAACGTCAAGGACTCTCCTTCATAGGGTCACTATGAGTCGCCTGCGACCTGACGGCACTTAACAACAATAACATCAACAGAGAAAGAGAGAGAGATCAGCTGGCCCAGCGAAGAGAAAACGATGTGACTAAGACAAAGGTGGGTGACTTTTAGTTTGCGGCCCTCAGGCCAGTCTTTCATTGTTTTTGTTCAGACATTCCTCTAGGTCATATAGCCCTGGTGTACAAGTTGCCGTCAGGTGGTCACTTGTGGTTGCTGTGAGGCTGAACACTGTGACACTGATGTGTCAAATGCGTTAATGGTTGGCTACCAAATGCGGACTAAGAGTGGGGTGGAGCTCCCCGACTGAACAAGCATGGAAGGAGGAGTGGCGTCTACTTCCATAATAGCTTGCCTCCGGAAATCCTATGAACTTGGAGAGAGGATGAAAGGCACCCAAGTGTCAAGGACTCTCCCTTCATAGGGTCGTTATGAGTCCCTGTGACTCGAAGGCACTTAACAACAACAACAATTTCTATCTTGGGAACTCTGATATTTAGATACAATTTTGCTCACACTTGGGTGCTATAGGAAAATATACAACTAACAACCAAATGTACAAACTAAAGTTTGATTATAACTAATAACCAAATGCACAAATATAATTTCTTCCATTTGTCTAAAATTCATTTTTAGTGCCAAATTTAAAAGCACTGCCAGTTTAGCACAAAATTAAAATCTAATATTCAAGTGAGAAAAGGCAATTTGAAGCTTAGGATTTTTGTTGTTTGATTTTTAAATTTTTTTAAAACTTAGGTCTTAAAAGAGGATTAATGAACAACAACAACAAAAATCCTTATGGAGGAAAGTAAAAGTATAGAAAATATTTCCATTTCAATGTGTGTTTATTTTTCAAGATGACTTTTCCTAGCCACTGTCTGACTTTGCTATGTAGATTGGCAAGAACATGCAAATGGGGCATATTAGCCTATCTACAAGGGGACTGGACAGTCTCAACAATCTACAAGGGGATTGGCTAGCTTCTCCAATGAATTGAGCAAGCAAGGCAGCAGTGAGACAGATTTTCTGATGCCTTAAGCAAGAAGTAAGAGAATGCAAGACACTTCTTGCTCCAGCTACACCTACAGCAGCAATACCTATAGTTGAAATGGAGGCCTGATGTGAGAATGAGCTACCTTGGGACTGCTACACCATTGGAACCAGAGCCTTTGTCCAAATTAGTTGGACAACTGGGGAAGGGGAACCATAACACAGGCCTGAAAACTTTTAAAGACTGGTCTAAAGCCATGAGGCTTAAGGCTGAGAAGCCTGTGAGCACATTTTGAGAACCGTTCTGACTATATTCAGTTACTGACTTGGATTATAGACTTTTGGCTTTCCTAACAGGGTTCTGTGTGGTCTGTGAGCTATCATATTGGATTCTGGACCCAGCAAAGCAAGTAAGATTGCTGCTGAGGTGTGTAGAAAGAGGTACAGGAGCATGGGGGACTTGCCTGACCTCCTGGAAATTGGTATCGTATTACTGCTACTGTTGATAGGGACAGTTCTCCTTTGTGAAGCGGATAAAGGTCAGACGTGGCACCACGTGGCCCTTGCTTTTAGACAACTGTACCATTAAGAGAGTAAGAAAATGCAAGGAAAATCTCATATGCTGTTTAATTCATGTAGTTTATAGTGGATACTTCATGATAATTGGCTATGGAAGATGATGTAGAATTAGGTTTTTTTCTGTTACATCAAAACTATTGGCAGAAAGTAAGAAGAGTTATGTATGTTGGTTTGCTAACAGTTTCCTGTAAGATCCTGAAAAGAAACAAATCCTCGAGAATCTCCTTTTAAATTCTCCTCTATTTCCTAGGATTGGATAATATTCACTTCTGGAACTTTCTAAGGGATCTTCTGCGGAACCACTCTTAGTCTGTCCTCTTATCATGCTCCTTCACTTTTCACTTGTTGGATGACAAAGAACTATTATTTTATTATGAGCTGCTTCTTGGGGCCAAAAACTGTCCTGATTTACCCTCTATCCTTAGGTTGTCTAAGAGCTTCTCAAGTGTCAAAAGGACCATCTAGATGAAATCACTACATAACCAGGGAATTATTTAAATCTTCTCAGGGGACACAAAAGCACTTGGTGATGATTACTTTTTATAATGTTTGGATTATGGTATTTGTAAGCTAAAAACTATACAGGACTACATTTCTACATTGGTAAATATTTTAAAGATACCTATTCTTCATTGCCACCAATCTTCCCTCTATACACCCAAAACGTTTTATTGATCTCAAAGATTAGGCTAAGGAGTTAGGGTGGTAAATAGAGAAAACTTTTTTGTCTACATTGCTCACTGATATCACAATGCTTGCTATAAATTAATAATAACTCATTGCCATCAAGTCAGAACTGACTCACAATGGGTTTTTAGAAGCTGTAAATCACATGGGAGGAGACTGCCTATCTTTCTTTCTAGGGGCAGCTGATGGATTCAAGTCGTCTGCCTTAAGGCTTGCAGTGCAATTCTTTACCATGAGCCCATCAGACAGACACCATGCAGCTGAGAAATATGTGATAAATAAATGGGTGACTCTTCTTTCCAAATGCAGGGTGGGGTATTTTATTATTGATTATGCCAGCTAATTCTGTTGTCCCTCTACATCTAAAGAAAATCAATTCAGGGGTTCAAATGAATTTTATTTAGCACTGTGACAGCCCTAAATTTTTTTAATGCTGTACTCAAGACACTACAGTGGTCTACAAGCAAATACTAAAAGAAACTCTTGCACTAGAAAATAAAAATCCTAACAGGATCCATGTGAGTTGCAGACTGGACATTTCAGGAAAGCCCCTCAATTTTCTGTGCTATTGATGTGCTTGGTTAAGAAACTTCTTGGGTTTAAGATTCAATTTATCAAGGCCACAGAGCACAGTAAGAACAAGATCCAGTTATTTAACATTTCTATGACCTGTGGAACATACCCTGCCAATCCATTTTAAGCCTCTCAAATGCCTTGGAAGGCTCCTATGCAAACTGTAGTACATACTGCTACATGGCAGGGACCTATATAATTGCATGAATCTGAAGAAATTGGCTTCATTCCACTAATCTCACCAACAGAGTCCATTTGGGATGTGTGTGCCCCATAGAATTATATCTATGTCCATATTATCTAAGAAAATTTTTTTCAAATTGAATTCAACATGTCTTCCATTTGTGAAAGTACATGGCACTGATAAAAATTCAAATAATTTGGTCATGAAGGGGCTAAATAATCCCTGGGATCTGTCTGTTGTAGTTTCTGGTTTCTAAAGTTCCAAGCATGAGAAAAATTATAACAGTTTGGTGTTGGTGGCACCAATTCCATAACGCTTGCGCTCACCCAGTTATGTAACTGCGAGGTTTCCTCTGTAGGTTCTGAGTTGCTCAAGGGAGAGGTGGGACATTGTGTGAAAGAGCCAAAAGCTTTTTAGTGAACAGAGGTCTAAACTTGTGATACCTGATTGTTTTAAAACAGTAATCATAAAACTTCTCCTTTTGGACTGATGTCACAATCTTAAAAAAGACCTACTTCTCAATAAGAGATGGCCTAAACGCTACTGATCTGAGTTATAAACTTTTTTTTGCGGGGTAGAATAATTACCATTTTGGAACTCTCATCACCCTCCGAGGAATGGAATCAATGGACATCGGGAATTCTTTGATTCCAAAGAGATGCTCTGAAGGTGGTTTGCTGAATGAAAACAACTACACCTGCTCCCCTACTTATCAATGTGATTAGTTTTCAAAGATCAGGTTGTTATGTGAAAATTATTTAAACAAAAATGAAGAATGAACCATCAGATCACAAGATGGAGGATGACACCACTATAGAACTGTAAAAACTACGGGATCATGTCCCTGTCAGGTTGTCACATAACCTCACCCTATCATGATCATGGGGAGCATTATCTCGCCTCACATCTCAGCCTGTTACTGCCAGATGGATGTTGTTCATATGGAAATAGCTAGAAAGAGATTTTCACTATGGTCATAATGCAAAATGTTAATATGCCAGCGACTGAGGAGCTGGTGTTATGTTTCTTCACTGTACTATTTGCTATCACAGACTTGTTCATCTTGCCTCTTCCCCTTTTTCGGTTCATGACCTTGCACACATCATGATGGCAGGTCGAATGGCAGATGCAAGAAAAAGTGGGAGCTCTGCACCCTCCGTGGTTAGTAGGTGAAGTAAAATGGTGTTCCTCATTTCTCCTCAATCTGTCTGTCACATTCTCATCAACAATTAGATTTAACCACAGACTTAACTAAAAGCTATTGAAAAAAAAAATCACAAATCTAACATTACTCAGAATTGTCATGTCCTTACAAGAGATGTTGCTAAAAACTCTTAGGGGAAGATAAGATGTGGACAAAAGGAGGATCTGCCTTGGATTTTCCACTTTTTCTTCCAGTTACTTTGCTTTGCCAAGTTTATAAAGAAGTCATCCTAGTATTTGCATTTTGATTGCCAAAAATGGAGTATTATAGGAGTCTGTGTGCCGCTTTGGCCCTCCTGTCATCTCACCTAACCCCAGCTAAAGTCCCGGGCACTCTGACTCATCTTTGGACCTTATTTAAATATAAAGGGAAATCACATAAACACACTTCTTTTCATGTAGCACATTTACTTCTTGTTCTACAAAAATTCCCACCACTTTTGAAGACTCGCTGGAAAGGTTATGCTAGCAAGCTGAGGGAGACTCAGGTCCATGCCCTCGGTGCACAGCTCTGGCTGCCACAGCACATCTGCATCAGGACAGCAGCGGCTTTCTGAATCCTCTGGACCACCATTAAACTAAGGCACACACACTTCATGGAAATGGGAAACATCTACTTACTGGGCTTCCTCAGAAGACTCTTGTTTTATTTTTAATGCTCTTTTTGTAACAGGTATTTCATCTGAAAAGCAAAGTTTTTGAAACAAATTATATTTTCCTATACAGTGGCACATACAGCTCTACAGATAAACTATGCTTACTGTTAATTCCATATTTTTCAATGCCTCACCGTAATTTTAATGACTATCTAATACCAGATATATAACTCATATAATGAGATACATACTTTATATGCAAGATCAGAAGCCATTTCAACATGTATAAAATTCTTCAAGGTCACCAGTGGATTGCTAGCAAGGAGCTTAAAGCTTAATTTCACAGCAAACATGATTTTAAAAGAACCAGAATAAAAATAATTCTGTTCAACTTAGATTTTGCATGTAAGTTCCAAAGAGCAATTATTCCTCCAACATCAGGATCAACATACTCTGCAGCTATAACAAGTTATTTTTTACAAAGGCCTGGGTGACCTAAATCTCTAGGACAAAACAAGAATTATGGGACACTCAAGTAATTTAGATCTTATTACTGTTTGGAAATGAAAAGGTAGTGACCAATTAGCATCTGCCCTTTCTGGTCTACAACTTCTTACATTATGTTAGTCTTCACATAGACTCTTTTCCTCTCGATATTTGATATATATTTTAAAACAGCATTGTAAAGAATATATTAGAATTTAATCCTCTTTCTCCTGAATTAGCATTTTTCCATCACCAAGAATTCTGTAACGAGCACCCATCCACTGTTTCATTGCCAATTCAGAAGCTTCTACTCCCTAGAAGGCTGCTTGAGTACCCATCATAATGAGAACATTTACTTTAAAAAGTGAGTACTCATCACACAACTTGCTGCTAATGTGTCATGACTGAAGTAAACATTTGATTAGTTCTTCAAAATTATACAAATTCAAATGGGAGGGAAACACCCAATCCATTCATATACTCTCTTAATTAGGCAAAACCCAAAGTTTCGATTTGATGGCCATGAGTTTTATGTTTTATTTCAATGCCTACTGGTACACAAAAATCACTCAAACTATAGATTATCCCTGAAGAAGTCTGATCACTGACATAATTCAGTTATCAGATCTTTTCCAAGAGAAACTGAGGCTTCTCTTCATTTTTCGTTCAGATGAAAGTCTGATAGGGGATTTCCCCCAAATCATAAAAGAAGCAACAAAGTATTTGAAATAAAAGCAGCATTGATAAGCAGTTGAGACAAGTGTCTCAAAACACAGGATATCTAGAACTGCATAGGATTTTTTTGTGTTAGATGTTTCCTTGTTAGGTTAGGTGATTTGCTTGCTGGTACGCAAATCACCAAATGATCAAGACCAAACACTAGGGTACCCACGATGCCTCACACTAGTTACATGCTTTCTGTTGACAATGCGAACAGCACCAGAGGCAAGCACTGGTGTACATATAAGGGTATCTATGTATATATGCGGTATTATATATATGTATAGGCTTTCTTACCCAATTCCTGATCTGTTGGATAGCCATGGAGATCCTGACTGTGGTTTCCCCAGTCTTCTTGTGAATACTCCTCCATAGTGCTGCCATCTGACTCCAGCTCCTGGTACAAGCCACTACTGTTAATAAGTACAGGCTGGCAGGGCTGAGCATCCCATCCTCCCTGACCAAACACCTGTTCCAACTGTTCAAATGTGTAACTGCTCTTTCTTTTCCCAACACCATGTTCTTTCACCCGACTGTAACACCTGCGAAGGGTCTAAGACACAAAGTCTTTTGTTATTCCTTTAAAGCTGTACTTCCTCTTCCAGGTATGGACCACAGATATTAATTACTATTAGACAGACACAGACAGACAAACATAGACACACTGTTACAGGAATGCTAGATTTTAAATTCATTATTATATTAGAAAAAAATTACTAATTTAGCATTTACTCAAACATGTTATAATTCAAACAATTATTTTGCAGTTAATTATCCATTAAACAACAAAAAACATTACAACATTATTGCATGTAACCCATACACATATTTTTATACCCCCACCCCCATTTAAAAGAAATAAGGGGGGGGAAAAAACAAAAAGCAAAAAAAAAAACAACACCAAAAAACAAAAAAAAAAAAGAAATACCAGCCAGCCAATAGGATGCACACCTGCCACAGAAGAGAGAGAGAGCTGCTACTGTGCCCAGAATTTGGAAAAAGTGAGGGAAGGGAGGACAGAAAGAAGAATTCCCCAAAGCAAAGAATATAACCTTCCTTATTTCTAATTAAGACTGAAATACAGGACAAAAAAAAATCTGCCTAAACCTATTTGCTAATAGATTACATAGTCCACATTCTTTACTAACCCTGTCTTTGGAGAAACTGTTCAAATTTAAAATAGAAGTCAGTATTACTATAAATTCCTAGTTTTAAATATCAACTATCAAGAAACAGTACAAGAACACTTTAGTACCACCAAATTAATAATCTACTAACTCTAACAATCAAGGCCAACAGTGTCTTCTTTTGGGGAGGGGTCAATGGGGAAGGGGTCCTACCTCACTTCTTTTATTGTCCCAAGGCACACAGCAGGTATCATTACACAAGTCCACAGACAAAGCTGGATATATATAGCACCTTACACAACTCTTTTTCTTCACAGTCTTTCTACGACATTTCTAAAACATACTTCTGATTATTAGTCTAGTTTCCAGAGTTTAATGATATCTTATATGATATTTCAAAAGATAAACCAAGGATTACAAACCTAAGATTTACTAAGTCCCAGCTTCCAGATTTAGTTTACCCACAGTCTCTTCTATCTGGGCCTTTCTTTGCTCCTTCTAATTTCCCTTGTACTTTAACTGGGTTTCATTCTGGTAAATTTTTTTGACAAGACTGCCCCCACTGGCTCCCAAATAATCAACGATGAAAAGCCAGGTCACTTCAGCGTTAACATATATACAATAAATAGCCACACTAAGTTTCTTCTGAATGTGAGCTATAAGCCAATGCATCCCTTATGTTAGCCAAAAGAATACAACTCTCAATCATCTTTATTAAGCCTCGAGGAATGTTCAGTACAAACTACCACACAAATTGCAATAGGACTCTCAAACACTTTGCCTATCTGCCCCTTGAGGTCAGAAATCCAGGTGGATCAGAGAAATTAAAAGAAGTATGCCACATCTGCCGATCTCCCTTAAACACAGTAAGAGTTAGTTATCCTGCCCTCATGCTGGTGGTCAACTGTCCTCTGCATAAATGACTGCTTCAGTCTCCCTTTCTTGATCGCTTTTCTGGTGCTTCAAGTGAGGCTTCAAAGAACAGAGGCCCTGATAACTTTTTTAAAAAAGTGCTCTCCCTTTGAAAGGACGGTCTCAACTACATAACATAAAACTTACTGGAGCAAATCGGAAATAAGAACTTGGGGAAAGTGTGTTCTAGAAGGACACAAATGCCTGTAGCAGATCTCATTTGACTTTTCCCAGCTCCCAGGGACAGGAATCTGAATTGCAGACATCTCCTGCCAATCTATTTTTATCTTACAATGTTTCTGCCTGCAAAAACCCCAACCACTGTTTCCAACTCCTACAAGGACTGTAAGCAGAGTCCCGATCATGCTCCTTTCACCCGTCCAAGGCCATAAATGGAGACAATGCCATACCATTGCTCACCACTTACTGACCATCTAGAGAAAAGAATTCCACACGCACAGAAAAGCCCAGCTGACTTTCTCACTGAGGGTAATGTCAGAAGGCAAGGAACAAAACTAATGCTCCTTTCAAGAAAGGTGATGTAGGAAACAGCACTCTTATCAGGAAGCAATACAGGCATATTAAAAACCACTAATCTTTGGCAATACACATAGTGGGAAACCACAGAACAATCTTTCTTTCTCTGAAACCACCAAACCGAGCTTAAAATTTCACTTGTCTTATGTAACTATGGATGAGGAAACTAGCAGTACTAATGGTTACAGATACTGTGTATTTAATTTAAAAAAATAAAGGTGATATATACTTTATATGTAATTTTTAAAAGGCTGACAGATCTTGCCATCTCTTGTTGCATAGTGTACTTTTAAATTGTAATGTACCAAGAAGTAAAAGATAAATTAGGTGTCTGAAGGAAAGATGTTTGGTGACTTCTAAATCCACGTGGTAGGAATTTGATGTATTGAAATGCTGAAAAGATTTCCAAACTGATTTTAACTCTCTCAAGGTATAAATAAATACAAGAGATACCTTCTGGGTTTAGTAAAGACCACAGATCCAAGGAGAAATTTTTTAAATAGGATACATCAACTAAGAGAGGGGGGAAAAAATTAGAATTCAAACAACAGCTTCTATGTTATGAAAGTAAACACTGTGATTTAGTTAAACTTGAGAGGAGTTCAGTTCTTATCATCCATAATAAATCAGAAAATATTATACTTTTCTACTTCTTAATGATTAATCAATATAATTAAAATATTATGCCAAAAGTCCTAAATAACACAATTTAAAAACTAATTCTAAATCTCACAGTAAAGTTAATGCTCCAGAATGTAGTGGGGGAAAAAAATCTTACCTCCCATTTGCCAACAGCTATACTGAACTGAGCAAGTAGCTCCATTTGACATTTTTAAAAAACTATGACAGATTCAACACAAAAGTGTCTTCTCTTCCCTTTTCTTTTACTTCACTCATCTTAGGAATTTATAGTAACTCATGGTTTAATTTTTTTAAAAAATTAAGAACTCTGAATGAGATATATGCTTATATTACTGAAGACTATTCTATCTACAACTAGAAATGATATTTTCCTTATTGTTAGAAATCTCTCTGGTAAGCTGATAGTATCTATTTCCTCCTTCCTAAGGGAAGTGCTGCAAAGTATACTGTATCTTGAATGAGGTCACAGGGATAGAGAGAGATCAGGAGGAATCCAGAAAATCTGGATAGACCTAGAGTAAAGGTAACAACTCGATCAGGTGGTCAAATCAGAGGAGCTCATTGGTACTTCATCTGCAGAAACTAGGTGAATGCTTACTAAATTCACCATGTCGTGTATTTAATGACTACAAAGGGAAAAGACCCAGAGAATAGACTTAAAAGATTTTCATCACCAAAGCAAGGAGAAAAATAAGATGGCTGAAAACTGACAATTTATAGGATAAAGTGAAAGTTTTGCCAAAGTTTAAGATTAAAGTGAAAGAAAATGAGAGAATAAAAGAACAACATTCATTGTGGATGAATGTAAGGGAAGTCTATGGGAAAGGGGCAGGTAAACAAAGGCAGGAGTTTTAGATTGGCAGGATTTGGGGTTTTACGGCAGCAATGCAGAGAGAGACCCAGGGTTACAGTACACGTAACATTAAATACAGTGCACAATGCAGCTATCTTGCCCAAGTAAGTAAATCCAGTATTGGGTTGTATAAGCAGAGGAATCACATGTAAGCTATGAAGGTGGCTCTTCCTCTCTATTCAGCACCGGTGAGGCCACAGCTGGAGCACAGCATTCAGTTCTGGGCATCGAACCAGCTACAAGAGAGGGAAATTGTAGAGTTCAGAAAAGGGCAAATAAAATAATGAAAGGCTTGGAAAATAAGATTTCTAAGTAGGGCAGTGGTTTCATCAAAGCCCTTTGTGATATTATGATTTTAGGGTAACACAAAGTTTCTTTTGCTTCATTGTCCTCCAATTCCTTCTGAGACTTTGAGAAAGTGAGAATTGAATTCTTCCCAGGTACCTCCAGGCAGGAACCAAACTAATTAATTTTAAGGGCATAAGCCACCAATTCTGCTACTGACTCAATAATTTTCTCCAAATTTGCCCCATTTCATACAATCAAAAAATAATCACCATGACAAAACCACTGTTCTAACAAGGCTAACAATAAGGAGAACAGAGTATACACAGGAGGAATAGAGGTAAGGTATAATAACAGCTAGATAAATGTGTTGTTTATAAAACAATGGCACAATCACACTAACATGTTACATGAGAAATAGTCAAACTGCAGGGAAGAGAGCTTAGTTATAGGAAACAATGTTGTGAGAAAAAATAAGCAGTGAAACAGATTTTTAAACGCAGTTCTCAAAGTGGTCCTACTAGAAATGGATTATTATATTGTTTCTCTTAACCCTCTGCCAACCAAACTCTATTAAGCTGAGTTTCCTTTTACCCAAATTATTGAACATACAATTTTTTTACATTATTTACAGAGACTTATAAGTCACATCTTGATATACTGCCTGTAACAAGGAAAATGACACAGAAGTAAATCTCTAGTGACTGATTTTATCATTAAAAGTGTTAAAGGGGGTGGGGAACGACACACTCCAAACTCAATCAGACTAAAGTAGCAAGTCTTTGCAAAAGGAGACCTTTCTTCTAACTTTAAAAAAGCAGCTAAAATTACTTTAATTGGCTGAAGCAACAATTTTTTTGTATTTTAAGAAAGACTCAAAAATACCTTTCTAATAGCTATAATTTCTGTGAGCATAAAAAAAAAAGTAGGACAAAAAAGAATAAAGGTTAACTACACAGACTTTTAATTTACTGACTTGGTTAAGCACCAAAACACCAAGTTGTTATGCAAAAAAATGGGAGGTTTCAGGGTGGGTTTTTTTCCTTTCCTGTTTCCAGACCATCTATTTTGTTTGATTTTCCTCCTTTCTTTTAAGAAAATGCTATCATAGAAGTAACAAGTAAGATTTACTGTTGTGCCCACTACTACAATGAGTTTGGTAGTCTGCTGAGGGGTCTGGGAGAAGACAAAGATGGATAAAGATGAGCAGGGTGAGTGGACAGCACTTCTGTGTTGGTCTAAGCATAGCAACAGTTTCCAAGGCTTCCATGCTCACCTGCAAACCCTGCATTCACTGTCACTGGCCTCAGGAAGCCACAGGAGGTCAGTGTATCTGGTTTGGCACTGTACGCCTGATGTACACCTGCCCCCGCAGGCTCAAGACCCAGTGGTTCATTCTGGGATATCATTAAACTCACTTTCAAACCATTTCTCTCTGATTGAACTCACTTCCTATGCTTCCTTCTCCCCTTCCTTTCCACTGGAGAGCAGTTCTGTACTGCAGGGCCTCAGGTGGCACAGGGGCTGCCTGTGGGATACAGTGTCAGGTATGTCCTCCAACTGGCAGGGGAGGGTGAAAGGTAAGCGATAATGTAGCCTGGTTTCCCAGAGGCCACCAGCAGATGTTCTGTTGTTGTGGCCCTGGTTGTCAACTTGTCCTCTGCTTCTTTAATGCACAGCCTGATAATACATTGTTTACTATTGCTATAAATGGGAAAAGCAGTCATTAAGGGAAAAGCAGGTATAAACATTTTTGCAAGGGGGTTGATTAAAATACAGTATAAATTAACATACAATCATTAGGTGTAACTAATGGTTAGGAAGTCACCTACAGTGAAACTCCTCAGGAAAAGCAGAATGCGATCTATTTTGGGACTTTCTGCACATTAATATTTAGCAAGCTGACTTGGCAGTCAGTCACTTAAACCCTTATAAAACAAAGCAGCCAATAAAACAAAACCAATAAATTAACATAGCACTACCAATTCTTAGTGCTTACAGACATCTCAGTATTTTCCCCACTCGTCAATCTTTTGCTTTCCAGAGTGGAGGTTCTGAATCTTCTTGGATCAAAGATCTTTCTGACAGTCTGACGAAAGCTAGAGATGCCCTCTCCACAAATGCACACATACAAAAACTCACCATGTAGTCTCAACAGGCAAATGGTGCCCCCAAAGAGTCCATACGAAACTCTCAAGGTAAGAACTCTTACACTATGTAATCAGTATTTTCTTCCATAATAGAATGCAGTATTCTGGTAAGCAGTCTGATATATTAGTCAGAAATCCTAAAATAAGATTTAATTAGCGCTGTAAGCTTCATAAGAAAATGTATAGATTAGATCAATCAATCAAAGTAATTTATCAAATTCACTCAATTTCCTACTCATTTAGGCATAACAGCACTATTTTGGCATTTCCCACCTTCAGTTGGGCAAGATAATTTTTTCTTGAAGTGGCACTGAACAATTTTGAAAGACTCACTAGTTAATTCACTAATTTTCTTTCCATTTTATCACATAAATCTTGATTATTATCTGGTTTATCAATATAGAAGCTGGATAAATTCTATTTAAATAACATCTTAAAACAGCAAAATTCATACATGTAGAAACAAGAAATTGTGTCTTGACTGTCTTCCTCAGGAGTCATGACTAAGCTTTAGCATCTTTCCTTTCGAACATTTAAAATGTCCCCCCAAAAAATAAAAATAGTCCTAATGGTTAAAGGGGCTCAAAGGAATAGGTAATACTTTTGGGTCTACACTATTTCAATATTTAACCCAGTAGAATCAAAGTCTGATTTGTTATTCCGCTGAAAATATTCCTGTTATGGCCATAAATGTCTCTATGTGTGCATACATGCTTTATGCAACTGTTAGTTTTCCATTCTATCATTCATAGAGGTTTTATGGCATTAATTATAGTTCCTAATATTTCAACAGCATTTTTCCACTTCCTATTTGTGTCTTGTTCCCATTAATCCTTCTGCCCTATCCATTCCTGTCTTCTGAGCCTTCTCCCTGGGCCAATACTACCCTTTTGATCTTGCATGATTGAGTACTCTAAGGAGTAACTCTTTAGAGTTACTGTTCAACCTTATAAGCATGTCTACTGCTAGGCTGAAAGTGAGCCATAGGGGTTTAGTTCCAGATTCAAAGGGTTACTAAGGGGTGTGGTCTCAGGGGCTCTACCAGTCTCTCTTAATGAGCAAGCCTGGTTATGTTCATGCTTTTGACTTGTGCTTCACTTTCTTCCACTCTGTCCAGAACTCTCTACTATGGTCCCTTTTCAAAGCAGTCAGCAGTGGTAACTGGGCACCACCCAGTTCTCTGGTCTCAGTGGAGCTTTATACTAATTTGTTTCTATGATTCTTTAATGTTCTTCACTCTTCTTTGTTCTGCACAGGGAGAGACTAATAACTATACCTTAGATGATGGTTTGAAAGCTCTTAATATCCCAGGGCATAAGTATTTTCTAAATTACTTATTATTTCCAAAGTTCCTAATGATCCTCAAGCTCTGTTCTTCACTCATGTGACTCTGCTGTAGGCCCTGGCACTATTTATTACCTATTTATGTGACGATCCTAACCAAATTTCAAGTTTTGAATGGAAAAGAAGCTGAGAGATCATCTAATCTAACTTCTTCAAATAATAAATGAGGAACTGAGGTCCAAAGACAAATAAGCATACCCTGCAAATGGATCTGGAATATGGAAAGTACCAAATGCCACTAAAAATGTAATGGTTCCTAAGAAGTGTCACTCAAGTTTTCAATCTGTTGTCAGATTGGTCACAATGAGTTGTAGTCAACTTGACAGCACCTACCAGGAGTTATTCAATTAGATGGTAAGTTTAACAAAGTAAGGGATTTTGCCTTACTCTTTGACTCCCCTGAATCTAAAACATTACCTATCACACAAACATAATTAAATATACATTTACTAAATAAGTAAATCAAAATAATCTTAAAGTAGCAAAAGTGGTAAGCTTCTTTTAGGTAGGGGTAACTAAAACCTTCTGAAGAAAGCAGGCGCAAATTGCAAATTGCTATTGTAATTAGCAATGCAAATTAACTCCATTGTAACAGGAGGACTAAACTCAAGGAGCAAGTTATTTCTAAAGAACCCATCATTCTTGGGAGCACAGTCCATAGCAGTTGTGCTGCTAAAGCAAAAGTCGACCCTTTCTGGTGTTTTGAATCTACGAGCAGCTGAGGCAGAAAGATGAGCAATCTCCTCTCATGCAATTTATAACCTTGAAAATCCCTGGAGGGTCAGCTAAAGAGTATATTTTCTTTTAAGGGGAAAGGGTCACTTGCCAAAGAGAGCTCTGATGCTCTGTCCAAAATTTGTGACTTATAGCTTTGAACCTCTGTCTGAAATACTATGTTGCAAGGAGGGGCCAGTCTTCGATGAGATGGATTGACTCAGCGACTGGGGTCATGGGAGTAGGTGTGTCAGAGACAATGTGGTTGATTCCAGACAGAGCAGGGTTCAGAGCTGTTGTATAGGGGAGCTCTGGTGGCCTAGTGGCAAGAAGCTGCACTGCAATCCCAGAGGCGCACGGTTCAAATCCACCAGATGCTCTGCCGGGAAGGAGGGACAATACCCTCCTGTACCAGTCAGATCTGATTTGACGGTACACTCAAATAATAAAAAAATTTAAAAAAAAAAAACACCAAAAAAACAGAGCTGTTGTATACAGCTTTGAGTTACAAGCTACTCAACAGCACATAACACCAACACAGATTACAAACCAAACAAGTAAAAAGTAAAATATATAAGGTAGCTCTGTTAAAGATGTTGTTGCTGTTAGATGCCATCAAGTCAACTACAGCTAACAGCAACCCTATGAACCACAGATCAAAACCTTGCCCATCCTCATACTCAAGCCCATTACTGTGGTATCAGTCCACCTCACTGAGGAGCTTCCTCTCTTAGTTGATCTACTTCTGTCAGCATGACGTCTTTTTTTCCCAAGGGCTGCCATCTCCTTACAACATGCTCCAAACATGTAAGTTTCTCCAGGCACAATTAATTTGGGGGTTTTGGGGTTTTTTTTTTAGCAGTCTGTGGCAGATTCAATACTCTTCAGTATCACCACAAAAAAGGCACCAGTTATTTTTCGTCTTCCTTATTCACTGTTCAACTTTCAAATACATATGAGGCAAAAGAAAATACCATGGCTTTGGGTCAGGCACACCTTAAGCTTTCAAGATAAAGTGGAAAGGGTCGGGGGTGGGGTGGGGGGGAACACTCAACTGCTTCCTAGATTTTAGTAGGGGCAAACAGAATGACCACCCCAAACCAAGAATTCTTGTCTCTCCAAAGCCTCAGTTTTTGTGGGAAATTATTGCAGGTTTGACTCCCAGCAGCTCGTAATTTTGAATCTGGCTATCAACAACTCACTTTTTAAAATTGATTAATTTCATCATGAGGGAGATTTTTTTTAATTAATTTTAATGAAAGTTTACAGAGACTTAGGGTTTCCATTCATTTTTGCACTTTTCTCCCTGACCAGTCCTTCCACCCGCATTCGCTCTTCTCTTTAAAAAGTAAAAGAAAAATTATTTCATTGTTATACAATCCCTCCCCACAAATCCACTCTACTGTGCAGCTTTCATTCTGGACTCCTGTAATGACAATAATACCTAATCATATATTCCTCCTAAACAGTTCTCTCCCTCATCTGTTTCAATGCAGTACTCCTAATTTATGCCCTCTTTCTCAGTCTTCCCTCAACCCCAATGTCAGTCCTACTTTACAACAGTGGCCCTATGCAGTATTTGTCCTTTTGTAACTGAGATATTTCACTCAGCATAATGTCCTTCAGGGACATCCATTTTGCATAGTATTTCATGAGTTCCTTATTTTTCAATGCAGCGTAGTATTCCACTATGTGAATATACCAGAGCTTCTCTATTCATTCATTTATTGATGGGAACTTGGGTTGTTTCCAGCTCTTTGCTATTGCAAACAAAACCGCAATAAACATGGGTGTGCATATATCTGCTTAGGTGGCAGTTATGGTTTCTTTACGGTATATTCCCAGTAATGGAATTGCTGAGTCAAATGGTATTTCTATTTGCAACTTTTTGAGAAAGCGCCATACAGCCTTCCATAGTGGTTGCACCATTTTACACTCCCACCAACTGTAAATAAGGGTTCCAGTTTCTCTGCAACCTTGCTGTTCTGTTATATTTTGCTATTCTTACTGGGGTGGGATTTCTCATAGTTGTTTTGGAGGGAGAGATTTTTGAATAAAATATATAACTGAAAGTATAGAAGGATCAAGCCCTAAGTTTTTCTGGCTCTTTTGTACTAGGCAGCTGAGAGTCTTGCCCAGATTACAAAGGAAAAAGCCCTCAAGGAGAAAATATTATCAAGTATTAACATGTTCTATTACTCAATGGATTAAGTGCCTGTGACCCTAAAGTTTCGAACTCTACACTGTCTGTAGTTCATATGGACATATGTGCACTTATCTCCATTAAGAGCAGTAAGCCATAAAGCCATGCCTAGTAGCATGTTCATACTGAAGAGCTTCTTTAGGATAAAAGAATTCTTCCAGACATGGAAATCTCAAATGCTTCACTATTTAGAACAGAATGTTGTAATGTTGTTGCCACATGCCATAGAGAAGAGTATGACTCACAGTGACCCTATGAACAACAGATCTGAACCCTGCCCTTTCCTGTGCTATCCTCAGCATCTGACATACTTGATCCCATTGCTGCAGTCACTGTCAAAAAGGTGGTTTTGGTTTTGCTTTTTTGTTTTATTATTTTTGTGTGTGTGTACCATCAAATCAAATCTGACTGGTACAGGAGGAGATTGTCCCTCCTTCCTCAGCAGAGCATCAGGTGGATTTGAACTGTGCACCTCTGGGATTGCAGTACAGCTTCTTGCCACTAGGCCACCAGAGCTCCTCAAAAAGGTTTTTTTTTTTAAAAAAAAAATTAAGGTATACTCAACTGCTTAACTACTTTAGACACAAACAAAGCTAAAGTCATCAAATAAGCAGATAACACTTGTCTAGAACTTCCTGCCCACCTGAAAGGAAAAAAAAAATGATAGAGAACTGATTTCAATTAGAGGTTATTTTCATCCTATCTCCTGTATCACATGCAAAGCTGCTATGTCAGTATCTCTGTTGAATCTTTATTTCTGTACTACATGCCTTGGACACCACCTTAAAGCAGTTTTCGAATAACATGAAAAATATAATGTTGTTGTTGTTGTTATGTGCCGTCGAGTCGTTTGCGACTCATAGCAACCCTATGTACAACAGCCCTAAACCGTGCTCTATCCTGCGCCAACCGCACTGCCTCTGACACACCCATCCTGATTACCCCAGTCACTGAATCAATCCATCTCATAGAGGGTCTTCCCCTCCTGCGCTGCCCCCACCCTCCCAAGCATGATGTCCCTCTCCAAGGACCTGTCCCTCCTGGCAACATGTCCAAAGTATGTCAGACGACGCCCCAGAATCCTTGCCTCCAAGGAGTAGCTTGGTTTAATCCTCTCCAAGATGAATCTGTTTGTTTTCCTGACTTATCCAAAATGCTTTTCTGCCATAAAGGGGAGACTAATCTTTAACTGTCGATCATACATTCTCCATTGTGAACTTACTGTTTCACAATCAACCGTATCTAAATAGTAAACTCAAATTGGTGGTGTTAGGTTTTGGTTGTGGGTTTTTTTGGTTTTGCTTTAAAAAAACAGCTTACTGTTAAAACACTGGATCACTTCTAAAATGTAAAACAACAACAATAATCAAACTCAGTGCTGTTGCACTGACTGTACCTCAGAGCAGCCCTCCCTCTGCCGGGTTTCCCAGGCTGTCCATTTTCACAGAGAGGATGCCCATCTTCCTCTTCAGGGGCCTGTGGTGGATCTGAACCACTGCCAGTGACTCCCAGCCTATCTGGGGACACCAGAGCTTCCCATCTCCAAGGCAAACACCTCAAATTCACTACTGATGAGCTGCTTCTGACTCTTAGCAACCCCTCATTTGGGGTTTCCCAGACTGTAATATTCATGAGAAAAGACTTCCCATCTCTCTCCTGATGAGTCTCTCCTGATGAGTGATGGATGAGCTGCTGAAGGACTGGAACAGCTGGTGGATTCCAGCAGATGGAGATGTATGACCTTTGAGTTAGCAGCTTGAAAAGACTTTGCTACCATAGCTCCCTTTCTAAAGCAAATGAATCCATAAGGCCAGTGTTTAAAGGGGAACCTGTACAAATCAAGTTTCCCCTTGACAAAGCAGGCCACTTAATTCCAATCACATGCTGACCCCAGAAGTCTCTTAGCAGCTATTCTCTTACTCAAA
This sequence comes from Elephantulus edwardii, assembly GCF_000299155.1. Taxonomy (NCBI): domain Eukaryota; kingdom Metazoa; phylum Chordata; class Mammalia; order Macroscelidea; family Macroscelididae; genus Elephantulus; species Elephantulus edwardii. The sequence goes on from NW_006399870.1 coordinate 1,643,598, forward strand.
ACTACAATCAAATGAAAAGATAACCCATATGATTTTTTTCAACATGCATAAATTTTTATTGTTGTTGTGTACCACTGAATCAGATTCGACTGGCACAGGAGATTGACCCTCCTTCTCCAGCAGAGCATCTGGTAGATTCAAACTGCATGCCTTAGGGATTACAGCACAGCTTCTTGCCACTAAGCCACCAGAGCTCCCATGCATAAACTTTTGATGATTGCAAAAGAAAAGTAATGATCATCATGACATCTTGATAAAAATAACTTAAAAATGAAGGTTATCCCCCACTAAGAGATAGAAGTATAAATATTAAGTCCAGATTTAGCCAATGTGAAAAATACAATGATTGAATTACTCTAAAAGTGGGGATTTGCATTTAAACTGTAAATTACAGGTCATATATATGGAAAGAACATATTCTGACCAATAACTAATTCATAAAAAAACCTCAGTAAGCATTTTAAGCCTCTGTCCTTCAGCAAGCTACATTTCTTTTGGGAAATTTTAAAACATAACACTGTTAATAGCTAATTCATAACATTCTTATATTTTATCCTTAGTTTTATAAAGTTTGGCCATAGTAAAAAAATTTAACAAAGTAAATCTATACTTTCTAAAAAAAAAAAATCAAACCTTGTTTATTATGTGTTTCCATGTCGTGTATAAGGAAGGTAAAACCATTACTTTTTGAGTGCCCAACATGCAGTTGGGTAAGGAGTGCTGCCAGCTGCTCCCAGGAAAGATAAGCAATCTCTTCCCTTGTGATTTTAAAGCCCCTAAGAAAATGGCTGGGTACAAAGTAATTTTAAATCATTATGAATTATCTGCAATGATTTTTATATTTGGTATTTTCATGTCAAAGAAATATGTATGATCATTTTGATATTACCTTAATGTTGCTGGTCAATTTGAGGATTGTGTTTATAAAAAAATGATGATAATTTACTTTGTCAAATGTTAACAGAAGAGGGCTGATGATAAGGAGGCCTTACAACTAAGGAGTTAAAGAGTGTGTAGGGAACTGGGCTGCTAGCCCAAAGGTTGTGCCTCTCTGGCAGCTGGAATCGACCAGCAGCTCCACAGGAGGAAGCTAGGCAATGTCCTCTTGTTCAATATACGTCTTCAGAAACCCACTGGTCGACCAGCTACGAGTTAGTTCCAACTCGACAGTTTATGGGGGTGTGGAGGAGAGAGAGAGAGAAGGGAAGGGCAAGAGGGATAGTAAAGAGGATGGATTGAACTAAACTAGCAGCCAGGAAATCAAAAGGCGCATTGCCATGGGAAAGTCTGCTGTTAGGGACCTCTCCAAAGTACTGAAGAGCAATGGTGTCTCTCTGGAGACTAAGGTGCGTCTGATACA
>NW_006399870.1:1645377-1647985 GCF_000299155.1 Elephantulus edwardii
AACAACAGCAACAACTTATTCTGGCTTCTTCACCTGCTGACTTTGTAACATTAAACAAATTAATTTCTCCATTCCTCAATTTCTAGGAACTTTGATAAATGCTGATAGTTACAGAAAGGCTTCAGTCCTTTTGTTCATAGGGTCATTATGAGTCATGCTCAACTCCAAGGCGATCAACAACAACAGGGCTGGGCAATGTATCAAGACAGAGAACAGGGTGGCTGTGAGCTGGAACTAATGTAACAACAAAGCAAAGGTAGTCACAGTACCTCTGTCACAGATTTGTTGTCAGAGTTAAGTGAGGAAATACAAGGAGAGCAAAAAACTGGCATGCAATGCCCTACATCTAGTGAATGTTCTCATTAGCTACCACTGAGTGAACCTCTAATTTATGGCAACTCTGTGCACAACATAACTGGAGCACTGTGATTTACAGAGGTTTTCACTGGGTGATTTTCATGAGAAAATGGCCCAGTCTTTCTTCTGAGCTTGGAAGGATCTTCGAAACCACTCAGTATCACACCAACCCTCCACAGATAGGCAGGGGGTGGCTGTGCTTGAGGGGTTTTAGTTGGGGACTGAATCCCTACCTGCTGCACAGAAGATATGAATTCTACCACTGAACCACCAATGCCCTCTAGTAAAAGCTGCCCACCACTATTATTATTATTATCATCATCACTTACTACTACAAATGACCCATCACACCAAATATAAAAATGAATAAAGCTTAGTTCAAGTCAGAGTAGGACAAGCAAAACTCATTTATATGAGGCATCAATACCATCCCAAACACTAAAGGAATGCTAAATTGATTTTTCATTTTAATTTTAGGAAGACGTTTTTGTTAGCCTAAGATCTTTAAGTACAGAATTTACTCCTAGTTTTTGGTTTGTACATATTAAGTAGCACTGCTATATAATCATGCTTTTGAGCACATATTCAAGCGTCAGAAACACTTGGATATATAATCATAGTATCTTCCAATTTTTATAGTTCCTTTTATAAAGAAAAGCTCATCATTTGACCATTTTCAAAGGTTTATAGTTAAAATAAAGCAAATTCTGACTCACAGTAGCCCTCCAGGGTTTCCCAGGCTGTAAAGGGAACAGACCAATTGCCTCGTCTTTCAAACAGAGTAGCTGGTGGGTTGGAACTGCTGATCTTTCAGTGAGCTATGATATTTCAGTAAGCAGCCTAATCCACTGCACCACCAGGGTACCTCCCACAGAAGCCACGCTGGGGAAGTGGGGTGGAGAATCCTCACCACCCACCAGCAAGAGAGTGAGGGCAACCTGTTTACAAAAATCAGGTGGCAGAGGAAACCTGGCAAGAGCTGAAACAGGGAGTCTCAATGACCTACAGATTTTCTTGATCTTGGATAAAAAAGCATGGAGACCTTTTTTTTTTCTTTTGTGCACGGAAATTTACTGGAATTAAAATCAGATTTCCTGCCATTTCTTGAAAAATGACAAAATGTTTTATGGATTATGTGGTTATGCTATGGCAAAGAAATTAAAAGTTTTCCTTCCATGTTTTGTTTGGTTTTAAAAAAAATCTTTTTATTACAATTTGTGTGAATATTACAAAGTAAATTAGTTTTACATTCATCAATTAATACACATTTTGATCCAAGATTTCCTCTTAATTTTGTAATGCAGTTTTATAACTTAAATGAAGAAAAAAAATTATATTGTTATTAATCTGGCAAAACTCTAACCTCTCTAGCTATTAACATTTTCTAATCAGCACAAAGTGGGAGATTTTACGTAGGAAAAGCCATTACCTTATTTTGCTTAAGACTTCATTGTACAACAAAGAACAGTGCCTGGTTCAGTAACAGATGCTCATTACCCAGTGATGGAATGAAACTAGCAATGCAGTACTCCTGCAAGGTGTACAAATTACAAGAAAAAAGAAACAGAAAACAAAGTAAACCTCATAAATGAAATATACTACATTATACATTTCTCTCTGCATCAGCAAGCCAATTCTAACTCAGAGTGATGCTCCACCTGGTTCCCAGGGCTGAAGTCTTAATGGGAGGAGACTATCCATCCACCTTTCTCCTGGTGGATTTGAACTGCCTGAGTCACATAATATTTTAGTTGGCAGTACAACAGTCTATGGACTTCACCATCAGAGCTCTCTTGAGATAAATATTATAGTTCTTTAAATGCAACATTTTGTGTCACTTTTGTTCAGTGATATACTCCCAGAATATAAATCAATGCCAAAAGGATGTTTGGTTTATCATACTCTTCTTTCTAAACTAGCTCTTTCCATTTAGAAAAAAATGTTTACAGATGTTTTAAAAGTAACAAAAGCAACTTTTTGTAGACATGTCTTTTTATCTAGTTATTAATATAAATTACAAACATAACTGGCTCATTTGCATAAGTGAAGTTATCTAAAGACAATGGAGAAAATTTGTTTTGATAAAAAATTTAAACTATTAAAACAGTAGTTTCATACAGGTTGAGAAAATACATATAAATAAGTATATGTAAATATATGTATATGTTGTTGTTGTTGTTGTTATGTGCCGTCGAGTCACCTGTGACTCATAGCGACCCTATGTACAACAGCCCTAAACTCCACTCTGTCC
>NW_006399870.1:1649111-1657023 GCF_000299155.1 Elephantulus edwardii
ATATGAATGAAAAAGAAAATGATGACTTTTATGCCTAAAATGCCCAAGAATAAAAATGTTTGTATTTCATTAAATATCAACAATACATAATATACTAAGTGGCAAGATATTATTAACTTGCTAAGTGACAAGAAAAAATATTCCTACTGGCTCTCAAAGACTCTCAATTACAGTAAGTAAGAACTGTTGTTACTGTTAGGAGCCGCTGAATCAGCTAAGACAGACTCATAGTGGCGCTGTGCACCAACAATAAAACACGGCCCTGGTTCTGTGCTGCTCACAACCACTGCCAGGCTAGAGATTAACCATGAATTGGAATTAACTCAAGGAAAGTGGGTTTAGGTAAGAATTACAGACATTTAAATGTCATTTTCCAATATGAGAACATCTCTCAATTATTCAAAACAAGAGTGGCGTAAGACTCGGCATGCATTATAAACTCCCAAAAAACATGGTATGTGCAAACAAGGCAGACTCATCAAGGATTCATTTTAAACATTAAAGGAAATTTTTGCCATGGTAAATACCAGGCAGAATACCACACTGTACACTGCATAACCATATGGCAGAAACAAGATTAAGGAGTACCTAATCAATGCTTTTAAATTTAATCAACCAAAAGATATATTAGGAAAATCTGCTTTTAAGGATCTCTCCAGAATCAATTTAAAGACTAAAGTATGCCTGACCTAAGCCATGGTATTTTCAATTGTTCCCTATGCATCTGAAAGTTCGACAATTAATAAAGAAGATCAAAGAAGGAAGAACAAATACGTCTTAGAAAAAGTGCAACCAGGGTGCTCCTTTGTGGCAAAGGTGGTGAAACTTCACCTCACACACTTTGAGCATATTATTAGGAAGGGCCAGTTCTTAGAAAGAGGCATCATGCTGGAAAAGACAGAAATCAGTACGATTCCCAAGGATATGGATTATACTGTAACAATGGGCTTGAACATTGACATAGTGACTATACCAATGAGCCTGAGCACGTTGGAGACCATGAAGATGGTGCTGCACAGAGCAAGGTTCAGATCTATTGTTCACAGGGTAAGCTGTAGTTGGCTGGATGGTACCTAACAACTATAATACTTGAAGGAGCTCTGGTGGCACAGCCTGCATTGTGTTATGCTGATAACTAAAAGCCCAAACATTTCTGGCCGTTTTACTCTCCCAATGGCTCCAGAGTCAAGATTTACAGCTTCAGAAATCCAATGGAGGGTTGTTATAAATTGGAATTGAGTCAATGGCAGTGAGGGGTTTTTTGGGGGTTTGGACTTGGGTGTGTGTGTGTGTGTGTGTGTATACACACGTATTGTCAAGTGGGATCTGACTGGCACAGGAGGAAGACTGCCCCTCCTTCTCCAGCAGAGTATCTGGTGGATTCGAACCGCAAGCCTTTGGGATTGAAGGGCATCTTCTTGCCACTCAGCCACCAGAGCTCCCTAATGGCAGTGAGTTTGAACCAGTAATTCTAGGAGCCATGGTGGAGTGGTACGCAACAGCACAGGTTACCAGTTGAAAAGCTGTTGTTTTTATGTGCCATCGAGTCTCTTGCAACTCACTGTGACCCTTTGTACAATAGCTCTGAACCCTGCTCTATGGTGTGCCAACTTTATTGTCTCTGACACACCTACTCCCATTACCCCAGTAACTGAACCAATCCATCTCTTTAAGGGTCATCCTCTCTTACACTGTCCCTCCACCCTCTACCAGCTGTTCCTTGGGAAGGAGAAGGGCTATTTTTTCCTGTGAATATTTACAGTCTTGGAAACCTGATGGAAGGTTGCTATGAGTCAGTACAGACCCTATGGCAGTGGATTTTGTTTCCTCAATACTTGAAGGAGCCCATGTGGCAGAGTTGAGTTACATGTGGGGCTGCTAGCCAAAAGGTTGGTACTCTGAACCTACAAGACATCTAGGGAGAAAAATGAGGCAGACTCCTCTGACTATGATTTGCAGCCCCAGAAGCACCATACACTGCCATACACTGAATTTGATTGTCCTGTCCTTTCCCCACATCATCATCTCTGACACAGTTGAGCCCATTGCAGTAGTCACTGTGTCACTCCACCTGGTTAAAAGTTTTCCTCTTTTTTCACCAACCTTCGACCTTTCCAAGCACAGTGTCTCTCTCCAAGGAAAAGCCCCTCTTAACATGCCCAAAGTATAAGAGATGAAGTTTTGTCATCTTTGCTTCTAAGAAGCACTCTGGCTGCATTCTCTCCAAGATTTATCCATCTGTTCTTTGGGCAGTCCATAGAATGAATATTCAGTAATCTCTCTCCTCCAACACTACAACTCAAGGGTATAAATTTTTCTTCTGTCATTCTTATTGACTGTACAGCTCCCAGATGCATGGTAAGGGATTAAAAAGATCATGCTCTGAATCAGGCACACTTTAAGCCTTCAAACCGATATCACTGCTCCTCAGCAATTTGGAGCGATCCCTGACTGCATACTTTGCCAATGCAATATGTCTCCTGAACTTCTGACTGCTAATACCAAGTATGCTGATTGTGGATCCAACCAAGTAAGATTAATTCATTGACAGTTGCAATTCTTTTCCCACTTATCACAATGTTAGCTATCAGTCCAGTGGTGAGAATCTTTGTTTTCTTGATAGAGAGCTAATCCATACTGTTGTAGTCTTTAATCATCTACAACAAGTGCTTCAAGAGCAGTAGGTTTGGTTTTCGTCTTCATCAACACTTTACCTTGCCTGCTTTGGCCACTAAGCCTCCTTCAACTGCCATTTTTTTACACTGCCTTTGGTCGCCAAAATCCAACACCATCCTTAACAAAAAGAAAGGTGCAACCAGCACAAATCTTACTACCCATACACTCTTCTAGGGTCTATATAATCTATCAGCGCTCAATTGGAGAAAGGTGGGCAATCTTCTCCCATGAGCTCAGAAACATGCAAGAAGGTCAGCTATCAGGCAGTTCCAAGTTTGCGTATGTATATATGTGTGTCACTGTTTTTCAGTTTGTGTTTTGGGAGTAATTCTTTAATGATTGACCAAAGTGTCATGATTCAGAATAATCAAAGTTCTTTAGCACAGTTGTGCTCCCAACTTAAAGGCTGTGCCTTTTCGGCAGTTAAAACCCACCAGCATTCTCTGGGGGGAAAGCTAGGCGGTCTTCTGTTGTGATTCAGTGACTGGGGTAATGGGAGTTAAGTGTATCAGAGACAATAAGGTCGGCACATGCGAGCAGGGTTTGGAGCTGTGGTACATAGGGTCGCTATGTACCATAGAGGTGCAAGTGACTTGATGTCCCATAAACTTATAGAAGATTGCTATGAGTCAGCAATGGATTCACAGCAGTGCTTTTTAATATTGTTGTTGTTAGGTACCTACAAACTACAATTTGTAGTGACCCTATGAGTGATCTGTGAACCATGTACCAGCCTGCATCATCATAACAATCTGTCAGCTTCGAGCCAACTGTTAGACTCACTGTGCCTATCCACTTTGTTGAGGGGCTTCCTCTCTTTCTATGACTCTCCACCTTTCCCAGCATGATGTTTTGTTTTTTGTTTTTCTAAGGACTGGCCTCTCCTGACAACATAAAGAAAGAAGTCTGACTGTCTTTGCCTCTAAGAAGCACCCTGGTTGTATTTCCTCCAAGATATATTTTGTTCTTTTGGCAGTCCTGCTCTTCAATACCACAATTCAAAGGCATCAATCAGTTCTTTTTTTGCCATCCTTACTCACTGTTCAACTTTCAGATGCATAGGAAACAACATGACTTGGACCAGGTACATGCTTAATGTCTTTAACTGACATCTTAGCTCTTTAGCACTTTGGAGAGTCTCAGACAGCAGATTTTCCTTGACCTCTTCAATCTTGTCTCCATGTATCATGATGTTGCCTACTGGTAGAGTGGTGAGGATAAACTTTTAAATATAGGATGCAAAGATGTTAATGTCAACTTAACAATTCTTTGTGAGAATACACTGATGTCAAAACTCTTTTAAAGATATATAAGCAAAAATTCTGAACACAGCTCCAGAGTTGCTATGACTGATGACCAGTCATTAGATACATGTGACTGTCAGTTGTTAGGTGTCACTGAATAGATAGATGTTTGACTCACAGTACTTCCATTTGACAGAGGAGGATTGTTCTCCTCTGGTTTTCTAGGCTGTAATCTTTATGGGTCACCATTCCTGAGTTAGTTCGTCATACTGTCATGGTTTGTGTGTTGCTGTACTATGTTGCTCCAGGTATATTTACAGGTGTGGTGCTCTGATGTGTTGCTGTGTGCTACTGGTATTTTAGATACGTGCAGGGTTACCCATGGTAGCCAGGTTTCAGCGAAGCGTCCAGATTATGATAGTCTAGGAAGAAGGACAGGGAGCTCTCGTGGCCGAGTGGTAAGAAGCTGCACAACAATCACAAAGACCCTGTGATTCAAATCTACCAGCTAGCTGCTCTGTGGCAGGAGGTTGGGCAATCTCCTCTCATGTGATTTACTGCATCTGAAAATCCACTGGAGGGTCAACTATGGGTCAGTCCTGACTGATGACACACAGTAACAAGAAGAAAGTAAGACTGACCACATACTTCTGAAATAATAGGCTCTTGAAAGTCCTAAGCACAGCAGTGGAACTCTGCCTGATATATCAGAAGATGAGCCTCTCAGATTGGAAGGCACAAAGCTGCCTCCTCAAATTAGTGTTGCTGTTGTTAGATGCCATTGAGTAGAATAGTGACCTCATGAACAACAGATTTGAACCCTGTCCTATCCTGAGCCATCAAAGTAGAGTCTACCTTAATGACACAGATGGAGTAAAGTTTAGCCAATGACGAACCATCACAATGCAAAATGAGGACAAACACCTGCAAATTTCCATTAATAACTGGCAGCCAGCATACTCCTTAGAAATAAGGATGGTGCATCTTTATCTCACACACTCTGGATATGTTGTCAACAAAGTCCATACTTCGGAAAAGTGGAAGGTCAATAAAGGGAGATGCTCAATGAGATGGACTGAACCAGGGACTGTTAATGATGGGTGTGAACACAGCAGAGACAGTGAGGATGGCACAGGATTGAACAGGTTTTAGTTCTATTCTCCATAGGGTTGCTGTGAGTTGGAGCTGACTAGATGGCACCTAAAAACAACAGTCTTTTTGGGAGCAGATCACCAGATTAAAGCTTCACAGTCATATAAAATCACATTTCATAAAACAACTATGAGATATCATCTCACCCCAGTCAAAATAGCAAAATTTAACAGAACAGCAAGCAACAAATGCTGGCGAGGTTGTGGAGACACTGGAACCCTGATTCACTGTTGGTGGGACTGTAAAATGGTGCAACCCCTGTGGAAAGCTGTATGGCGCTTTCTCAAAAAGTTATAAATAGAGATACCATTTGACCCAGCAATTCCACTACTGGGAATATACCCTGAAGAGATGATAGCTGACATCCAAGCAGATATATGCACACCCATGTTTATTGCAGATTAGTTCACAATAGCAAGGAGTTGGAAACAACCTAAGTGCCCATCAACAAACGAATAGCTAGAGAAGCTGTGGTATATTCACACAATGGAATACTATGCTGCATTAAAAAACAAGGAACTCATGCAATATTATTCAAAATGGTTGACTCTGGAGAACATTATGCTGAGTGAAATATCCCAGTCACAAAAGGACAAATATTACATGATGCCACTGTTGTAGAATGGGACTAACCTCAGGGTTGGGGAGAGACTGAGTAAGATGTGTTCAATAATGTATACTACACTGAAACAGAGGAGGGAGAAAACTGTGTAAAAGAGATATGTGACTAGGTATTTCTGTCATGACAGGAGTCTAGAGCGAGGGCTACACGGTGGAGGGGACCTGGGGGAGGGTTTGTAAAACATTGAAAGAATCTTTTCTTTTACTTTTCCATAATTTTTGACTCATGTACTTATAACTTGTTAGTTAAATTTGTGTCTTCTAGGTTGCAACCCCCCCATGATACATCTTCAGGGATATGAACATGTACGGCTAAGCACAATTAATAACAGTGCATCTAAATTCCAAAATCAATCTCCATAATAGTCTGTGTTTCCTACTGCCAAAGGGGCCCTTTAGAGTAGTGAGAGAAGATCTTCACCCTGAAACCCACAGCGTCCCTTTTCAGCAGGAAGTAGCTAAGAGAATATGCCATCCCCTTTTCCTTATGAATCAGGGTGAAGTCTCTCTCAGGGAGGAGTGATAGGGAATGGCAAAGGACACACCGATAAAGGAGATGAATCAGAACTGACTTTGACAAGCACTGTGGCAATTGGACAATTAAAACAGACATTCGGATGGCGGGGAAGAAGAACCAACTGGGGAGGAGGGTAGAGAGAATGGTGCAGCAATGAAGGAATGAAAACCCAAAATCCCTGTAAATGTTCATTAAAACTAATAAAATTTAATAAAATTAAAAAAAAATCACATTTCAAGTGACAAAAGGCACGTATGACCAGCAGCTACCACACTGGACAGTGCAGATACTCTAGGAACACTTCCACTCTGCAGAGAGTTCTACCAGATAGCACCATTCTCAAAGAACCAAGAATATTACACATTTGCCCCATCCAATCCAGTTTAAGATATACTTTTTCACTCCTTGTATATAAAAGTGTTTCCTTCTAAAATAGTGGGTTATTTTTTACTTCTATCAGGGTTCTGTCCACAGAGTTTTCAAGTGGCAGAGAAGAACTATGTGATTCCCTTAGAGGTCTGAGCCACTATTTTAGTAAAGAATCCTTTACTAAAATAAACATGACTTTGGATTCTGCAAATCAAGAATTATATATTATATATATATATTCAGCTGCTGATCAAAAAGGCTGGAAGTTCAAGACCACCCAGAGAAGACTCAATAGAACAGCCTGGCAATCTATTTCAGGAAAAACAGCCAATGAAAATCATATGCAGCACAGTTCTACTATGGCACAGAACTGACTTGTCATGACTTGTTTTAATTCCCAAATAAAAACATTTTTAACCTATATTGTCCAATAGGGTAACCAATAGACCCATGTAGCTAGTTATAATTTAAAACTAATTTAAAATTTGGCCTTTCAGGCATACTAAACTACATTTCAATTGCTAAATAGCAACATGTAATTAGTATCATGTAGAACAGTAATTAAGTATATTTCCATTATGGTAAATTTTTATTGTGTAATACTGCTTTGTACTAAGATGTATTCAGGTCATAACAAACATGTGTTTGGTTTTTTATTTCTTTTTTTTTTTTTAAATTACAAAAGGGAGTTTTATTCAAAAGCATAAGGGAACATTTACATTTGAACAGGTGACAAACAGGTGTCTTGCAAAAGGGGGGGGAATCTATGGCATGAAGTTCCTCATTCAGAAATTTCAAGCAAAAATTACCTGAGTTGTACACTACTGCTTTAAGGGAAACAGTGAGGGAAGGAACGCAAACTCAATATGAAACACTGGAAATCAGTGACTTCTGCTCAGTGTTAAGTTTAAAAATATGCTTTAAAAAAAAAAGTAACTTACACTGTTCAAATGTTTACAACTATAGCCCCAATATAGCTTCTGTACTTGAAACAGCATTAGGCCACTGGCTGTTGTGCCTCTGAAGCCTAGACTAGCTGGTCACAGTTTTCAAATGGCAAATGCATGTTCCTATGTTTTTTCAGATTCCAAGAAAGCTTAGGTTCAGCTCATAGTCTTTTGGAATGTTTATAGATTATTGCCACCACTCCATATCAAGCTGACCAACTTCCTTTGCTCAGTTTTACCACTCTAGCTTTTAAAAATATTTTCCCATAAACATGTGCAGTAATTCTAGCAAAGGGGTTTTTCCATTTTTCCTCTCCCCAATGCAGAACTATCTAGGAACACAGTAATGAACAACAATGAAGACACTTGCATTGTAGTCACAGACT
>NW_006399870.1:1657178-1675619 GCF_000299155.1 Elephantulus edwardii
AAGATTCTATTGGCTAACTTATACATTAATTTTGATTAATAACCTGAGAAGTTAAAATCTTAAAAGTGGCAAAAACAAACCAAGAGAGCATCCCTTTCTTACCACTACATCATGTTACCAAGTCACTTTTCCTGGGTAGCCCTGGTTATTATAACCCCGAATTCTAAATTACACTATTTCCTCTTATAGAAACCTCTTTTATTCATGATCTGAGTTAAACTTTGCAGGATCAAAGACTGATAAGTATCATAGTTTCAAGGTTTTTTTGGTCCATGGCTTTTTTGGTTCAACTCATCCTTAGTAATATATACTAAATACAATGTTTTCATCGTATTTTAGTTACTAAACACATGAGTAATTATTAAATATGTTATTTTTATGAATTTTAATTGCAAAACACATGATTTACTGATGCTGTCATTCTCAGATGTTCACCTAAAGATATTCAGTGTTATAATTTATTAAAATACTGATAATAAAAAGCAGCAATAATAATGAGCGAGATAACTGTCTATGTGAGAACCAGTTTAGCACAGATTTCCTAGAATGGAACTTCACACTAAGTTGGGGACAACTTGTATATTCTTTTCCAAATTATTTATTTAAGTTTCCTTTAGAATATGCTATTAAGGAAGGTCCCAGGAGTTTAACTCCACTAGAGATCTTGAAATTCAAGTGTATTAACTCAGAGCTTATTACTCTGTTTTACAAATGCTTGTCAGATTCTCTATTTCCAAAATGGTAATCCTAAACTTAGTGTATGATCAACAATTGGGTTGCACAGCTTTCTATAGTGCAAGGGGACAAAAGCAGCAAATATGATAAATAGAAAAGAATATAAATCTTTCTTACAAAATAACATTTCTCAGAAGACTTTCAAAGATAATGTAGAAAGAAAAAATTCTTGTCTGCAAACACCAGAGAAAAGTCCTCAAAGATTCACTGAGTCTATCAAAATGCACAGAGACAAGGCCTCTTTTGGTGCCAAGTTATCTCTGTCCTACTGACTCTTACAAATTATGGCAAGGTTTGATAACTAAAATGAAAAACCAACTGTACTGTGCTGTGATTTGTTTGCTAAAAAATACAATTTTTTTCCCAAAGATTATGGTGATTACTGGTAGATAAATCTAATCATATCCCTGAAAAAAAGAAGAATTTTGTTTGCTCGACAGATTTATCAGCCACAGAGACAAGTTTCTCAAGTCACACAATTATCTTGCATTACATCTTGCAACACAGAAGTGCACATCTGTTTTAAAAAGACAAAAGCCAGTAACTCTCAAGAAGAAAGTGTTTGGAGAACACCCAAAAATAAGGGAATTGAGAATTGGGCTTGCAATGCATCAGATTAACTGACTAAAGTGTGAATGTAGCATCTGGCCCGGAGTGAATACTTCATGAATTCAAGCTTAGTCAGATCTTTCAAAGCTCTGTACTGCTACTACAGTATAGCCTGTAATGTGATTTTTCCTTCCTTTGAAGTCATCATTTTTATTGCCTCTTTTATTCATATGACACTTAACCAGGGGCTGCTTTGTCTGTCATTCCTTGTATTGCCTTGTAAAGCGTGTTAACTGATATGTTACGTATACAAACTCTACCTGAATTAAGATTGTGCAGGCTACAGGAACTAAAGATTATAATTCTATCTGTTTTAATTACAGTTCTTTTATTTGTCACATCACCGATCAGAGAGCCTTGCACAAAGTAAGTACTCAAATATTTGGCAAGTAGAAAAAGAAAAGGTCTACAGAAAAGGAGAAAACTAAAGCAGTTATTAGACAGAATATCATATAGATTTGCTAATTTAACTCCACAATTAACTGGATTATTATCGACAAATTTCCTTCTGACAAACAAAAAAAGCAACAAAACATCAGAAACAAACAATAATCATCAAAACATTTCTATTTTATCCAAATAACTGAACAAATAATAATGACACTGCATGCCAAGACAGCAAAAGGAAACTTTGCAGCAATAAACAAGCGTTTACTTGACTGGTCATAAAGTATAATTTTATATACTTAAAAATATACAGATTTATTGTAGTATTAGAAAACAAGACTGAAGTGTAAATATCCAAGAGTTATTAAGTAAATGACAGTATTTACAATTTTAAAAAAGGGACCAAGGTATAGAGAAGGTAGTTATTCAGGCAGATAGTCAGGGAAAGCATTTGGCTTGGCCTATGCTACTGACTTAACATGATCAGGTGAAGAATCCTGTATCAGCTGCTTAAAAGGTTTTCAGGAAAAACTGAAGTTTATAATCTTCTCTTTCTACCTTCTAAACATATAATAAGATATTTCATTATTGTTGTGTATCTTCAAGTCAGAATCGACTCATAGAGTGGGTGTTCAGAGGCAGTATACTGCATGGGAGCGTGACCATCTTTCTCCCACAAAGCAGCTGGTGGACTCAAACCTGGGTTTCTTTGGGTTGGCAGCACAACTTCTTATAACTATGGAATGAACTAGCATAGTGTACCTTCTCTATGAGCCTCGGATATTCTGTTCACAATTAAAAGAGCCACATTAGGAACTGTGGTGGTGATGTGGGCTAAGTGCTGGGCAACAGAAAAGTGTGAATCACTCCTGAGGAGAAAAATGGGTGTTTTTTTCTTTCTTCTCTCTCTCTCTGCAGTTCTACTTTGTTCAACTCACTAGCAGTTGGAATCAACAACGCCAAAGGATACACTAGTCTGTACCAGGAGTTCCTAATTTTCTGTATTTTAGCACTATTTGGTAAAATTTAAGGCAAAAAGGGTTGGGGTGGTTTTTTGCAATTTTCTTCAATACAATAAAGTAAAAGAAATTTCTAGTTTGTTCTAAAATGGCATTTTAAAAACTGGAATCTAAGAATCTGTATTCAGGGGTTTGAGAGTCTCTGAGCTTTAAAGGGATAGTGTTTCATTTTTAATAGATTTTTAAAACTAATCTAGCTTGTAATACTTTCCAAGATGCTTTGTCTAGTGTTACTTGGTAAATTTAATAATAGGCAGTCACTGGATATATTGACAAGCTCAACTCAAACTAAAGAAACTCTAGTCTGCAGTGTTAACCCAAAGACGGCACATTTGAATCCACCAGCTGTTCTGAGAGATGGGATATACAGCAATGAAAAAGAAGACCTGAACTTGCCCTCAGGACACTTTAAAGTTCTAGAAGAAAAGACCACCATCATCAATGGAGAGTATGAATTCTTTGACTGAAGTTACCAAGGGAGCGGGGTATCATTTTAAAACTTTTTTAAAAATAAAACCTCTGCTGCTCTGTTTGCTAACTGCTCATGGTCAAAGCAATACTATGTATCAGATAATGTCTGCATAGTTTCAAAATATTCTAAGAGCTGGAGGTAAACTTCAAGTCTAGAGACAGGTAAAATGTTCCTCCTCTTAAAATTCTTCAGAGAAGTTCAATCTCCTTCCTCGTCTAAGGTTATTCTCATAACTGATCATGAGGGAATTTAAATAAGCATTCTCTGGCTGTCTGACTAACAATTTTAAGGAGTGCTATGTCCAGGAAGGCTTTGTAAGCATACTTTTCACCTTTGGTGGTGATATTTCCATGGACAAAACGTCACTCATTGCGTCAGCCAGAACTGACTCAGAGATGACCCTTCAATGGATTTTCAGAGGCTGTAAATTGCAAGGGAAAAGACTGCCCATCTTTCTTCCCTCCAACTGCTGTTGTTGTGTATCGTGAAATCCTAACCAACTCACAGCTGACTCCCCAGTAGGTTTTCAGAGGCTGTAAATAGTGCGGCTGTTGATGGCCCATCTTTCTTGAACTGTATGCCTTTGGACTGACAGCACAATTCCTTACTGGCAGGCCAGCTGCAAATGGATTTGAATCACCAAAGAGGCACCTCCTTTGAGTTAGCAGGACACCTCCCTCTGCTCATGGTCACTAACACCAAATCTCTCAAACTAATTTCATTTTCATAATCCACAATAAATAAAAGGACAAGACTCAAAGAACAATGTCTTATTACTATCAGTTTTAGTGACATCCTTATTAATAAGTGGAGAAGGGCACATAAGATGCTCCAAAGACACATGTTAATTATCACACTAATTTTGTAATTGAGAAGAGGGAGTCAAATTTCTCCATTCTTTCTACTGCTTTCAATGGACCTTGGAATCACAGAGTAGAACAGTTTCACAGGGTTTCCAAGGTTGCAAATCTTTGCTGAAAGAGTTTATCACATCTTCCCTCCTTCGAGGGATGGGTGGATTCCAGTCACTCATGAGGATGGTGCAGGATCAGGTAAGGTTTCATGCTGTATATAATAACACTGCTATGAGTTGGGAGTCAACTTGATGCCACCTAATAACCATATTCCAATTAGCAGCTCAACACTTCAACCACAAAAGCCTCTTTCACAATTGTTCACACACTTGTGCCAGTTGACTGGATTCTAACTCATAATGAACCTCTATGGGTTTTGGAGGCTGTAAATTGCAAGAAAAGGGCAATGTCCATCTTGTTCCTGATGGAGTTCAGGGGGATTCGAACAGCCCAAGACCCCGTGGCCTTGAGGTTAGCAGTGTGGCCTTAAGGACGATACCACCAGAGCTCCCTATGAACTAAAGAGTAAATCTGAAATATCCGAGTTTATGGCTCAATTGTTCTAAGCTATAATGTCCCCAGATGAACACTATCAAGCCAAGACTTTACAAACTTTGGAGTAATCTCTTTCTAAAAATATATACCATAAAAACTCCTTTACTGTGATGACTGTTCTTAGAAAAAAGTCCCTAAAGAAAGTATCATTCCTACCAGAAAGGAAGTACAAAGATCCTAAAACTATGGACAGAAAGTATTTCAGTGGAAACTAGAAGAATTCTACCAAAATTTTAACGCTAGCAGACACTATGATGAGGGAACTTGCTTAACGAAAATACAACTCAGCATTTGCCAGTAATACACATCTGAATGTCTAGATTACAAATCCCCAGGAACAGCAAAATGGTCCAACAGCTGGTAAAATTTCAAGACCAAATTAAGCCTCCGCATTTAAACACTCGGATCCACAGGAGAGCCAGATGCACACTGAGAGCTTTACTTGACACCATATCCGGCACAATGCCTAAAAAGCAGGGGCAAACTGCCTTTAATGAAGGAGCTGCATCAGATACGCAGGGCCTCAAGCCACTCTACCTGTGTGCAGGCA
Organism: Elephantulus edwardii; assembly: GCF_000299155.1. Taxonomy (NCBI): domain Eukaryota; kingdom Metazoa; phylum Chordata; class Mammalia; order Macroscelidea; family Macroscelididae; genus Elephantulus; species Elephantulus edwardii. The sequence goes on from NW_006399870.1 coordinate 1,662,360, forward strand.
TGGACACTGCAAATGACCGACCAACTCAGCCAGGATGACGTCCACCGTGCCAACTACTCAACAATGACACACAATGCAACGAAGTCTTTCCAACCCTGCAAAGCATCTCAACTCTCACTCATCCTTCCTAGCTCAAGTAGACTGACACAAAAGTCGGCAGGCGCTTTGAGCATGGCTGTCACCTTCACTCAGAGAAAATTCCGACACTGGGGGGGGGGGCACTACATGCTGGCCCCCCGCTCCTGTCCTTCCTCAGTCTCACTCCAGGCTGGGAGGCCTCTGCCTGGCAGCCCCTCCGCCAGGAACAAAGCGAAACAGTGGCGGGCGGCGGGCGACATCAGGGCTGCCGCACAGCGCACAATGAGAAACTAGCAAACTTGAGAGCGCAGAACACTTGTCAATTGGCAAGAAAAAGGGGCGGCGGCAGGCACGCCCAATTTCAAACTCAGGAAACCTACGGGCTGGCGGCCATGTGGGGAAAAAGCCCCCTTTCCCAGGAAGAGAAGAAAAAGGCGGGGACGCAGATGCCCCCGGGCCCCGGAGGGGAGCCCTGCTCTCAGCCCGGCCCCTCTCCCGAGGCCCATTACCCCGCCGCCTCTCTGCCTCTGGTTCGCTGCCCCAGGCCGGGCGGCCGGTTACCTTGATGCGCTCCCGGCACTGGGACGGGGTCCGCTCGTAGCCCAGCTCGGCCAGGGCCCGGGACACGCGCTCGTACATGGCCGGCCCGGGGGCCTTGCTGCCGAACACGGTGCCGGCTCCCTCCAGCTGCTGGTACCGCGCCTCCACCAGCCGCTCGTTGCCCCACACTGCGATGAGCGCGTTGGTCTCGGCTGGCGTCCACGACATGCCCCGGCAAGCAGCGGCGGCCGCGGCCCCACCGCCACCACCACCAGGGGAGAAAGAGACCGAGGACGAGGCGGCGCTGCGGCCCCCCAGCCCCAGCCCGAGACCCCCGGACGCCGCTGCCCCAGAGCCCGCCGTACTGCCCGGACCGAGAGGCGAGGCGCCCCGAGGCGTGGACGGGTCGGACAATGAGGGATTTCCGTCGCTCAGGCCACCAGGCGAGGCCGGAGAGAGCACCTCCATCTTCGGGATTTTTAGCGGCGAGTTGACGGGCAGCTCCGAGCCACAGGGCGCAGCCATCTTCCAAGCGGCCCCAGCTGCACCGCCCGGAAGTGACGCGTCCGCGCATCCGGCTGCCTCGGCCTCTGGACCTGCTCCGGGCTCTGGCTTTCGTGCTGTCAGGCGGCTGCCGGCTCCGTCTGCATATAACGAGTCTGCAGGGCCTGGGCTGTGGTTGTTCGCGCCCGGGAACCGTTCTCCGCGCCCGAGCCGCCAGCGCACCGCCCCTGGGGCGAGGAGCGGGAAGGGGGCGCGCCGCACCCCGGAGCCGAGGAGAAGGGCGGGAGCATGAGGGTGGGAGCACGGAGTCAGCCCACTTCGTCCACTGTCGCAGCCTTGGTAGGAGGGCGGAGGCCGGTGAGCGGCCCGGAGTTAAGGAAGAATTGACCACTTCGCGCTCTCTTCCGTTTAGTCTGGACTTGGGTGTAGAAGCTGGGCAATGACCGAATGAGAGTAGATTCAGGACTGGGCCGGGGCCGAAGCCGAAGGGAAAGCGCTTCTGGGAAAGGTTTCCAGACGCAGGCAGAGATCAGGATTCGAGTTCAGACACGGGCTTGCCAAGAAATCTGGGCCGATTAATTGAGCTACAGCAACTGTGACTCCAGTTATGAACTCTTTTCCACTAAGCTTGGGAAATGTGACAAACCACAGAAAATTAAATTATTTGATTTGCATTTCTTTTCTAGCTTGCCCTAAAAGCTTCCTTTGAGTCAGAGTCCCCTATATGGGCAACCCGGGTTTGAGACTGTAATAAAATTAAAAAGTTTGTCAGTTGTGACCACTGGCCATAAATTAGTGTTACTGTTATTATGTGCTGTCCGAGTAACCTGCAACTCATAGCGACCCTAGGTACAACAGCCCTAAACCCTGCTCACTGTCTCAAATAACACCTACCCCAGTCACTGAATCAATCCACCTCATAGAGGGTCTTCCTCTTCTGCACTGACCCTCCATCTTCCCAAGGACTGGTCACTTCTTGCAATATGTCCAAAGTATGTCAGATGAAGCTTCAGAATCCTTGCCTCCAAGGAGCAGCCCAGCTTCACCCTCTCCAAGACAAATCTCCTAGCAGTCCATGGTATATTCATTACTCTTCTCCAACACCACAGCTCAAAAGCATCAAGTCTCTTCCTATCATCCCTAGTCATTGTCCAGCTCTCTAATGCATAGCAAGTGATTGCAAAGACCATGGCATGTATCAGGCGCACCTTCGTTTCCAGACCGACATCTTTGCACTTCAGGACTTTAAAGAGGTCTCTCTAACCGCAGACTTTCCCATCACGATGTCTTTTGATTTCCTGGCTGCTGGTGCCAAGAGTGTTGACTGTGGATCCAACCAAACCAATACTGACCAATCTCAATCTCTTCACCATCCATTATGATGCTGTCAATTGGCCCAGTAGTGAGAATCTTTGTTTTCTTGATTTTGAGTCTCAATCCATACTGAAGACTGCAGTCCCTCACCTGAAGCAAATGCTTCAGGGTCTCCTCATTTTCAGCAAGCAATGATGCCACTCCTCACAGAGCCCAGCCTCCCAGATAACCTGTTCTGCAAAAACATTTAAAAGGTATGGAGACAGGATACAGCCCCAGCGTACACCCTTCCCAATTTTGAACCATGCAGTGTGTATCCTTGCTCTGACGACTGCCTCCTGGTCCAAGCATAGGTTTCACATAAGCACGATCAAGTATTCTGGGATTCCCATTCTTCTCAGAGTTAGCCACAGTTTGTTATGATCCACACAGTCAAATGCCTTTGCATAATCAATGAAACAAAGACTTTCTTCTGGTGGTGGTACTTGCTTTCAGCCAAGATCCATCTAACATTAGCTACAATATCCCTAGTACCACAGCCCCATCAAAACCCAGCCTGCACTTCTGGCAGTTCTCTGTTGATTTCAAAAGGCTGCATGACAAGAGAAAGCCAAGTATTATAATGAAATGTGCAAAGAGCTGGAGTCAGAAAATCAAAGAGGCCGAACTCGCTGAGCATTTCTTAAGTTCAAGGAACTGAAGAGGAAATTCAAGCCTCGAGTTGCAATACTTAAGGATGCTTTGGGAAGAATATTGAGTGATCCTGTGAGTATTAAAAGAAGATGGAAAGGGTATACAGAGTCATTATATCAAAAAGAATTGGCAGACACAGAAGAATTTAATGAAAAACATATGAGCAAGACCCTATGGTGATAAAGGAAGAAGTTCAGATTGCTTTGAAAGAACTGGCTAAGAATAAGGCCCCAGGAAATGACGTTATACTGACTGACATGTTTCAGCTAACAGATGCTGCCCTAGATGTGCTCATCAAGTTGTGCCAAGAAATCTGGAAGACAACCACTTGGCTAGCTCACTGGAAGAGATCTATATTTGTTCCCATTCCAAAGAAAGGTGATCCCACAGAGTGTTGAAATTATCAAACAATATCATTAATATCTCATGCAAGCAAGATTTTGCTGAAGATTATCCAAAAATGACTGGAACAGCACATCAAGAGAGAACCGCGAGAAGTTTTCTTAGCAGTCTATGGTATATTCAATACTCTGCTCCAGTACCATAGCTCAAAGACATCAATTCTCCTTCTGTCCGCCCTAGTCATTGTCCAACTCTCTGATGCATAGCAAATGATTGCAAAGACCATGGCCTGTATCAGGTACACCTTGGTCTCCAGAGTGACAGCATTGCTCTTCAGTACTTTGGAGAGGTCCCTAACAGCAAAATTTCCCATTGCAATATGTACTTTAGTTTCCTGGCTGCTGTTACCAGAGTGTTGACTGTGGAGCCAAGCAAACTAAAGCTGTGAACAGTCTCAATCTCTTCACCATCCATCCTTATGCTGCCAATTGTCCCAGTGTTGAGAATCTTTGTCTTCTTGATATTGATCCTCAATCCATGTTGAAGGCTGCAGTCCTTGCAGGAAGTGCTTCAGGTCCTCCTCAGTTTCAGCAAGCAGGGTTATGTCATCTACATAATGCAGATTGTTGATGAATCTTCCTCCAATCCTAATGCCAAACTTCTCCTCCTACAGCCCAGTCTCCCAGATCATCTATTTTGCATATAGGTTGAAAAGGTATGGAGACAGGATACATCCCTGGCGTACACCCTTCCCAATTTTGAACCATACAGTGTTTCCTTGCTGTGTTTTGACGACTGCCTCCTGGTCCAAGTATAGGTTTTAAATTAGCACGATCAAGTGTCCCGGGATTCCCATTCTTCTCAGAGTCAGCCACAGTTTGTTGTGACCCACAGAGTCAAACACCTTTGTATAATCAATGAAACACAGATGAACATTCCTCTGGTACTCCTTGCTTTCAGTCAAGATACATCTAACATTAGCGCCAATACCCCTAGTACCACAATGCCTTCTGAACTCAACCTGCAGTTGTGGCAGTTCTCTGTTGATGTGCTATTCCAGTCATTTTGGGATAATCTTCAGCAGAATCTTGCTTGCAAGTTATATCAATGATATTGTTTGATAATTTCCACACTCTGTTGGGTCACCTTTCTCTTCCAGTCAGTTGGCCAAGTGGTTGTCCTCCAGATTTCTTGACACAACTTGGTGACCACATCTAGGGCAGCATCTGTTAGTTGAAATACATCAATTGATATACCATCAATTCCTGGGGCCTTATTTTTTGCCAATTCCTTCAGAGTACCTTGAACTTACTTCATCACCATAGGCTCTTGCTCATATGTTGTTTCATTAAATTCTTCTGTGTCTGCCAATTCCTTTTGGTGCAGTGATTCTGTATACTCTTTCCATCTTGTTTTAATTCCTGGATGGTTTAATATTCTGCCCAAAGCATCCTTAAGTACTGCAACTCAAGGTTTGAATTTGTTCTTCTGTTCCTTGAGCTTAAGAAATGTTGATTTTCTGACTCCAGCTCCTTGCACATTTGATTGTAATATTTTACTTTGCCTTCCCGTGCTGCCTTTTGAAATCTTCTGTTCAGCTCTTTAATATCTTTAATTCTTCCTTCTGCTTTGGCATCTTGGCGCTCTAGTGCAATATTCAGAGTCTCTTCTGACATCCATTTTGGTCTTTTCTTCTTCCTCTGTCTTTGTAATGATCTTTTGCACTCTTCCTCGATGATACTCTTCCCCCCCCCAATAGCCTGCAGAAATTTTTAAATTATTATTAATTTTAATGAAAATTTACAGAGACTTTGGATTTCCATTCTTTAATTGTTGTACTTTTCTCCCTGCCTACCTCTCCCCACCCCTGGTTTGCTCTTCTCTCTGAAAAGTAAAAGAAAAATTCTTTCATTGATATACAATCCCTCCCCCCAAGTCCACTCCACAATGCAGCCTTTGTTCTGGACTCCTGTCATGACAGTGATACCTAATCATATATCCCTTTTACACAGTTCTCTCCCTCATCTGTTTCAATGCAGTATGCATAGTTTATCCCATCTTCCTCAGCCTCCCCCCAGCCCTAGTGTCAGTCCCGTTTTACAACAGTGGCACCATCCAGTATTTGTCCTTTTGCGACTGAAATATTTCACTCAGCATAATGTCCTCCAGGGTCATTCATTTTATATAATAATTCATTAGTTCCTTATTTTTCAATGCAGTGTAGTATTCCATTGTGTGGATACACCACAGCTTCTCTATCCATTCGTTTGTTGATGGGGGATGATACTCTTGATATTCTCCCACAACTCATCTGGTCGCTCATTGGTGTTCAAAGCCTCAAATGTGTTCCTGAGACGGTTCTAGAGTTCAGGTGGGATAGACTCAAGGTCACATTTTGGTTCATTTAGTGTTATTAGCACTACTATTAACAGAGAGGATGAATCTAGAAATAGATCTATCAATGATTTTTTTTACTATTAATGCAACCCCATTTTCCTTCATTTTTTTCACAGCATAGATAATTTGTTTTAAAGTGGCTCATGCTAGTCCATCTCAGCTCACCAATATGTCAGTATGTATGTATTCTATTTTTTAACAATGTCCAGTTTTCCTTAATTTATACTTCATAAGTTCCAGTTATTCATGGCTGTTTATAGCTATTTCTCCTCATTTTTGTGTTTCCCAATGTGAAGGTTCAGTCTCCAGTACTATACCTAACAGTCTAAGTATACTCTGTTATTCATAGTGCTTTCAAAGGCCTGTAATTTCAGAAGTGGATGCCCAAAAAAAAAAAAAAAAAGAAGTGGATGCCCAAGCCTTCTTATTTTTCTTCTTGTTGGGTTCTGTTGAGTTGGGTACAACCCATGGCAACCCTATGAACAACAGATCTGAACCCTGTCCTATCCTCACAATTTTGACACAGTAGAGCCCATTGCAGTAGTCATTGTGTCAGCCCATCTGGATGAAGGTCTTCCTCTCTTTAATCTTACTCTCCACCTTTCCAAGCATGATCTCCCTCTCCGAGAAATAGAGGCTCCTAGCTACATGCCTGATGTGACACAAAGCTTTATCATCTTTGCCTCCAAGAAGCACTCTGGCTACACTTTCTCCAAGATATATTTTTTTTTTCTTTTGGCAGTCTATGGGACTCTTTTCCCACACCATAGCTCAAAGTAATCAATTATTCTTCTTTCATCCTTAATCATTGTACAGCTCTTAGATGTATAGCAAGTGATTAGAAAAAAACCATGGCCTGAATCAGACATATCTTAGTCCTCAAACTGACCTCATTGCTCCTCAATAATTTGAATAGGTCCCTGACTGCAGACTTTCCCAGTGCAATATGTTTTCTGTCTTCCTGATTGCTGGTACCATGGGTGTTGATTGTGGATCCAACTAATATTAAGTTGTTGACAGTTTTAATCTTTTCTCCATCTATCATGATGTTGCCTATTGGTCCAATGGTAAGAATTTTGTTTTCTTAAGGTTGAAATGCAACCTGTATTGAAGGCTGTATTCTCTGATCCTCTGCAACAAATGCTTCAAATCCTCACTTCCAGCAAGCAAGGTTGTATTATCTTCATAACACAGATTATAGATGGGTCTTCCTCCATTCTTGATGCCACAATCTTCTTTATAAGGTCTACCTTCTTGAATAATTTACTCAGCATACAGATTGAGTAGGTATGGAGAGAGGATATAACCCTGATGTACTCCTCTCTCAATTTTAAGCAATGTAGTGTTCCCTTCCTTTGTTCGCACACAGACTTTTGGTTTCACAGGAGCACAGTTAAGTGCTCTGGGATTCCCATTCTTTTTAATGTTACCCATACCTTTTTATGATCCCAGAGTCAAATACCGTTGCGTAGGACCTCTCCAGGGTACTGAAGAGCAATGATGTCACTCTGGAGACTAAGGTGCGCCTGATACAGGCCATGGTCTTTGCAATCACTTGCTATGCATCAGAGACCTAGACAATGACTAGGGAGGCTAGAAGGAGAATTGACGCCTTTGAACTGTGGTGCTGGAGAAGAGTATTGAATGTACCATGTACTGCTAAGAAAATTAGCAGGTTCATCCTGGATAAGGTTAAATCAGGCTGCTCCTTGGAGGCAAGGATTCTGAGGCTTCACTGACATACTTTGGACATGTTGCAAGGAGGGACCAATCCTTAGAGAGGAATGTCATGCTTGGGAGGGCAGAGGGACAGTGCAGGAGAGGAAGACCTTCTATGAGGTGGATTGATTCAGTGACAGGGGTAACTGGGGTGGGTATGTCAGACAGTGAGATTGGCACAGGACAGAGCAGGGTTTAGGGTTTTTGTACATTGGGTCACTATGAGTTGCAAGCAACTTGATGGCACATAACAACAGTTAAAAAAGCCATAAATGTACATTCTGATATTCTTCACTTTGAACCAGGATCCATCTGACATCAGCAACAATATCCCTGGTGTCATGGTCTTATGTAAATTTTGCTTGAACTTCTGACAATTCCTTATATTTTAAAATAATCTTCAGCAGTATCTTGCTTGCATGTAATATTAATAATACTGTTAGTTTCTACATTGTGTTGGATCACTTTTCTTGGGAATGGAAACAAATATTAATTTTTTCTGGTCCTTTGGCCAGACAACCATCTTCCAAATTTCCTGGCATAGATAGGTGAGCACATCCAGGGCTACATCTGTTAGTTGATACATATCACTCCATTGATTCTTGGGGCCTTATTTTTTGTCATTGCCTTCAGTGCAGCTTTGACTTTTTCTCTTCATTACTATTGACTCCTGCTCAAATGGTACTTCCTGAAATTTTTCAGTGCCAGTCAAATCTTTTTTTACACAGTGACTGTGAATTTCTGCCATATTTTTTTATGCTTTCTGGATAATTAAACATATTGCATCTCAATATTGCGACTCAAGGCTCAAATTTGATTTTTAGTCAGCTTGAGAAATGCCAAGTTCTTCCCTTTTTATTCTCTAATTCTAGCTCTCTACACATTCCGTTGTAATACTTTGCTTTGTCTTCTTGAGTTGCCCTTTGAAATCTTCTCTTCAGCTCTTCAGTATGTTTTCCATTTCTTTTGGCTTCTTGACATGTTAGTGCAATTTACAGAGTCTCTTCTGACAACTATTTCAGTTTTATCTTTCTCCTTTTTGTAATGACCTTTTGGTCTTCTCATGAATGATATTATTGATGTCATCCCACATTTCATCTGGTCTTCAATCATTGGTGTTAAATACTTCAAACCCATTCTTAAGATGATTTTGAAATTCAAATAGATAGACTCCAGGTATATTTCGGTTCTCATGGACTTGTTTTTATTTTCTTCAGCCTCAAATTGAACTTGTACATGAGTGATTGGTGGTCTGTTCCTTCTTCCTTGTTATTTTTATGTGCCATTGAGTCACCTTCAACTCATAGCGACACTATGTTCAGCAGCTCTGAATCCTGCCCTGTCCTGCACCATTCACACTGACTCTGACACACCTACCACCATTGTTCACTTACTGTATCAATCCATCTCATCTTGGGTCTTCCTCTCCTGCACTATCCTTCCACCCTTCTGAGCATGATTTCCTTCTCCAAGGATCAGTCCCTCCTGGCCATGAGCCCAAAATATGTGAGGCAGAGCATGAAAATCCTTGCTTCCAAGGAGAAACTTAGTTTCACCTCCTCCAAGACAGACCTAATTGTTTTCTTGGTGGTCCATGGTATATTCAAGACTCAGCACCACAACTCAAAGGCATCGATGCTTATTCTGTCATCCTTAGTCACTGTCCAGCTCTCTGATGGATAGCAAGTAATTGCAAAGATCATGGCCTGGATCATGCACACCTTAGTCTTTAAGCTGACATGTTGCTTTTTTTCATTTTTTTAATTTTATTTTTTATTATTAAATTTTATAAGTTTTAATGAACATTTACAGAGATTTTGGGTTTTCATTCATTCACTGTTGCACTGTTTTCTCCACCCTCCTCCCCAGTTCGTTCTTTTTCCCCACCCCCACCCCCGACATGTTGCTTTTCAGTACTCTATAGAGTTCCCTGATAGCAAATTTTTCAGATGCAATTCGGCTTTTAATTTCCTGACTGCTGGTGTTAAGAGTGCTGATTGTGGAAAACAGTGCAACAATGAATGAATGAATGAAAACCCAAAATCTCTGTAAATGTTCATTAAAACTAATAAAATTTAATAATTAAAAAAAAAGGGGAAAAAAAAGAGTGCTGATTGTGGAGCTGAGCAAGGTGTAATTGTTAACAACCTCAATCTCTTCTCCATCTATCATGGTGCTGCCAATTGGCCCAGTGGTGAGAATCTTTGTCTTCTTGATGTTGCACTTCAATCTCGGAGCTCCATTTTCATAAAGTGTCTGACAGACAAGCATTGTACCCCAAAAAGCAGATGATAGACAAGCAAACATTTATGTATCTAACCTAAGGAGTCCTGCAAAGTAACTTCCCCAATAAAAAACTGACAGATAAATTTGGTGTTGGTCTTCTTCCTTCACCTCCCATACCCCATGAGGGGCACCAAGGCAAGGCCTCTACCCTCTAATAGGATGGCTCAGGTTCCAGTCACAGCTGTGTTCCCTAATAGCATACCAGGCTTCCCAGCCTGACTCTGTAGCATGTAATCAGCAATATAGAACCGTACCACCAGTCCAATAAGCAGCATCATGATAAATGGAGAAAATATTGAGCTTATTAACAATTTCATCTTGTTTAGAGCCACAGTCAACACTCTTGGCACTAGCAGTAAGGAAATCAAAAGATAACTCGCACTGGGAAAATCTGTCCAGGGTGCTAAAGATCAATAACGTCGATCTAGAGACTAAGGTGCTCCTGATCCAGGCCATAGTCTTTGCAATTGCTTGCTATGCATCTGAGAGCTGGACAATGACTAAAGATGACAGAAGAATTGATTCCTTTGAGTTGTGGTGCTAGAGAAGAGTATTGTATATACCATGGACTATCAAGAGAACAGCAAGGTGGATTGACACAGTAACTGGGACAATAGGGGTAGGGGTGTTGGAGTCAGTGAGACTGACTCAGGACAGGGCAGGCTTCAGAGCTGTTGTACATAGAGTTTCTATGAGTCACAGGCAACTCAATGGAATATAGCAACAACAGCAACAACAATCGAGAACAGCCTAGCCTGTAAAGGATGAAGCCACGTTGCTCCATAGGAGGCAAGGATTTTGAAGCTGTCTTGTGTATTTTAGTTTTGTTGCCAGGAGGGAGCCATCCTTGGAGAAGGACATCATGCTTATAAAGGTGGAGGGTCAGCAAAGGAGAGGAAGACAGACACTGGATGAGGTGAATTGACACAGTGACCATGGCAATAAGGATCAGGTGTGTCACAGACCTCAGGATAGGGCAAGGTTCAGAGCCATTGTTCATAGGGTCACTACAAGTTGTAGTTGACTTGACAGCATATTAACGACAACAAACGAACTGGTTGTTCAATTTTAAGAAGCAGTGCTGCAGTTCCAAAGGAAGGATGTTTGAATTCACTAGCTGCTCCGCAGAAGAAGGATGGGCAAGCTCCTCCAGTGAGATTACTGTTTCTCAAAACCTGCTGGAGTATGAGTCACTTCTAACTTGATAGTACATAACAGCAACAACAACAACATGAACCTTAAGTTGAAATGTAACATTAGAACAGCAAAGCTAGTACATGCTGGTTCAATTCCAACTGATTACAACTCTCTATGACTCCATGCATGACAAAAAGGTGCTCCATGGGTTGTAGTCTTATGAGAATCACATCTCCAGGTCTTCCTGCCATGGTGCTGTGGCCACTGGGTAGGTTTAAACGTTTACATTATGCACCAGCACAAACTCTTTCAAAGCTGAAAATTAAATGTAACCTTGGCTCATTAACTTAAAAACCTTGAGTGTTTTTTTTCTTCTACAGAGTAGACTTTTAACTAAATTGTTGTTGTTATGTGTCATCCAGTTGCTTGTATAACTAAGAGGACTGGTTAATTAAAAACATTGCACATTATAGGTGCTTCTCAAAACATTGCTGTAGATCGACATGGACATTTGAGAGCTGCGGGAGCTACAAGCACTGGTGGAGTGCAGTGAGTGTCACCAGGGTACTGTGAGCCTTGGTGGGGTGCAGTGAGTCATAGTGGGAAGCAGTGAGCTGCAGCAAGGAATGGTGAGCTGTAGCAGGACTCACCTGCCAGGAGCAAACAGGACAGAGGGAAATTGAGTGAGGTACTTAGGGGGGATCATGGCTGATTGCTGGACCAATTGTGGACCCCATCACCTTAAGCAGGAAGGAGTGACAGCTGAAGCTCAACTGGGCTGGCAGACCCACTTCTCAAGGAGAAAACCAAGACTTCCTGGTTTTGCATTCAGGTCTCCTCCACACTCCCCTCCCTTTTGCATTTGTGTGCACAGCTCCCCCTGACCCCCCTCCCACACATGCGTCGGCACGTGTACTCACCCTATGTGCATCTGCTTGTGTGCCTGCACAACCTTCTTCTGGAGCAGTGACGTCAGATCACTGCTATCGCCTCAAGCGTGGAAAACTCTACCACAGCAATGTCCCCAAAGAAGTAGATGACCATACTCCCCACACAAGTCCAAAGCAAGATGTAACCCCCAAAAGGTGACACAGTAGCAATTGATTTCCTGAAGCCAGAAAGTCTGATGCAACTTTCTGACACAGAATTCAAAAGAACAATGATTGAATGTTTTCAATGGGTAAAAAACAAACTTGAAGAATCAGGAGGAGCTTAAAAAAATCCAAAACAATGCAGATAAAACTAACGAGGCATTAGAGGCACTGGAAAAAACCAAGAAACCACGATCCAAAATATGAGGTCCAAGGATTCAGGTGCTGCCAACATGATGAAGGGACACATGAACAGAGTTGAAGAGATGGAACACAGAACCAGTGATATAGAAGATAGAATTGTCACCACTGATCTGCTAGAGCAAAAAGCAGAATCAGAAGAAGAAGGAAAAAGAAGAAAACCTAAGAATAATGTGGGACACCATCAAGAAAAATAACATGCACATCATCGGAATTCCAGAATAGGAGGAAGCAAATAAAGGCACCGGAAAAGTGGTGGAAGAATTACTAGAAGAAAACTTCCCAGGCATAATGAAGAATGAGGGAATTCAAGAAGCTGAGCGAATACCATATAGAATAAAATAAAAATACCAAGGCATATCATAATAAAATTTTCCAGAAAAAAAGATAAGGAGAGAATTCTGAAAGCTGTGAGGGAGAAACAAAGAGTAACCTATATGGGAAAATAGGTACAATTAAGTGCCAATTTCTCAGCAGAAACCACATGAGCAAGAAGATAGATATCGAACACTCAACACAACTATCAACCAAGAATACTGTACTCAGTGAAACTGTCCATCAAATATGAAAGACAGATCAAGATATTCCCAGAAAAACAGAACCTAAGGGATTTTGTAAAAACAAGACCAGCATTGCAAGAAACACGGAGAGACACCCTCAGTGCCACAGAAAAGCAGGATGGACCAAAGTAACTAGCAACAAACACCAAAAAGAACTCAACAAAATAATAGCTATTAAACCTTGCCTCTCAATAATCACATTGAATGTGAATGGTTTGAATGCACCACTGAAGAGAAAAAGAGTAGCAGATAGGATAAAGAAACAAAATCCATCAATATGTTGTCTACAAGAGACACACCTGAAAAATGAAGATAAAGAAAGACTAAAAATAAAAGTGTAGGGGGAAAATATATCAAGCAAATGGCAATCAGAAAAAAAGCAGGAGTAGGGATATTAA
>NW_006399870.1:1686684-1688029 GCF_000299155.1 Elephantulus edwardii
CACCACAGCTCAAAGGCATCAATTCTCCTTCTATCCTCCTTGGTCATTGTCCAACTCTCTGATGCATAACAGGTGATTGCGAAGACCATGGCCTGTATTAGACGCACTTTAGTCTCCAGAGAGACACTATTGCTCCTCCGTACTTTGGAGAGGTCCCTAACAGCAGACTTTCCCATGGCAATGCGCCTTTTCATTTCCTGGCTACTGGTGCCAAGACTGTTGACTGTGGATGTTGAATGTTACTCAAGTTTAACTACCAAAGCAAAGGACAAATTGAAGATCATAGTAGATTAATCTAAATCAAGATCATTTTAGGCAATGTTCTGTTTTTAAAAGTATTCTTGTTGAGATAGAATATAATTTTTGGACTTTGACACTATAGTACCAGAAGTATCATCTGGTTAGAATTTGTTTATTATACTTATCAAAGAATTTCATAATATACTATATTTCTTCGTAGCAATTAAATCTTATTTCATTCTTTCTTTTGCTCAGATTCCAGTGTTCTTAGGGAATCTTAACCTGCACCTCAACATGAAATACCTGAGAGAGAAAGAGCATTACTTCCTGTTATTAAACAGCTTAAAACGGAGCTCTGGTGGCCTAGCTTGGAGGGAGCTCTGCTACTGATCCAAAGGCAAGTCTTTGAGACCCACCAGCTTGCTGCTCATATGAAAGAAAGATGAGCAATCGCCTTCTGTGCAAACCCACAGAAGGGTCAGCTATGAGTTGGTTCTGGTTTGATGACAAAGACTTTGCATTGTTTTGAATCAAGTAATCAGTCCTATACTTGGACCAAGAGGCAGGCAGTCGTCAGAACAGAGCAGGGCAACACTGAAAGGTTCAAAATTGGGAAGAGTGTGCCTCAAGGATGTGTCCTATCTCCATAACTTTTCAACCTGTATGCAGAGCAGATTATCCGAGAGGCTGGGCTCTATGAGGAGAAGCGTGGTGTTGGAATTGGTGGAAGATCTATCAACAATCTGCATTATGCAGATGACACAACCTTGCTCGCTGAAACTGAGGAGGACCTCATGCACTTACTGCAGAGGGTCAAGGACTGCAGCCTTAAGTATGGACTGAGGCTCAATGTCAAGAAGACAAAGATTCTCACCACTGAACCAATTGGTAGCATCAGAATGGATGGCAAAAAGATTGAGATTGTTCACAGCTTCAGTTTGCTCGGCTCCACAGTCAACACTCTTGGCACCAGCAGCCAGGAAATAAAAAAACGTATTGCGATGGGAAAGTATTGTTAGGAACCTCTCTAAAGTACTCAAGAGCAACGGTGTCTCTTTGGAGACGAAGGTGCGCCTGACACAGGCCATGGTCTTTGCAATCACTT
>NW_006399870.1:1688529-1707008 GCF_000299155.1 Elephantulus edwardii
TGTACATAGGGTCACTATGAGTCACAAACGACTCGACGGCACATAACAACAACAATGACAACAATCAGTCTAGTAGAATCCCAGTTTTTGGGTTTTCTCCCTTTCCACAAGTTTGACAGCAGTCTCAGGACTGATTTCTCTCCCTGTCAACTGACTACATAATAATATAATTAATATTAATGTTAACTCTGTATTTGGAAGAAAAAAATTTTTACTAGAAATGAATACATTTAGTTTTAAAAATACTACAAATTCATTGATAGTCCTCTTCTCAAGTTCTGGTTGTTATGTGCCATCAAGTAGCCTGTGACTCACATCAACTCTAGGTACAACAGCTCTGAACCCTGTCCTATCCTGAGCCGGTCTCACTGTCTCTGACACACCTACCCCCATTGCCCCAGTTACCATGGCAATCCATCTTATCTGTGGTCTTTCTCTCTTGTGCTGTCCTTCAACCTTTCCAAACATCATGTCCTTCTTCAAGGACTGGTCTCTCCTGGCAACATGCCTAAAGTATGTGAGATGGAACTTCAAAATACTTGCGTCCAAGGAGCAACCTAGTTTCACCCTCTCCAGGACAGCCCTCCAGCATCATAACTCAAAGGTATCGATTCTTCTCCTGTCATCCTTAATTATTGTCAAGGTCTCTGATGCATGGCAAGTAATTAAGAAGATCATGACTGTAACACCTAATAATATGTCAATATTTATGCATTCCATTTCTTTCTTAACAATGTCTAGTTTTCCTAGATTCATGCTTCTCACATTCCATGTTCCAATTATTAGTTTCTGATTACAACTGTTTCTCCTTTGTGTTTCCAAATTTGAAGGCTCAGCCTCAGTTGCAGTATCTATTGGTCTACTATAAGTGTCTTCCACAATACATAGGGTTTTCGAAGGCCTGTTATATTTCGGAAGTGGATGGCTAATCCTTCTTCCTAGTCTGTCTTAATTTGGATATTTAGTTTTAGAACAATATCTGACAGACAAGCATTTTACTAAGCAGATGAAAGACATTTCCCATACAGAAATTA
Source organism: Elephantulus edwardii (assembly GCF_000299155.1). Classification (NCBI taxonomy): domain Eukaryota; kingdom Metazoa; phylum Chordata; class Mammalia; order Macroscelidea; family Macroscelididae; genus Elephantulus; species Elephantulus edwardii. The sequence goes on from NW_006399870.1 coordinate 1,689,564, forward strand.
CAAATACATTCACTGTCCCCACAACCCAAGCATGTCTGTCTTGTCCTTTTTCCTGCTACATCACCATTCCTTGCATTCTTTCCTACCTGGTCAAGCTACCCCTTACCCTCCCCCTCCAGCCACCCTTTGATGTGATCTCTTAGTCCAAAAGTCACTTCTGTGATGTCTTGCACCACACACTGCGTCTGCTCTCTCACACTGTTGCCTGTCTCATGTTTAGGAGAATGTAAGTCCAAATCCCATGTACCAGCTTCAGGGAAAGATTTTTGCCTGATTCAATACTGAAAAAAGGTCCTTGCCACGGACCTTCTGCTAAAGTTTTGTAACTTAGTGTCTCTGTTTACACTGTTGTCACAATATGATAATTTAAAAGGTCTGGGTGGGTTTCTTCTAGAACTCATACGGTGACGGTAGGACAACCTGCTTTGGGAAGGTAGAGAGGGACAGCAAAGGAGAATATCATCACCAACCAAGTGGATTGACACAGAGACTGCCCTGATGGGCTCTAGTGTGTCAGGAAGTGTGAGGATGGCACAGGATAGGATAGAGTTCAGATCTATTATTCATAGGGTCACTATAAGTACTACTCAACTTGACGGCATCTAACAGTAACAACAACAACATATATAATATACATTCTTTCTTATATTTTTTTTCATTTCCATTAATTCATTGTTACACACTTTCCTCCCTGCCCACCCAGTTCACTTTTCTTTTTGATAAGTTAAAAAAAAAATCCTTCATTATTATACAATCCCCTCTCCCCCAGTCCACTCCACTATGTAGGTTTCATTCTGGGCTCTTGTCATGACAATAATGCCTAATCATATATTCCTCCTAAACAGTACTCTCTCTCTTCTGTTTCAATGCAGTATATATTATTTATCCCCTCTTAAGTGGGGAAACACCAGCTTTTTTAACAAATGGTGTTGGCAAAATTGGAAAACTATCTGCAGAAAACTCAAGCAAGATCCACACCTCACTCCGTACACAAAAACCAACTCAAGGTGGATCAAGGATCTAGGACTAAAACCGAGGACTGTAAACTTCATTAGAGAAAAGCTTGGCAAAACTTTAGAAGCCCTAACCCACAACATAAAGAGTTTTCCAAGGATCCTGAAAAACCTACAACCAGGAGAGGATAAAATAGACGAATAGGACCTTCTAAGAAAAAAATTCCCTTTGCACATCCAAAAACTTCTCCAATAGGGTAAAAAGGGAAGCCACAGACTGGGAAAAAATATTTGGTAATGACATATCTGATAAGGGACTTATATCTAAAGTATATAAAATACTCGAGCACCACAACAAGATAAAGGTAAATAACCCAATTGAAAAATGGGCACAGGTTACGAACAGACACGTCACCAAAGAAGAAATTCAGATGGCGAACAAACACATGAAGAAATGTTCAAAATCCCAAATTTAAGAGAGATACAGATCAAAACAACTATGAGATATCATCTCCCCCTCCCTCCAGCAAAATGTAACAGAGCAGCAAACAACAAATGTTGGCGAGGTTGTGGAGAAACTGGAGCCCTTATTCACTGTTGGTGGGAGTGTAAAATGGTGCAACCACTATGGAAGGCAGTATGGCGCTTTCTCAAAAAGTTGGAAACAGAAGTACCATTTGACCCAGCATTTCCGCTACTGGGAATATACCCTAAAGAAACCAGAACTGCTACCCAAGCAGATATGTGCTCACCCATGTTTATTGTGACTTTGTTTACGACAGCAAAGAGTTGGAAACAACCCACGTGACCATCAACAAATGAATGGATAGAGAAGCTGAGGTCTATTCACATAATGGTGAATGCACACTGTGCTGTACTGAAAAACAAGGAACTCATGAAATATTATGCAAAAATGGGTGACTCTGGAGGACATTATGCTGAGTGAAATATCTCAGTTACAAAAGGACAAATACTGCATCGTGCCACTGTTGTAAAGCGGGACTGACATTGGAGTTGGGAGAAAACTAAGAAGGGATAAATAACATTCTTGTATTCTTACAGAAGTGGAACAACAGAATGTTTTCTTTATATGACGAACTTATTTCATCTAAATTGTGTCTTTCAGATCTGTATAATATGCTTTGTGGACTCGTCTTTGCTCTTTATGGTCACATAGTATACCATTGTTCATTAACCCTATGCATTTTGTTTGCTTGTTTATTTATTCACCCACTGAACAGTACATAGGGTTTTTCCAATTTTTTACTATTGTGAATAATGTTGCAATGAACATAGGTATTGAAATATCTCTTCATGTGATTCCTATTATGTTCCAGAGTATAAACCCTGGGGTGGATTACTGAATCATAAGGTATTTCTGTTTTTTGAGGAAGAGCCATACCATTTTCCATAGCACTTGTACCGTTTTCTCCAGCATAGTAGATCATATGATCATCTGAGTCAAAATGTCCTATGCCAGTCCATCTCATTTCACCAATACCTAGTATGTCTATATTTATGTGTTCCATTTCTTTCTTAACAATATCCAGTTTACCTACATTCATAGTTCTCACATTCCATGTTCCAATCACTAGTTTCTGCTTACAACTGTTCCTCCTCCTTTGTGTTTCTATACTTGAGGGCTCAGCCTCAGTTGCCATATCTGCAGTCTAAGTATGCTCTATTCTACATAGAGTTTTCAAAGGCCTATTATATTTCTCTCATATGTTGTTTTATGAAATTCTTCTGTGTCTGCCAGTTCCTTTTCATACAGTGACTCAGTATATTCTTTCCATCTTCATTTAATACTTCCTGGATCATTTAATATTCTGCCTAAAGCATCCTTGATTATAGCAGCTAGAGGTTTGATTTTGTTCTTCAGTTCCTTGAACTTAAGAAATGCTGAGCGAGTTCAGCCCTTTTGATTTTCTGACTTCAACTCCTTGCCTATTTCATTGTAATATTTTGCTTTGTCATCCCGTGCTGCCTTTTGAAATCTTCTATTCAGCTCTTTAGTATCTTGAATTCTTCCTTGTGCTTTGGCTTCTCTTCGCTCCAGTGCAATATTTAGAGTCTCTTCTGACATCCATTTTGGTCTTTTCTTCCTCTTTTGTTTTTGCAATGACTGTTTGCACTCTTTCTGGATGATACCCTTGATATCCTCCCACAGCTCATCTAGTCTTCACTCATTAGTGTTCAAGTCCTCCAACCTGTTCCTGAGATGGTTGTGAAATTCAGGTGGCATAGACTCAAAGTCATGTTTTGGTCCCCGTGGGTTCAGTTTAATTTTCCTCAGCTTCAGCTTGAACTTGCATATGAGTAGTTGGTGGTCTGTTCCACAATCAACTCCTGGCCTAGTTTTCACAGCTGATATTGAGCTTCTCCAGCACTTGCTGCAGATGGTCAAGGACTGCAGCCTTCAATATGGATTGAGGCTCAATGTCAAGAAGACAAAGATTATCACCACTGGACCAATTGGCAGCATCAGGATGGATGGTGAAGAGATTGAGATTGTTCACAGCTTTAGTTTGCTTGGCACTAGCAGCCAGGAAATTAAAAGGCGCATTGCCATGGGAACGTCTGCTGTTAGGGACCTCTCCAAAGTACTGAAGAGCAATGGTGTCTCTCTGGAGACTAAGGTATGTCTGATACAGATCATGGTCTTTGCATTCACTTGTTATGCATCAGAGAATTGGACGATGACCAAGGAGGATAGAAGGAGAATTGATGCCTTTGAGCTGTGGTGCTGGAGAAGAGTATTGAGAATATCATGGACTGCTAGGAAAACAAACAAATTCATCCTGAAGAGGGTTAAACCAGGCGGCTCTTTGGAGGCAAGGATTCTGAGGCTTTGTCTGACATACTTTGGACATGTTGTAAGGAGGGATCGGTCCTTGGAGAGGGACATCATGCTTGGTAGGGTGGAGGGACAGCGCAGGAGGGGAAGGTCCTCTATGAGGTGGATTGATTCAGTGACTGGAGTAATTGGGATGGGTGTATCAGAGACAGTGTGATTGGCACAGGACAGAACAATGTTAAGGGTTATTGTACATAGGGTCTCTATGAGTCGCAAGCGACTCGACGGCACCTAACAACAACAATTATGTTTTGGAAGTGAATGGTCAATCCTTCAGGAAAGTTTGTCTTAATTTGAATGCTCAGATTCAGAATAGTATCTGAGTCCCCACCAAAGCGAACCAAAGTTTAATTTGATTTGGGTCTTCCACAACTTTAAATATATGTTGTTTATTGTATGTCAATGATACCTTAATAAAGTTGTTAGAATACTCATCCATCATTGCTGTGAACATAAACTGATACAGTCATTGTGGAACTGAAAATATAACTACCATCTCATAGCTGGTCCTTCGTTGAGTTTTCAGAGACTGTAAATTTCATGAGAGTAGATTGCCCACCTTTCTCCCTCAGAGTGGCTGGCTGGTGGATTTGAACTGCATTACATTGGGTTTGTGGTGCAACTCCTTACTGCTAGGCCTCCAGAGTTCATATGTATAAAGTTGAATTGGTGAAAGTTACCTGAGAGGCATATTTATAACAATGAAAAGCATAGGAAATGGAGAGAACAGAAATAGAAGTACAATGAACACTGTAAAAAAATCAGAAGGGGAGAGAATCACACTGGGAAGAATGGATAGAAAGACAATATGGGCACTGCAATTATAGACTTGAGCATGTTATGTAAACTGATCAAATAGTGAGGGGGTAGGGGAGAACGGTAAGAAGAATGCGGAGAACAAAACAAAACTAAGACAATAAACATTAATAGATGGATGGGATGGGATGGGATGGGATGAAGGAATAGGTAAGACATGGTGAAGATTTTATAAGACATGATGATAAAAAACTTTTATAATTTGTAATGAATATAAAACAATGTCTATAAATGGTTGTATGAGAATCAATTAAAAAGGAGAAAATTTTATTGTGGAAAAAAAACCCAAGGAAAAGTATTTTTAAAGAAGAAAAAAAGTAGCTTCTGAGGCTGCTTATGTACAACTAAATGAAGAATTTGGCTCCTCTTGAAGATTTAGGGTCATAATTCAAAGGGTCATCCAAGTTAATTTGATTGATAATATCCTAGTCTTCCTGTTCTACCTTCTAACTTGTTGGAGAATGCATGTGGTCTTAAAACTTGAAAGTGGTCATCCAAAGCACAGCAATTAATTTCTATTCACCTGGAGCAAGAATGAAAATGAAAAGTCAAGAACCGGAGAAGGAAATGGAATGTATGACTAAATGCCTCCATAAACAACTCCTTTGCCATGAAAAAGAGCTGCTCAGCTGACTCAACAGTTTAGTCGAAGAGCCTCTAGAAGAATCCTCATCAAAAAGGAGACAATTAAGGAACAGTATTTCAAATATTGCTAGAATCCAGACTGTCTAGAACCATGGAGGCTAGATAAACCACAAAACTATTGCTCTAAGGTAATCTTTACATTTTAAATTACATATATGCCTTGACATTGTCTAAAAATAACAACAATAGTTTAACTAAGCTAGAAAGAATGTTTTCTATGGGAAGCCAAACTTTATATCAAATATTATATGAAAACCCTCATTCAGGAATTGAAGGAATTACAGATATATAAGTTAGGATTTCTCAGATCCTAGAAAATGAGCTGTTTGCTCCCTGCAGACAGGAGACAGCAAGAGGCCCCCTACAGAGAGAGTGTTACTTCCTGAGCTAGAGTTCACCCTGAGGCATCAAGGTTAATAGTTAAGGGTAAACCAAATTCTTACATTTGTGAACCCCTCCTTCCTGAGTCAAGCAGAAGGTTTTCAATAGAAAGAGCCTGGCTTCATTTGCATTGACTTCTCTTTGTGATTTACTTCCTGATAATTTTCAATAAAGATACAGAGAAGCTTGGCTTGGGGTCTTCAGTCGAGAACTGCTGGCCCCCTGTTTTATGCTCTCTGCTCTATCACATTCCTGGCTGTTTGTCTCATTATTAATAATTATAAAATTACTCCATTCTTTGGGACCCTCGGTCTGCAACAGTTTTCCTTGATCTTTATGGTATTTTAGGAACTAGCTTGTTGTTATGTGTCATTGAGTCAACTACAACTCATAGTAACCCTATGGACAATAGCACTGAACTCTACCATGTCCTGAACCGGCTGCCTCACCATATCTGACACACCTGAATCCATGCCACAGTTACTGTGTCATCTCGGGTCTTCCTCTTACTGTGTCATCTCGGGTCTTCCTCTTCTGTGCTTACCCTTTACCTTTCCAAATACGATGTCCTTCTCCAGGGACTGGCCTCTTTTGGCAATATGCCCAAAGTGTATGAGACAGAGTTTCAAAATTCTTGCCTATAGGAAAAACATGGTTTCACCCTCACAAGGACAGGCCTGTTCGTTCTCTTGACAGTCCATGGTTTGTTCAGTACTCTCCTCCAGCATCTTAACTTAATGGCATTGATTCTTCTTCTGTCATTCTTAGTCATTTTCAGCTTCCACATGCATAGCAAGCAGTTGAGCAAACTGTGGCTTTCACTGTCTCTAGACTGACATCTGACATCTAGACTGCTCTTTAGAACTCAGGAGAGGTCCCTGATAGTAGATTTTCTCAATGGCACTTGTCTCTTGATTTCCTGACTGCTGATGCCAAGTGTGTTTATTGTAGATCCAAACAACATGAAACCATTAACAAACTCAATTTTTTCTCCATCTATCATGATGCTCCCTGTTAGTTTAATGGTGAGAATTTTTGTTTTCGTGATGCTAAGATACAATCCATATTAAAAGCTTCAGTCCTTGATCTTTTGCAGCAAATACTACAAGTGCTTCTCAGTTTTAGCAAGCAATGTTGTGTCATTATCAAAGCACAAGTCTTCTTCATAAAGTCCAATCTGTCTAATGATCTGTTTAGCACATAGATTAAAAAAGTATGGAGAAAGAATACATCGCTGACATACTCCTTTCTTGATTTTTAACTGTGCAGTGTTCTTTTGCTCTGTTTGGACAACAGCTTCTCAGTTTTGCATGAGCACAATCAAGTGTTCTGGGATTCCCACTCTTCTCAGTGTAAGCCACAGTTTGTAGTGATCCACACAGTCAAATATCTTTACATAGTCAATGAAACACAATTAGACATCCTTCTGGTACTCTCTGCTTTCAGCCAAGATTGTCTGACATCAGCAATGATCTCTCTAGTGTCTTCTAAACCTAACTTCTGTTTCTGGCAGTTCTTTGTTTATGCATTGTTCTAGTAGGTTTTTATAATCTTCGGAATGATTTTGCTTGCATGTGTTATTATTAGTGATGTTGTTGTTGTTATGTCTTTGAATTGCCTGCAACTCATAACAACCTTAGGCACATTAGCTCTGAACTTCTGCCCTATCCTGTGCCAATCTCATTGTCTCTGACAGACCTAATACTATTTCTCCAGTCACTGAGTCAATCTATCTCATACTGGGTCTTCCTCTCCTGTGCTATCCCTCGACCCTTCCAAGCATGATCTATGTCCTTCTCCAAGGACTGGTACTTCTAGCCATGTGCCCAAATTATGAGAGATGGAGCTTCAAAATCCTTGCCTCCAGAGAGAAGCTTGGTTTCATCTTTCCAGGACACATTCTATTGGATCATCTTTTTTAAAAAAATATTAATAATTATGGATCTCTTTCAGTTAGTTTGCCTCCAGACAAATGGATAACAGCAATTAAAACTATTAGATAGTGCTTACTTCGGCAGCACATATTCTAAAACTGAAACGGTACAGAGAAGATTAGCAGGGCCCCTGCACAAGGATGACATGCCAATTTATGAAGTGTTCCATATTTTTTAAAAAACAACAAAAACCCTATTAGATAGGCACCTTAGGAGGCATAGTGAACTTATATTAATAGAGGAGAAGAACAACTTGGAAAATGAGAGTGATAATGATTCTGCAGCTCAAAGAATGCTATAAATGTGACTGAATTGTACTTATATAAGCCATTGTACTGATGTTTTTCTGTGTAGATTGTCAACAGCAACAAAATTTAGATGGTCATGGATAGTAGTTCCCATTTTATCCCTATTTAATTCATGACTCCTACAAAAACCAAATAGATCATAGGGGATAAATGAAGATCTTAAACTTTATGCCATTTAAAAGATAATCATAGCTGTTTTAACAAAACAGATCAACACACTTTTTGGTAAATATGTTCTTATCAATGAAATCCTTCAATGAAAACTCTCATGCATTGCCATTCAGTTGGAATTGACTCATAACTTATCATTCATTGGGTTTCTTAGACTGTAAACCTAATGGGAATAAATGTCCGTCTTTCTCCAGAGGAGCTGTTGGTGAATTGAAACCATCAAATGGTATGGAGCTTTGAGTTAGAGGCAAACTCTCTACAAACTACACCACCCAAGGGTTAAAAAAAAAAATTGAAAAAATCATTCACTTATGATAGTCAGCAGTACACATTGATGCAGTTGCCATAGAGCTATGTTAACTTTTATTTTCTTTCATAGCATTGCCCAATTTGGAAGATGGTTTGTCTTGATAGTTGCTCTTCTTTTTGTTAGGTGCCATCCAGTCAACTGACTCATAGCAACCCTGTGTACTACAGATCTGAACCTTGCCCTGTCCTGAGCCATCCTCACAATTTGAGATACACTCAAACCCATTGTTACAGTCAATGTGTCAACTCATCTGTTTGAGGTCACCCTCTCTTCCTCTGATTCCAGTTACTGTGAAACAACATGAAAACACAATGGAGGGTTGTTTTAAATCCGAAGAGGCTTGACTGCAGTGAGCTGGAATTATCAAGACAGGACTAGATTTTGATTTGTGATTCATAGGCCCACTATGAGTCATAATCATTTTGATGACACATTACACCAACAGGATACTTCCCACTTCCTGATCTCTACGTTTATTAACATAAAAATAAAGAAACTTCATGACTTCCTATGTTTTATATATAAAGATATTATCTTTGAGTGACTCTTTTGTCCAACTATTGTGCAACTCTTTTCAAACTAAGCCAGAGCTCTAAACTGGACTAAAACACATGCATATCTGATTGGGAAGGGGACATAAACTCTAAAAAGAATCAGAGGGATATCATATCAGTGAAGCTTTAAGGGCTAGATGCCAAGACAATCACCCTAAGTTTTAGGATAAAGTTATTCAACCAAACTCTCAGTGCCTTGGGTTCATCATCTATAAAATGAGGGTGAGCGCATAGAATTGTTGTGAAAATTAAATAAATGAATAAATTCTTGCCTGGGTCACAGTAAATGTTGAAGGAGCCTTAGTTATTATTTTGCCTTGCCTTTGCTCTAGTTTCTGGTGGTGTTTTGTGTTGTGCTGTTAACAGAAAGGTCTGCAGTTAGAATTCACTAGCTACTCTGTGGAAGAAAGCTAGACAGTCTTCTCCCATAAAGATTTACAGCCTTGGAAACCCAATAGAGGGTCACTTTAAGTCAGAATTGACTTGAGGGCAGTGGATATATTCTGGTTGGAACCCTATTGTGATGCATGTTAAGTTACTAACAAAAAAGTCAGCAATTTAAGCCGGCCAGCTTGTTTGCCAGGAGAGAAAATGGCAGTCTCCTACTATAAGTATTTAGAAGCTCTGAAAACTGGTGAAGTACTGTCAAGAGTCAGAATTGACTTGATGGCAATACATTATTAGGGATATCACAGTAAAAACCTTTAGAGTTATGTTGGTAGGTCATGCCTTCAACAGGTCATACCTTAGTGCTTCCAAAACCAGATTCTAACCAGTGTCCTGGAGAGGGTGAAGCTAGGCTGCTCCTCCGAGTCAAGGATTCTGAAGTTTCGTCTGACATACTTTGGGCATGTTGCAAGGAGGAACCGGTCCTTGGAGAGGGACCGGATCATGTTTGGGAGAGTGGAGAGACAGCACAGGAGAGGAAGACCCTCAATGAGATGGATTGATTCAGTGCTGGGGTAATAGGAGTAGGTGTGTTGGAGACAGTGAGGTTGGCATAGGATAGAGCAGGGTTTAGGGCTCTTGTACATAGGGTCAGTATGAGGCGCAAGTGACTCGACAGCACATAACAACAACAACAACAACAACAACAACAACCAATGCCAGATAGGGAGGTAACTATCAAAAGCTCTGTTCTCCTCAAGTGAAGTAACTTTGAAATATGTCCTGCATCATCTCCCATAATCCCCCAGTGGAATTAGCTCCTACTTATCAACAACATTCTTTGCTTCTCTCTCACTTTCCTGTTAAGGAGTTGTGCTACCAACCCAAGGGCACATGGTTCTAACCTAACCCACCAGATGCCCCTCAGAAGAAGATGAACAATCTCCTTTTGTGTGATTTACTGCCTCTGAAAGGTTGCTGGAGGGTCAGCTATGAGTGGGTCAGCTCTGACTTGACGATACACAACAACAACAGCTATAGTTAATTGCTGTCAAGGCAGCTCACACTCATAGTGACCCTAGGTACAACAGAACAAAACTCTCCTTGGTCTTTGCACCATTCTCAAAACTCTACTGTGCTTAAGTCTATTTTCCAGTCACTGATTCCACTCTATCATTGAGGATCTTCTTCCTCCTTCACTGACCTTCCACTTTTCCAAGCATGTTATCCTTTTTTAGATACTGGCCCCTACTAACAACATGCCCACAGTATGTGAGACAAAATCTCACCATCCTCACCCCTAAGAAACACTCTGGTTGCTCTTCCTCCAAAACCAGATTTGTTTGTTATTCTGACTGAAAGGCATCAATGCTTTTTCAGTCTTACTTATTCATTGTCCAAATTCCATATTCTTATTAAGCAACTGAAAATGCCATGGCTTGGATTGTTGTTGTCATGTGCTGTTGAGTCACCTGTGACTCATAGCAACCTTATGTACAATAGCTCTGAACCCTGTCTAATTCTGAGCCAATCTGTCTCTGACACACTCATCCCTATAACCCCAGTCACTGTTTCAATCTATCTTATCCAGGGTCTTCCTCTCCTGTGCTGTCCCTCCACACTTCCAAGCATGATGTCCTTCTCTAAGGACTGGTCTCTCCTGGCAACATGCTTAAATTATGTGAGATGGAGTTTAAAAATCCTTGTCTCCAGAGAGCAACTTGGTTTCACCCTCTCTAGGTCAGACCTGTTTGTTCTCTTGGCGGTCCATAGTATGTATGTTCAATACTCTCCTCCAGCACCACAACTCAATTCTTCTGTCATATTTATTCATTGTCCTGCTCTCTGATGTATAGCAAGTATTTGTGAAGACCATGACCTGGATCAGGCACACCTTAGTCTCCAGACTCATATCTTTGCGCTTAAGTACTCTGGAGAGGTCCCTGGCAGCAGACTTTCCTAATCCAATTCACTTTTTATTTCCTAGCTGCTGGTACCAAGAGTGATGACTGTGAATCTTAAGCTCTTGACAATCTCAATCTCTTCACTGTCTATCATGGTGTTGCCAACTGGCCTATTGGTGAGAATCTTTGTTTTCTTGATGTTGAGCTTCAATCTATACTGAAAGCTGCAGTCCTTGACCTTCTGCAGCAGATGCTTCAGCTCTTCTTCAGTTTCAGTGAGCAAGGTTGTGTCATCTGTATAACACAAGATGTTGATGAGTCTTCCTTCAATTCTGATGCCACGTTCCTCCTGATTATGACTTAAGTCCAGGTTCCTGAATGATCTGTTCCTCTTATAGACTGAAAAAGTATAGAGACAGGACACATGACTAAATGTGCAAAGAGCTGAAGTTAGAGAATCAAAAGAGATCAAATCCCTTAGCATTTCTTAAGCAGAAGGAACTAAGAACAAATTTCAAGCCTCAAAATGAAATACTTAAAGATGGTATGGACAGTATATTGATACAGGATGCATTAAAAGAAGATGGAAGGGGTATACAGAGTCACTGTACCAAAAAGAATTGGCTGACACAGAAGAATTTCATGAAACAGCATATGACCAAGAGGCAATGGCAATGAATGAGGAAGTTCAAGCTGCTCTGAAGGAATTGGTAAAAAAAACCCCAAAAAACAAAAAAAAAAACAAACAAGGCCCCAAGAATTGATAGAATACCAATTGACATGTTTCAGCAAACAGATGTTGCCCTGGACATGCTTATCAATTTGTGCCAAGGAATCTGGAGGATAGTTATCTGCCATATTTATTTTCATTCCAAAAAAAGGTGATCTGACAGAGTGTGAAAATTATCTAGCAATATCACTAATATCACACACTAGCAAAATCTTGCTTATGATCATCCAAAAACTACTGAAACAAAGAACTACCAGAAGCTAGGTTTAGAAGAGACTGTGGCACTAGGGATTCCATTGCTAATGTCCGCTGAATCAGAGAGTATCAGAAGAATGTCTTTCTGTGTTTCATTGACTATGCAAAGGCATTTGACAATGTGAATCACAACAAATTGTGGCTAACCTTGAGAAGAACAGGAATCTCAGAACACCTGATTGTTCTCATGCAAAGCCTATACTTGCACCAGGAGGCAGTCATCAGAATAGAGCAAGGCAACTCTGCATGGGATATATTTTAAAGTTTCTAATGTGACATTCTTGACCTTTATCACTTTAGAGAGAAAGGTTCTTGACATCAGATTTGTCAATTGCAATGTCTTGATTTCTTAACAGCTGCTTCCATGGGTGTTGACTATGGACCCAAGTAAAATGAAATCCATGATGACTTCAGTCTTTTCCCCATTTGTCATGATGAGGATTTTTGTTTTGTTTTCTTGGTGTTCAGATGTAATCTATATGGAAAGCTGTAGTCTTTCATTTTTCTCAATAAGTGCTTCATGTCCTCTTTACATTCGGTTAGTAAGGTTGAGTCATTTGCATATTGCAGGCTATTGATAAGTTTTCCTCCAACACTGATACCATGTTCTTCTTCATATAATCCAGCTTTCATACAAAACCTTAAGATATGCTTAAAATACACAGGTATGGTGCAAGAATACAACCTTGATGTACATTTTTCTTAATTTTAAACCATGAAATATCCTTTTATTCTGTTTGAATGACTGATACTTGATCCATGTGCATGTTCTGTATGGACACAATTAAGTGTTCTAGAATTATCATTCTTTCCAAAGTTACTTACAATGTATAATGACCGACAAATTTGAATAGCATTGCCTAGTCAACAAAGCACACATAACATATCTTTGGTGATTTCTACTTTCAGGCAAGATCCATCCGATGTTATCAATGATATCCCTTATTCCATGGCCTCTTCTGAATCCAGCTTGGTTTTCTGGCAGTTTTCTTCCCAGACAATGAGCACATCCTGCTTGCATGGTTGTCAAAACAACTCAATCAGTATTCTGTCAATTCTGGAAAAAAAAAATTTTTTCTGATGCCTTTATTGAAGCCTGGATTTCTTCCTTCAGCACCATTTGTTCTTATTCATATAATTCTTCCTAAAATGGTTCCATGTCAGCCATTTTTGGTACAATGACTCTATATTATTTCCATCTTCTTTTGATGCTTTTTCTATCAGTCATTCAATATTTCGCCACAGAATCCTTCAATCTTGTAATTTGAGGCTTTAAGTTCTTCAGTTTTTGTTTTTGAGGAAAGGGAATTGTTTCTTTTTTTGGTGTTCTAAGTCCAGCTATCTAATCTATCTGGTATTTATTCTCTTTCCTCCAGCATGAAGAAGGTAGAGAACAGAGTAGAAGAGATGAGATTAGATAGCTGTTATAGAGAAAAGCATAGCCTATGGCTACTGGTTACTGTTAATTGTTTCATGCTCATAGTGACCCTGCCTAAATCTGACTATAACTGCTCTATAGATCTTTCATTGGCTGATTTTTAGAAGTAGATAAGCAACTTTTTCTTCCCATGTGCCTCTGGGTAAACTCAAACCTCCAACCTTCCTGTAAGTGGAAAGCGCACTAATAGTTTGCACTACACAGCGACTCTGAGAAGCATGCAATAAGGAAGAACCTGATGGGGATTCCTCTGCAACTGGGAATCTTCAACTAGACCTGCTACTGGAAAAAAAGAGTTCTGCTGCCTTCTACCCAAAACTAACCTTGGAAACAGGCTGGAGTGGAAAAAGCAGAAGCTGTATTATATGGTACCCTATAAGAAAAGAAATCTGGAGGCCCCATGGTAAAGGGTTGCACTGCCAACCCAAAAGCACCTTGTTTGAATCCACTAGGTGCTCTTTTGGAAAAAGACAGACAATCTATTGCCTTCCATATATTTTATAACCTCCAAAAATCTGATGGAGGGGCAGCTATGTGTAAGTTTTGATAGAATTGAGGGTCTTTTTAGACTATAACAAGAGGTGTGAGCTTTGCAAATATGTTTTAGTAAGGGAAGGTTCTGAGGCATGGAATAGAGATCATGTTTATCCAGCACTTTTAGGAGGAAAAGGTGAGATTATTTTTATAAAAGGAGCGATTATGCAAATCTATAGGTCTATGCGCTATGCAGATGATACAACCCTGCTTGCTGAAACTGAGGAGGACCTGAAGCAACTGCTGCAGAGGGTCAAGGACTGAAGCCTACAATATGGATTGAGGCTCAATGTCAAGAAGACAAAGATTCTCACCACTGGACCAATTGGCAGCATCAGGATGGATGGTGAAGAGATTGAGATTGTTCACAGCTTTAGTTTGCTTGGCTCCATAGTCAACAGTCTTGGCACCAGCAGCCAGGAAAATTAAAAAGCGCATTTCCATGGGAAAGTCTGCTGTTAGGGACCTCTCCAAAGTACTAAAGAGCAATGGTGTCTCTCTGGAGACTAAGGTGTGTCTGATACAGGCCATGGTCTTTGCAATCACTTGTTATGCATCAGAGAGTTGGACAATGACCAAGGAGGATAGAAGGAGAACTGATGCCTTTGAGCTGTGGTGCTGGAGAAGAGTATTGAGAGTACCATGGATTGCTAGGAAAACAAACAGATTTGTCCTGGAAAGGGTTAAATCGGGTGGCTCCTTGGAGGTAAGGATTCTGAGGCTCTGTCTAACATACTTTGGACATGTTGTGAGGAGAGACTGGTCCTTGGAGAAGGACATCATGCTTGGGAGAGTGGAGGGACAGCACAGGAGGGGAAGGCCTTCTGTGAGGTGGATTGATTCAATGACTGGGATAATCGGGATGGGAGTGTCAGAGACAGTGCGATTGGCACAGGACAGAGCAGAATTTAGGGCTGTTGTACATAGGATCGCTATGAGTCACAAGCGACTTGACGGCACAGAACAACAACAACCACCACCTAGGTCTATGTGACTGGTATCCAATATGGTGTCCTTCAGGTTATCTGTTTAGTCACCACAGGATGTATGCTGCAAGTTGTCCTCTTTCAAGATGACCTCTCTCTGATTAGATGCTCAGTCATCATAAATCTGTTCACTAGTTTATACCAAGAAATTTGGAAGATGGCTACCTGACCAAATGTCCGGAAAGAGATTCATATTTGTTTCCATTTCCAAAACAGGTGATTCAACAAAGTGTGAAAAATACTGAGCAACATAGTAACTATCATATGTAAATAAAGTCTCACTGGAGTTTATTAAAAAAATGACTGGAGTAGTATATGGACAGGGAACTGCATAAATTCAAACTGAATTCTGAGGAGGCTGTGGGACAAGAGATATCATTGCTGATACCAGGTGGACCTTGGCTAAAAGCAAAAAAATACCAAAAGACGTTTGTGTTTTAGTGACTATATAAAGGTATTTGACTGTGTGTAATCATAACAAATTAAGGCTAGTTTTGAGAAGAATGGGAATCCCAGAACAGTTTATTGTGTTTTCTGAAACTTATATGTAGGGAATTCTGGTGGCTTAATAAAAAGGAACAGTTTTGTCAATGCAAAAACTTCCTACTGACTAAGCCACCGGAATTCCCACTGTGGTGGTGGTGGTGATGTTACATACTGTTGAGCCAGAATTGACTCATAGCTGACCGTCCAGTGAATTTTTTTCAGGGGCTGTAAATTGCACATCTTTCTTCCTGGAAGCAGCTGGTGAATTAGAACCACCTGTCTTCTTGAAAAGGTATAGAGAAAGAAACATCCCTGATTCACTCCTTTCTTGATTTTAAACCATGCAGTGCTCCCTTGCTCTGTTCTGATAAGAGCTTCTTGGTCTAGGCTTAGGTTTCACATGAGCACAATCAGATGCTCTGGGATTTGCAGCCTTGACAATGCCTTGTGCATGTTGTTCAAATCCACCAGCTGGTCCTCTCATGCAATTTACTGCCTCTGAAAATCCCATGAAAAGTCAGCTGTCAGTTAGTTCTGACTCCACAGTACCTAACAACAACTTGAGTCAGCAGTAGGAGATCTGGTTTTGGTTTTTCATAAGACAGAAATCTGTTTTGAGTGTGACTTTTTGGTGGACACCATTATATCCTTGATAACTATTATACACATACTTGAGATGACAAAGGTGTATAAAAGAGAGATACTAACCTGTTCTCCCAAGACAGCCAGAGTGCTCCTTAGAAGCAAAGATTGTGACACTACATCTTACATACTTTGGACATATTGTCAGGAGGGGCCAGTCTTTGAGAAATAACAATGCTTGGAAAAATAGAAAGTCAGTGAAAACCTCAATAGGCAGGATTGACATAGTGACAGCTCTAAGAATGGACTTAAGCTTAGAAGAGATTGTGAGGATGACACAGGATGTGATGGGGGTCACTATGAATCAGAGTAAACTGGACAACAACAACAGAGAGATCACACTCTTAGGGTATTCTCGTAGAATCAACTTGATAGCAAGGGCTTGTTGTTGATTTGTTAGGGATTAGTGAGTCTCGTATGACTCATAGCAACCCTATGAAAGGTATGTACATGCACCGCTCTTACTCTGTGTTTATGTACTCATTGTGTGACTTTTATATAACATATAAGGGACAAGATTAATTGAGGGACGGTAGAGATCATCCTTGCATTCATCAGGCTACAAATTCGAATTTAATAAGAAGATCACTGAGTGGATTCTAGAGTGATGAAGCATTTTGCTTCTCGTTTGAGGAAACTTCTATATGAAAAACAGAACAAAAGAATTATTGGATGGTGGGAAATAAGAAGATGTCAGCAAGCCCAGGGGCTGAGAGAGCAAGGGAAGCCACATAACATGCTGATAAAGTTGTGCGAGGCTGTGATGTTTATGTGGGACCAGAAAGCTCTATTTTGAAGTTAAGATTCTCTGCATTTTCTTCATTGACTTTTCTGATGATCTCTTTTTCAGAAGAAAAACTAGAACGTTTCAGTGGGCTTTCTTACTGATAAAAAAACCAGTATACATTGGCAGCAGTTACTAAGATCTTGTCAAGCAAATTGCTCCTCGGACTCCTTTCCTGGCTTGTCTAGTAAGCAATCCCCCAGTAGAGAAATTGTTCTTCATTCCTGGCTGGGAGAGGACCTGAAGCGCCTGCTGCAGAGTGTCAAGGACTGAAGCCTACAATATGGATTGAGGCTCAATGTCAAGAAGACAAAGATTCTCACCACTGGACCAATTGGCAGCATCAGGATGGGTGGTGAAGAGATTGAGA
>NW_006399870.1:1707508-1715126 GCF_000299155.1 Elephantulus edwardii
GTCAGAGACAGTGCGATTGGCACAAGACAGAGCAGAGTTTAGGGCTGTTGTACATAGGGTCGCTATGAGTCAGTCGCAAGCCACTCGACTGCACATTAACAACAGGGTTAGGCAGTCTGCCACCTGGTGGTAAGAAATAAAATGCCACTTACTATTCTCATCTCTGAGCACACCTGGCTGTCCCATTTTTGGCAAACTCACCCTCATCTTCTCATTTGAAGATTGCTTGCTTGGACCAGTTCAAAAGTACTTAAATGGATGATGATGACACTTACACTTTGGGGAGAATTTTCCCGCAAACATCTGGAACTTGGACATTTTAAAATGCCCCGTTAAATGTTCTGTGGTGGCTTAGTGGTATATTATTGGCTGTTGCACCACCAATCCGAAGGCAGGTGGTTTAAATCCACCAGCTGCTCCAGAGAAAGTTGGGAAATATCCTCTCACGCAGTTTACAGCCTTTTGAAAGCTCGCTGGAGGGTCAGCTATGATTTGGTTTCCACTCCGTGGTGCACAACAACAAAATGTTCTAGAATTGTTGCGAGAAGCAGAAATGGGAATGATTTTGTTAGAGGAAACAAGCATAGCTTTATTCATCTACCAACATTTTTTAAGTCACTTATATATGCAAATAATTAAGGTAATATTTACAAATAGTAATATACGTGTAAGGCATAGCCCTTGCTCTGGTAGTGACAAAGAAGTGAGGTGAGCGGATGACTGAATCAGAGTGGGAAAATTAATTGGATTCTTGCTTGCCTTTCAAAGCCTGAAGAGAGTGTAGATTGACTGGAATCCACCAGGGGGAGTGCTAAGGCTCCAGGAAAAATCCCCAACACTCCACATTAGGCTAATCTAAAATCTCTCTTCTCCTTTGCTCTCAAATCCTTGATCATTTAATCTTGGGATCCCAACAACATCCCCCACAAAGGGTGAAGATCACAAGTACTATAGACAGTTTGAATGTCTAATAACTTGTCCAACAACTAGTTTCTTCCTCCTTTATTAGAGTCCAAATTTCCTCTTATCTAGACCAGTGCGTTTTCAAAGTGAGGTAGGCCCCAGAATCTGTGTACTAATCACCTAGAAATCTTATTTGAAATATAAATTATTTATCCTTACCCTAGATCAGCCAGGAAATCAAGAGACAATTGCATTGGGAAAGTCGGCTGTCAGGGACCTCACCAGAGTACTGAAGAGCAATGACATCAGGACTAAGGTGTACCTGATCCAGGCCATAGTCTTCGCAATTGCTTTCTATACATCAGAGAGCTAGACAATAACTAGGGATGATAGAAAGAGAATTGATGGCTGTGAGCTGTGGTGCTGGAGAAGAGTGTTCAATATATCATGGACTGTCAGGAAAACGAACAGGTTCGTCCAAGAGAGAGTGAAACCAGACTGCTCCTTGGAGGCAAGGATTCTGAGGCTTCGTCTGATATACTTTGGCCATGTTGTAAGGAAGGACCAACCAATGGGAAGGTATGTGGTCGAATCCACCAGTTGCTCTGCAAGAGAAAAAAATTGGCAATCTACTATGTGATTTACTGCCTCTGAAAACCCTCTGGAAAGTCAACTATGCATTGGTTGGCCAACTGGTTGGAAGAGATCCATATTTGTTCCCATTCTCCAAAAAAGGGTGATCCAACAGAATGTAGAAATTATTAAACATTGACACAGTACATCAGCACAGTACATTGACAGAGAACTGACAGAAATATGAACTATGTTTAGAAGAATCTTTGGCACTAGGGGTATATATCATTGCCGATGTGAGATGGATCTTGGTTGAAAGCATAGAGTCCCACAAGGATGCCTATTTGTGTTCCATCGACTATGCAAAGACATTTGACTGGGTGGATTGCAAAAGATCATGGCTTACCTTGAAAAGAATGAGACTCCCAGAACACTCAATTGTGCTCACATGAAATCTTACCTAGACCAAGAAGCGGTTGTTCAAACAGAGCAAGAGAACATTGCATGGTTCAAAATCAAGAAAGGAGTGCACCAGGGTTATATCCTCTCTACATATCTCTTAAATTTATATTCTAAACAGATTATTCAAGGGGCTGGAATTTATGGAGAAGAATCAAGATTGGAAGAAGACTCAGCAACAACCTCTGTTATGCAGATGACACAACCTTGCTTACTGAAAATGAGGAGGACTTGAAACATTTGTTGCAGAAGATCAAGGACTAAAGCCTTCACTATTGCATCTCAGTATCAAGAAAATTAAAATCCTCAGAACCTACTCAATAGTCAGCATCACGATGGATGGAGAAAAGATTGATATTTTAAATATTTCATCTTGCTTATATCTGTGAATCAACACCCTTGGTACCAGCAGTCAGGAAATTAAAAGACAAGTTGCACTGGGAAAAATCTGCTGTCAAAGACCTCACAACAACAACAATGATGTCAGTCTAGGGACTAAGGCACACCCTGTCCAGGCCGTGGTCTTCTCAATTGCTTGCTATAACCTGAGTTGGGCAATGATTAAGGATGAGAGAAGAGGAACAAATGCCTTTGAATTGTGGTGCTGGGGTGGAATATTGAGCATACCATGGACTGTCCTGGAGAAAGAGTGAAGCCAGATTGCTTCTTTGAGGCAAAAAGTTTGAAGCTCCATCTCACGTACTTCAGGCATCAGAAGGAGACAATCCTTAGTAAAGGACATGTTTAGAAAATGAGGGTCAGTATAGGAGAGGAAGACCCTGGATGAGGTGGATGAACACAGTGACTGTGCCAATGGGTACAGACGTGTTAGAGATGGTGAGGTTTACTAAGGAAAGGGCAAAGTTCAGAGACATCTTTCATAGGGTCACTAGGAGTCGTAGCTAACTCGACAGCACATAACAGCACCACAACAGCAACAGGAAGCAGGATCAGCCACCCATCCTGAAACAAAAGATCGTTGAAAATCCTATGATGAATAGAGGAACACAAGTAGCTATAGTGTTACAGGTAGAGCCCAGACTGGAAGCCAATCCATTACAGGTAGAGCCCAGACTGGAAGTCAATCCATATGAGACGAAACAGCTGCAAGCATCCTTTAAGAATAAGAAATATGAATATAGGAAAAGTAGAAATTGTGAAAAAATGAAATGGAATACACAAAGATCAATATTCTAGGCAAAAGTGAAATGAATGATAGACAGAATATACAAATTTGGTGACAGAAGTGAGACCAGAAATAGAATGACTGAAATTCGTATGCTCAAAGATTCCATTATCAAAACCACCTTTGTTAAAAGACACAAAGGGCAACTTTACACATGAATCTCCCCATATGGACTGCATAAGAATCAGATTGAGTACATCAGTGGAAGGAATAGTTGAAGAAGCTCAATATCAGCAGTCAAAATCCAAGCCAGCTACTGACTGTGAAACAGACCATCGGTTGTTCATCTGCAAGCTTAAATAGAGAAAAAATAAAAACAAATTCACAAGAACAAAAATATGCCTTTGAGTCTATCGCATCTGAATTTAAAAATCACCTTAAGAATTGGTTTGAGGCATTGAACACCAGTGATTGAACACCAGAGAAGCTGCGGGATGACATCAAGGATATGCCATATATGAAGAGGGCAAAAGGTGATTACAAAGAAAGAGGAGAAAGGAAAAAACCCAAAATGGGTATCAGAAGAGACTTTGAAAATTGCACTAGAGCATAAAGAAGCCAAAAAAAGTGGAACAGATGAAGTAAAAGAGTTGAACTCTTTCAGAGAACAGCTTTTGAAGACAAAGCATTACATTCTAATGGAACGTGCAAAAGAGCTGAAATTGGAGAATAAAAAAGGAAGAACATGTTTGACATTTCTGACATTGAAAGAACTAAAAAACAAATTCAAGCTTTGAGTTTCAATATAGAGAAATGCTATGGGTAAAATCTTGAATGTTCCAGGAAGCATGAAAAGAAGATGGAAGGTATACACACTGTACCAAAAAGAGTTGGTCAACATTGAAAAATTTTTAGGAAGTACTATCTGAATAACAGCCAATAGTAATGAAGGAAGAAATCCAATAGAGTATGAATTGACATATTTCAACCAAGTGATGCAGCTGTGGACGTGCTCATCAGTCCATGCTAGAAAATTTGGAGGACAGCTGCTTGGCTGACTGACTGGAAAAGACCCATATTTGTTTCCATTACCAAGAAAGGTGATCCAACAGAATGTGGAAATTACTGGACAATATCATTAATATCACAATACGACTCAGAGGCACATAACAACAATAACATACTATGACAGGTTTGGAAGCAGGAGTGAAATCCACTTCCTAAACAACATGCCTCTATAAACTCTATGAACTTTGAGAAATGTTGATAGTTGTAGAGGAGCTTCAGGCCTTTTGTTCATAGGGTCGCTATGAGTCGTATCAACAACAAGCAAAATATTAATGAAGATTATCCAAAAATGGTTAGAACATAGACAAAGAACTACCAGAAGTTCAAGAAAGGTTTGGAAGAAGCCTTTGTCACCAAGGATATTATTGCTGATGTCAGACAGATCCTGGCTGAAAGCAGAGACTACCAGATGAATGTATATTTGTGTTTTATTTCCTATGCAAATTTGACTGTGTGGATCATAACAAACATGGATAACTTTGAAAAGAATGGAAATCCTAGAACACTTACTATGCTCATGCAAAATCTGTACCTACACCAAGAAGCTCTTGCAGGAACACAACAGGGAAACATTGCATAGTTTAAAATAAAGATGTGTGTCAGTATTGTGTTCTTTCTCCCTATCTATTCAATTTGTATGCTGAAGCTAGACTCTGTGAAGAAAAATATGGCGTTAGGATAGGAGAAAGACTCTTGTGTTATACAATTGACGCTACCTTGCTTGCTGAAAGCAAGAAGGACTTAAAGCACTTGCTGTAGAAGATACAAATCTAAAGCCTTCAATATAGATTACATCTCAACATCAAGAAAACAAAAATTCTCAATATTGGACTAATAAGCAACATCAAGATAAATGAAGAAAAGATGGAAATTGTCAACTATTTCATCTTACTTGGATCTACAATAAACATTCTTGGTATCAGCAGCCAGGAAATCAGGAGATGTACTGTACTGGGAAAATCTGCTGTCAGGGACTTCTCCAAACTACTGAGGAGCAGTGATATCAGTTTAAATATTAAGGTGCACCTGATTTAGGCCATGATCTTGTCAATCACTTGCTATGCATCTGAGCTGGAATTGATGTTTTTGAGCTGTGGTGTTGGAGAGGAGTACCAAATATCCCATGGAATGTCAAAGTAACAAATGAATATGTCTTAGATAAAGTACAGCTAGAGTGCTCCTTGAAGGCAAGGACAGTCAAACTTTGTCTCACACACTTTGGGCCTGTTGTTAGAAGGGGCTATTCCTTGGAAAGAGATATTATGCTTGAAAGAGAGAAGGGTTGGTGAAAAAGAAGACCTTTAATCAGATGGATTGACAGAGTGACTACAGCAATGGGCTCCAGTGTGTCAGAGATTATGAGGATGGCAAAGAATAGGACAGGGTTCAGATCTATTGTTCATAGGGTCATTATGAGTCATACTTGATTGAATAGTACCTGAGAACAGCAACAATAGCACTAGATTGTAAAATGTTGCATTGAAAAATTCTGTTGTCAGAAACCTCTTCCAAGTGCTAAAGAGCAAAGATGTTAGTATAAATCCTCTGGTGTGCTTGACCCAGGCCAAGGTATTTTCAATTGCTTCATATGCAATCGAAAATTGGCATTGTTTATTGTTTTTGTTATGTCCCACCAAGTCACCTGTGATCCTATGTACAGCATCTCTGAACCTGGCCTGTCCTGAGCTAGTCTCGCAAATTCCAACACACCAAATCCCATTGTCCCAGTCATTGTATCAATCCATCTCATCCTTGGTCTTCCTTTCCTACACTGTCCTTCCACCCTTCCAAGTATGATGTCCTTCTCCAAGGACTGGTCTCTCCTGGCCACATGCCTTTAGGCAAAAAAAATCTTAGCATCCAAGGAGAGTCTTGTTTTCACCCTCTCCAAGATAAACCTTCTTTTTCCCCCCTTGGTAGTCCATAGTATGTTCATGACTCTTCTCCAGTACCACAGTTCGAAGGCATCTATTATTCTTCTGTCATCTTTAGTCATTGTTCGGCTCTGTGATGTACAGCAAGTAATTGCAAAGATCATGGCCTGGAATAGGCGCACCTTAGTCTCTAGATCTACATTGTTGTTTTTCAGCACTCTGGACAGGTAGGTCCCTAACAGCAAATTTCCCACTGTAATTCGTGTTTTGATTTTCTGACTGCTGTTGTTAAGAGCATTGACTGTGGAGCCAAGCATGTTATAATTGTTAACAACCTCAATCTCTTCTCCATCCATCATGGTGCTGTCAGTTGGTCCAGTGGTGAGAATCTTTGTCTTCTTGATATTCAGTTTCAATCCATATTGAAAATTATAGTCCTTGACCTTCTGCAGCAAGTGATTCAAGGTCTTCTTCATTTTCAGCAAGCAAGGTTGTGTCATCTGCATAATGTAGGTTGTTGGTGAATCTTCCTCCAATTCTGTTGCCACATTCCTTCTTATAAAGTTCTGCTTTCTGAGATACCTTTTAATTGTATTGCATATACCATGCAATGTCAAAAGAACAAAACTGTCTTGGAGGAAGTGCATCCATGCATCCATTCTTTGAAGGCAAGAATGGTGAAACTTCATCTCACGTATTTTTTGGTATGTTGTCAAGCACCTGTTCTCTGAAAAAAGACATCATGCTTGGAAAAATACAGTTAAAGATAGATCCTCAATGAGATAGATTGATCCAGGGACTGCAAGATGGGCTTGAACATAGAGGAGACCCTGAGGATGGTGCAGAATAGGGCAAGGTTTAGATCTGTTGTTCAGAGGATTGCTGAGTAGTAACCTAACAACAAGTCTAGCCTTACCAACTCAGAAACTGTGGGGTTGGAGACAAGCAAATTGTTTTTGAAATACCTTCCAGGTATTTTGGACATACTAAAGTTTGTGGAGGACTTGAATCACTTGCCGCAGAGGATCAAGGACTACAGCCTTCAATATGTATTGCATCTCAACATCAAGAAAACAAAAATCCTAGCAACTGCAAAGTTTAACAGAGTAGCAAGTAAAATGTTGGATAGGATGTGGTAAGAAAGGAACTCTTACATATTGTTGGTCGGTTTGTAAAATGGTACAACCACTCTGGAAGGCAGTTTAGCATGTCCTCAAAAAGCTGAACATAAAATTTCATATGACCCAGCTATTTCACTACTTGGAATATACCCTGAGAAAATGAGAACCAAGGCACAAATGGAGATCTGTATACCAAGGTTCATAACAGCATTATTCACCATCGCAAGAATATGGAAACATCCCAAAAGGCAGGGTCAGGCAGTAAAGTTACCAGTGAGGAAGAGTTATACAGGTTAAGCTTTATAAGTAGGGGTAGGGAGGTCAAACTGGTGGTCAGATCTCATGGAGAAAGTTGATTGGACACCCTTTGTTAGCTTCTAATGACGGAGCGATTCCAGCGGTTTGTTTTTTTTCACAGATGTAATCGATCTGATTTCTATGCATACCATCAGGTGAAATCCATGTGTATAACCTGCGTTTATGTCTCTTAAAAA
>NW_006399870.1:1716707-1722418 GCF_000299155.1 Elephantulus edwardii
TGGAGGCAAGGATTCTGGGGCTTCGTCTGACATACTTTGGACATGTTGTAAGGAGAGACAGTTCTTTAGAGAGGAACATCATGCTGAGTAGAGTAGAGGGACAGCACAGGAGGGGAAGACCCTCTATGAGGTGGATTGATTCAGTGACTGGGGTAATCGGAATGGGTGTGTCCGAGGCAATGCAATTGGCACAGGATAGAGCAGGGTGTAGGGCAGTTGTATATAGGGTCGCTATGAGTCGCAAACGACTTAACGGCACATAACAACAACAACAACGACGGAGCTGCTCAGTCATGCAAGATGTGTTTGATGGCTGGGTTTCCTTCTGATTGGCCAGTCGACTTATGCCAGGTAGATTAGGATGTCTCTTATTAGGTGCGGTCAGCACAAGATGTCACCCAGGCCCCAAGGCGACCTTTCATACCAGCGTTTTTGGTTACATAGGGGTGATGTAGTCTCTCTGGCTACTTCCTGCTGAATGGGGACGGCGAATGGGGCTGGCTGGGGAGCTGGAAGGAAGTTCACTTGGGAGCTGGGAATATGAATGGAGCAACATTTGGTTTACTGCGACTCGAGAGATTTCCTGGATGCGGTTCTGTAAAAACTTAAAAAAACAAGAAGTAACCATTAATACTGAGATAACTATTAAAAGGGGACCAAGAACTAGGGCTAACCAGGTAAATAGTGGAGTTTTGAATGTAGGCTTCTTAGACATAAAATCTCCATACAGTCTTGAGCTTTAAACGGTGAGGTCTGGAGGAGAGTTAGAGACAGGAGGAAGGGAAGGAGAAAGGGGGCCTTCACATGGAAGGCGTGATCTGGTGAGATGTAGGCTGGTGGATCCAGTTGGCTTAGACGTCCAGGGGGGCTTGAGCTTCAGATGGTTCAGGAGCCTGTTTGATGGGAGAAGCATGGTACTAGGATGAACGGCCAACAAGTTTGATGGCCACTACAAAAATTGGCACCCGAATCTCAGCGAGGGTGATGGGGGTCCCTGAGGCTAGGCATCGTCAATCTTCATCCGCGAGACCCAGGAGTTCCAGGGCCAGGACTGCCTCATAGGTGGACTGTGGCTCACTGCGGCTATGCACAGCGGGTGACAGAGCCACGGTTGAACAGTCACTCCGCCAATGACCTGGCTTTTTGCAGGCTGGGCATGGCTTGGTTGGCTGTCGCGGCTGTGGGCACACTCTGGCCCAGTGGCCATCCAGGCCACTCTCATAGCAGGCTCCTGATGGAGCAGTATTGCACCTCAGACCCCTCTTACCCAGTTGCGCTGGCCGAAGGGCTGCCACTATAGCTTGGGTTTGGAGCGCCACCTGCTGGTGCATGCGAGCTTGCTTAGCAGCTTCTGCTCTGTCCTCCCTGGAATTAAAAACTCCAAAAGCCATATTTACTAGTTTGCCGATTAGGGTTTGAGGGCCATTTTAACCGGAGAGGGAGGGGGTAGCGCTGCTGAGGAAGAAACTCTTGGTTGGGGGTAGGGAGGCAGTGGTGGAGAGAGGGGGGGAGGGGCAGTAGGTGGAGAACCTAGATCTTCAGGCAAGTCAAAAGAGGAAGAGGCGTAAGGGGGAGCTGAGGGAGGTTCAGTAGAAGGCAGAGAAGAAGGAAGGCTTTTTCGAGCTAGAAGAACTTGCAGTGGAACAGTTCGAACACAGTTCCGGGCGAGAGCGAAGAAACCAGAAGACTTGAACATACAGTATCTCTGAGTTTTTACCAAGACGGTGGCAGTAATTGTCGAGTGCTGTAAGCAAAGTATAGTCTAAGGTGCCACTTGATGGCCAACGAAGCCCGTCATCCATTTGGTATTGAGGTCAGGAAACAGTACAAAAGAATATGAGAGGCTTCTTCCGTATGTTTAACTGGTCTCAGACCTTAGACCAATGAGAAAGTAAGCACCCAAGCGGTGTCTTGGGGTCAAATTTGGAGACTTGCGAACCCATTTTCGCCTCGTCCCGGGGCAAAATGTGGAGAAAGTTTGGCGTCCCAGCACTTAGTCCACACAAAGCAAAGAGGAGGTTAGCTGCTGGAGGCCTGGGGCGTCCCCTCAGACCTACAGAGCTTAAGGGCTGAACCTGGTTCAGCCGGATGCAGGAAGCCCTGGGGTGCACCACAGGCAGGGTTCCTGGAGAGGGAAAAGAGACGAGAAAAGGGCTGCCCATCACTAACCACGCAAGGCTGCTGGTAGGAGCAGCGAGGTCCGGAGGGGCCCTATTCAAGGCTTGGTTCGTGGTAGAGGAGTGGCCTCTAAGAGGCACCTACTCCTCCCGGACTTTCGGCACCAAGATGTAAGGTAAAAAAGGCGCAGAGAACCAGAAGTGAAACAAAAGAGTTTATTAGTGGCTCTCGGGGCAGATTTACTGTCTGAGGCCAAGAAAGGCAGGGTCAGGCAGTAAAGTTACCCGCCTTTGAGTTTTGACGTAGAAGAGTACTAAACATTCCAAGGTCTGCCAAAAGAGCAAATAAATATGTTTTGGAGAAAGGGCAACCCTAGAGGCAAGGGTGATGAAACGTAGTCTCACATAATTAGGGCATATTGTTAGGAGGGGCCGGTCCTTAGAAAACGATATTATGCTTGGAAAGTTGGAGGGTCAGTGAAAGAGGGAATGACACAGTGACCCTAGCAGTAAGCTCGGGTATATCAGGTATGGTGAGGATGGTGCAGGATAGGACAGGATACAGATTCACCGTTCATAGGGTAGTAGTTGAGGTGAAGGTACCTAGCAACAACAACAAAGGAACATGTTATTATATTACCCACTCCCTGGAAAGTTGGAGAGTTGATTCTGACTCTAAGTAGCCTCATAGGACAGAGCTCCATCTCCCTGTAGAGTTTCCAAGGTACAGAGAGAACTCTGGTGGCTTAATAATAAGGAATTGCCCTGCTGATCCAAAAGTATGGGGTTCAAATCCACCAGCTGCTCCATGGGAGAAGAATGAGTAATCTTCTCTGATGTAATTTACTAACACACTGAAAGGTTAACTATGGGTCACTTTTGCCTGAACAGTACACAACAATTACAGTCCTTGTGGAAGCAGATAAAAACCACACCTTCCTTCTGTAGAGCTTGTGGATACAAACACAAACAACTGGAGTACCTAAAATTTAACTTAATGCCATCGAGGCAGAACCGACTCATAGCTGATCCTTCAAGTGTTTTCAGAGGCTGTAAATTGCATGGAAGGAATGGCCCATGTTTCTCCTGAGTAGCAGTCAGTGGATTTGAATCGCCTGCTTTTGGGTTGGTAGTGCAACTTCATACTCACTAAACCACCAGAGCTCCCTGGAGTAAAAAGAATGAATAAAATCAAAGATGAAAGAAACAATTAGTCCAAAGAGCTAGCAGATGGTATGAACCCCAGCCTCTACCACCGTGAGGCCAGAAGTAGACGGTACCTAGCTACAACTGCTGATATTCTAAAACGGATTACTATAGGAGATTATAGGAGAAAAATGTAGAATGAAACTCGAAATCATTTAGGGGCAAAAAGAAATGTATACTGGTTAGCTAGAGACTTGAGACTGCATCCCTTAAACATGTCCATGCCCAGAGCTGAACTTAGTCCCCAGTCTGCACCCATTGCTGGACAGTAATACCAAGGATGTATGCATTTAATAGATCAAGCAGCCAAAGAAGATCAGAAGGGCAGCCAGGTCATTTGGTTAACAGGATGAGAAGGCGGGAAGAGTGCTGTGTTCACACTGTGGGGATTCCAAATGCCACAAAACAAAACGTGCATGTTAATGAAGTTAATTAAGACCAATTTTCTCAGAAAACTTTCACCCAAACCAACAGAGTGTGGGTTGGACAATTTAAGCCTGCGTTTCCTATCTTCCAGTTTATCCTCTTGTGGCTGTTGCCCACGAGATACTGGCTCAGGGCCGGGTTGAAGCATTCCCCTGCCCAGTCTCTTCTGAAGAAATCACTTTTTTTTTTTTTTTAGGGGAAGAAAGAAGTGAATCCAAGCAATTCCCCTGTCCTACATTCCTCTCCCCCACATGTGGGCACACAAAGACCAGAAGGAGGGGCACTGTGTTGTTATCCAGTTTCACCTCGGCCTACAACCATCTCACTGCAGACTGAAGGATGGGGCGGGGGCAGGGATCCGAGCCCTCCCCCACCTCCCCGGGATGCGGGGCTGTCAGGCCACATCTGCTCCAAATTTATGGTTCCTCCTCGGGCCGCCGCCGGCCTCTCCACGGCCTCTTTACCAAGTGCAGCCCCAGCTGAGACCCCTCCTGCGGGGAGGGCTCAAGCCCACCGCACGACAGGCCTGGGCTGGGGGCGGGGAGCAGGTGTGAGGCGGGCGTCGCCGGTTTGGGCTCCGTCACCCTCCAGCGCTCTGGGTACACCGGGTTTCACCCCAACACACAATGGCGCACGGGGGACTGGGGAGTGGCCGGTGGATGATGGAGGAGGTGGGCGCGGGGCGGGGCAGGCAGACTAAATTGCCAGCGCAGACACCTGGGACTGGACGCTGGCACGGAGGACCCGGGCAACTGCAAAGGACAGGCTCTGGCCGAGTCCCCAGAGCCAGTGTCAATCTAGGTCCCCAAGGCTGGTGGGCGGAGTGTCGGCCGGGAACAAAGCCGGGAGTCTAGCGGCCGCGGGCCGCGGCCCGGAGTGCGCGCCCTGCGGGAGTGCCCGCTACACACACACAAACACACCCCGCTTCTCTTGATTGCGCCATTGTGTCCCCATCGGATGTCCCCGCCCTGGTGATTTACCCTCGGGTGTCCTCTCCTTCCCAAAAGCAGCTAGGGCACAGACTCGAGCCCAGAGAGGGACTCCCGAGACGTCAGAGGGAGACAAATCAGAGTACAGGGAGCAAGGATTGCAAATACCTGGAGAAGCTGCACAGAAATGACGGTTGTGTCTCCAACACTCACAAATGCCTGTGGATAAGGGGAATTTTTCACTTATTTTCCACTCCTGTCTCAACTGCTGTCTTCCCAAATAGGGAGCTCTCTTCTCTAACGTGCTCTGCTCCAGGGGAGATTGTTTTATTTACTTATTTGTGGTGCTGCCTTTGAGCTCTGGAACGCTGCGGTAAAACGTGAGGCTTCTAGTGAGAGAGAGGGCCCCTTTAACTGGGAGGTAAAAATACTGGGTAGGGAAGGGTTCATGCACGGTACTTGGTGGTGCCTGTTCCTAAACTTCATGCACCCTAAACCTGTGGTGTATCTTCTGCCCTGGGAACTGGTGTTAGTCTCTGTAGCCTTTTTAAATGCTTCTCTCAGACCACAGTAACAAGTTCCCTGGGAGATGGGAATCTCTGAGAAAGGACCTGACAAGAGGCCAGAAAAAGATTTTGGAAAGTGTGGTCTAGCCATAAAGTGTCCAGCCATCGATGGTTTGGATTAATGATCGACTTAAAGTTGAATGGAAGCTAGAATCATCATGGCGGCCTATTTGTCCACGAGGTCACTATTTTTTTAAATAATTTTAATGAGCATTTACAGAGATTTTGGATTTCCATTCATTCATTGCTGCACTTCTCTCCCCGCCCAGCTCTCCCCCCACCACCACCCCCCAGTTAGGTCCTCTCTTTCAAAAGTAAAAGAAACACTCCCTCCCTGGTACACAATCCCCACCCCCCAGCACCCCCCCCACCGCCCCAAGTACATTCCACTATGCAACCTTAATTGTGGACTCTTGTGATAACCATAATACCCTATCATACATCGCTTTTAAATTATTCACTCCATC
>NW_006399870.1:1723093-1724603 GCF_000299155.1 Elephantulus edwardii
TGGATTATTTACCTTTATCTTGTTGTGGTGGTGAGGTCACTATTTAACAGCCTGTAGACCAAATACGGAACACTGGTGGCCTAGTGATAAGACCTGATGCTGTAATTCTGAAGACACTTTGTTCAAATCCACCAGCTGCTCTACCAGAAATGATGAGCAACCTTATCCCTTTGTAGTTCACTGCTTCTGAAAACCATCTGGAGGGTCAGCCATGGGCCAATTCCGACTTGACAGCAGCACACAACAAACTAAATCTTGGTCACAGATATATTTGTGGGCCCACAACATATGGCCTACCTCCTCGAGGATTCTCATACACACACACACACACACACACACACACACATCCTGACTTTGAAGCAAATCTCAGAAGGAATTTCTTCTGTAAACATTTCAAGGTATCCCTAAAAGATAAGAACTCTTTCAAATAACATAATACCATTTTTACACCTAAAATGGCTAATTTCTTACCATGCAATGTCTAGTCAGATTTCCCCAACTATCTCAGTTGTTTATTGTTGCTGTTATTTAAATTGGGATTCAAATGCATCTGTGCAACGCAGTGTATCTATTAATCTGAGGTGCTCTCTTAATCACTCACTCACTCTATCTTTTTTCTTTGCCTTTTAATTTATTTGTTGAAGAAATCTGGTAATTTATCCTGCAGAATTTTCCATGCTCATGATTTTGCCAAATGTTTCCCCATGGTCTCATTTAATATGTTTTCCCACTCCTATGTCTTGTAAATTGGTTGTTATATAGAGAGGCTTCATCAAGTAATGCTTGATCCCCCTCAGAAATATTTCATAGGCAATATTGTTTAACTGTACCAGGAATAATCTCTCCCATTATATTTTTAGGAATCTCTCATTTTTGTTATGCTGAAAGCAAGTGATTCTGACTCATAAAGACTCAATGGGGGGGGGGAATGGTACAACAATGAAATAATATAATTTTTTTTTTTAAAAAAAGAGACTCAATGGGTATCAGAGTGTTGTACTTCTTAGGGTTTTCAATGGCTGATCTTTCAGAAGTAGATGGCCAGGCCTTTCCCCAAAGCATCTTACCCAGGAAAGAATTGAAGTAACTCACCTGCGAGTCTTCTAGCAACCTATCAAGAGTCCTTGTAGAATACCCCGGAAGAACCAACTAGACACTGCTTCCACCCAACTCAGATGAACTTTCCTTCCAATTTTCAAACCTTCTCAGGCAAAACTGGAGGAAATTGGGGAATATTCCAAACTCCCCTCACTCTGTCTCTCTTGCCTCCCACATCCAATCAGTTACCGAATCACCATGTCCAGTCTTATTTCCAAAATCGGCTCTAGATCTTATTGCACTCTGGTTTTATTTTTTTCTATAATTATATTTTATTAATTTTCATAAACATTTACAGAGATTTTGGGTTTCCATTCATTCACCGCTGCACCATTCTCTCTACCATCCTCCCAGTTTGTTCTTGTCCAAATGCCACAGTGCTTGTCAAAGCCAGTTCTGATTAATCTTCTTT
>NW_006399870.1:1725285-1733496 GCF_000299155.1 Elephantulus edwardii
ATGGGCACTTAGGTTGTTTCCAACTCCTTGCTATTGTGAACAAAGCTGCAATAAACATGGGTGTGCATATATCTGCTTGGATGCACTCTGGTTTTAAAGTAAGTTACTTATGACTCATGTCTTTACTGATCTGCCTGGTGTTTGGACTCTAGGTTAAACGTAAACATCTTAGCCCACATACAAAGCCCCTGTGACCAGGTCCTTTCCTCATCCTCCCTCCCTCCCTATCTTGTGTCCTAGATCTCAGTCCTCAGTGACCACAAACCTCTGCACACAGTCTGCCTGTTTTGGCCCCTGTCTTGGTTGATTATCTCTTTAAGTACCATTCCTTCACTGGTTAGGTCTCATTTCCCTCCCATTCAGTTCCACTTGAGCTTTACTCTCCTGAGGAAAGTCTTGGTGTATCTTTCCATCCACGTCCATCCTGAGGAATGTAGCATTCAGTGCTTTCTTTAATGTTAGCATTTCACCACTGTGTTAGGTGTTGTTGTTTTAAGATTGGTTTTGTTTTTCACTTGTCTCTCTCCAGGACGGTGTGCAAAACAGACAAGGAGCTATGTCGGTATCCTTAACACCTAAAGCCATGTCCGCACACCAGGCAGGTCAGTAAAGACCTGGGTCATAAGTGACTTAATTAGACCAAAGGCATGGAGGTTCATAGACTTTGTGGGGAGGATGGAGGATCCTCCTCGTTGGCAGTTGTTGGGAGCCATGCAGTCCAGTACAACTCAGTGACCCTATGGCTAGCTCACCTGAACCCTGTCCTATCCTGTGCCTTCCTCACCATCTCTGACACACTTGAGCCTATTGCATCAATCATTGTGCCAATCCATCTCTTTGGGGCTTTTCTTCTCTTTTGATAACCCTGTATCTTTCCAAGCATAATGTCCCTTTCCAAGGAATAGCCTCTCCTAGCAACATGATCAAAGTATGGCCATCCTTGCCTCCAAGGAGCACTCTGGTGGTGAGGGGGCTTAATAATGGAAATGACAATTTCACGTAGGCGTCCTTGGCAGAAGCCGAGTAGACACGGTGGGGGGGGGGGGGTACTGGGGGATATATCCTGGGTCAGGCTAGGTCAGCTGCCCAGATGGTTCTAGACCTGGTTTGCGGAAGTGGCGTGTTTGCGCTTGGGTGTGCCAGGGCCGGTGGGTGTGTCAGTATGGTAGATAGAGTGTGGGGGTGTAGGTGAGTGTGCCAGTGTGGATGCGTGTGCGGGTGTAGGTGGGTGGGTGTGCCTGCAGTGTGCGCAGTGCCGCCACGCCCCCTCCCGCTGGGAGGATAATTAAAGCGCAGAGGCCCCGAGCGTGGTGTTCCCGGGGGCGCATTTCATCTGGCCTGATTAATGAGGCCGGAGAGTTAATGAGGAGGAAGCTGCGCAGGGAACTGAGCCGCGGAAGCCCCCTTGGAGGTGGGAGGGGGGTCTCCGAAGGCATCTCCCGCCCTCTTTTTAGGAGAGGCTTAGAGGCCACATGGTGCCTGACCCTCCTCCACTTGCTGCCTCTGGCCCCAGCAGCACAGATCTGCGATAATAGATCCATTCTCCTTCCTCTGTGTGTGCGGTGCCTAAACCCGCTTTTGTCGTGCAGGACACAACCTAGACAAGTCAAAACGTCGTCCTCAGGAGATCTCAGGGGACCACATCCTTCTTTCCTCCTGGTAGACACTTAGGATCAGAGTTTTGTGCCACCTGCAGACTTCAATCCAGACCTGAATTAGGAACTAGCTCTGCCATTACCAATCCAGTGCATTTAGGCAAATGCCTTGACCCTTTGACCTTGGTTTCCACTTGTGTGAGATGGGACCATCCTCTTTACAGTACCTAAAAATGGCTAACATTTATTGAGACTTTAGTATGTCGTAAGCACTAGTCTAAGGGCCTGGCAGGTGTAATTTTATTATCTCTCCCACAACTCTAAGACAGTGGGCTTTGTTTTTAACACTTATTCTACAGATATGGCATCTGAGGCACAGAAAGGTGAGATGACTTGTTTAGCTGGGGTCACTGTGAAACTAGGATGTGAACCCACACACTTTGACTCCAGAACTTGTTTAAGGATTAAGTTGTTAGCCACAAGGTAGATTTGCCAATAATTCAGGTAAAGACTTTCTTTGCAAACTGGAAAAATTCTAAGCAAATGCTAGAGGATGGCAGGATTATTATTATTATTGTCATTCATTCACAGTTTGAATCCAGAAGAAAAGTGGGAGCACGGGGAGTGACTGACAGCCTTTTGGACAGTGTGTGTGCTGTGTCCTAACCACAGAGGAAGTGACTTTTGCTGGACCTTCCTCCACCCCAACCCTCATGCACATTTCTCTGTGATCAGAGTTTCCACTGGCTTCCCCACATGTGCCATAGGGGTAGTTGTTGTTAGATACTGTTGAGTGGACTATGACTTAGAAAGCCCTATGAACCTTGTGCACCTTCCTCACAGTCTCGGCTGTGTTTAAGCCCATTGTTACAGTCACTGTGCCAATCTATCTATTGAGGGTCTTCCTCTCTTTCTTACCCTTAACGCCTTCTTTTTGGAGGATTGTTATCATCCGACAACATTTTAAAGGCTAAGATTCACTGCAAAGGCACAGTGCTGAGTTTGGACCTCTGAGACCCATGTTCCCATTTGAACCAGCCATTGACTATCCACATGAATCTGGGTGAATTGCTCGACTGCTAACTTCATCAGCCATCTGGGAACAATAATAACTGTCAAACCTAATGCACAGAACTACTCTAAGAAGATAAACATGGGGTTTTGACTGTGAAAGGGCATTGTAACTCTACTTTGTCCTTTGTATCTGGAAATTATTGGAAGGAAGTCTGTCCAGGTCCTGCCCTTAGAAAGTGCCAGGAGCTTCTAGATGTGAGTAAACACATGGACAAGATATCTGAGTTCCCCATTAAACATACTTCCCTTCCCCTGGTAATCTGACTTTGGACCTATACCTCCACATTAATCTCTGGTCAAGAATGATTTGAGACTAGAAGCCAGTCAGCTCCACCAAAGGTTTGATGAGTTTGAAATGAGCTTATTTCCTCTGGAAGCATTTTGCTGAATAAGGAAAATCAAAGCTGCGCAGACTAGCTGAAAACAGATCGGTGTGCTGGCTTTTGTCAGACGTCTTCACCATTGTCCCCACCCCAATCTTAAGCCCTAGCCCTTACTACCACTCCACACCTCCCCTCACTCTGGAAACCGACCACACTGGCAAAAAGGGAGCATCGATAATTTTCTCCAAAGGAGCCTGCATCCAGAGAAACCAATATTTAACATCCCCATTTACATTGAAAGCGTGATTCTGATTATGAGATGGTAATGAGGGGATTAGCCAGAAGAGAGAGCCCCCCTGCTTGCTGTCCCCTCCCTACCTTCCCTCCATCACCCTGCACCCTGGGCTTATTTCCTGAAGATGCGAGATGGGGGAGGGGTGCAGTGCAAGCCCACTGGGAGAGCATCTTAGATGCCAGAGAAGGGCAGAGACCCTCCAGGGCGCCAACTGAGGGCCCCTTATTCACGTCTTGAATCAATTAGCCTCACCTGGTGGGTGAGATGTGAGAGAAGGACTCTAAAGTTCTTTCCTTCCTTTTCCTCTCCCCTATACTGTGATGAGGGAGCTTTGGTGGCCTAGAGGTAGAAGCTATGCTGCTATCCCAAAGGCACGCAGTTCAAGTCCATCAGCTGCTCCGTGGGATGGGCAGTCTTCTCCTATGCTATTAACTGACTCTGAAAACCCACTGGAGGGTCAGCTATAAGTCAGTTGTGACTTGATGGTATACAACAACAACATATAGCGATAAATAGGCCTAGGACACCAAGTCAGCAAGCTTTGTTACGTCATGCCTGCTTCTTGGGTAGAAGACAGAAGTGGGGAACACTTTGCTTGGCTTCAAGCTCTCCTGTCAGCCACTTGCCCTTAAATTCCGTCCTTATCTCAATGGCATCCCTCTTTCCTTAACCCCAGACCCTGCCTCTGGCTCTTCCTGTGGGGCAAGGGGTAGGAGATGGAGAGAACCCAAGGGGGTCACCCATCCTGAGGCCCCATTTGTTGGTGGACAATTGCGCTCAGACAGGATAATTCAGTGTGTGATTGTGGTCACGGCCCCCCTTTTGTGCCCCTTTCAGAGCCAATCTCCCAGCCCCAGATGGGTTAATCCATAATGCAGACGAGCAAGTAATTGGCTGTCAGCCCAGTGCTGGGTGCCCCCTCCCCTATTAGTACCAGTGCCCTAATGAAGCCCAGCTTGGAGGGCCGCCTTCTCAATGAGGCGCTGGCCCCAACTCAGCCAGGCACACATGTGTCTCTGCTGCTCTGCCTGAAGCCTGGCTCCCTTTAGAGACTCCCAACCCAGTCTCCCTGGGGTGACCCAGCTGCCAGGGCTGTGGCGACCCCGGGGGGAGACTGTGATGGATGAGAGGGAGTTAGTTAATAGAGCCCCAAACACATGGGCCCTGTCCCCACACAGATCCTCCCCCTCTCACGCAGATAAACACACTTTTACAGCTTCTTCTTTTGACAGCAGCCCTGGGCTTTAAAATAGCCCTATGGAGTATACTCGCTCCCACCCTGAGCCCAATATGTGTTAAAACAGGAGCTGCATCGAGGCTGTGCAGCTGTTACTTGGACACTGGACGAAGTAATTACTGTCTTTCTCCATCCTCTGCCAAGCTAGACCCAGTTTTGTGTAAAAAATCAACACAAGTCAGGGTTAAAGATGAGTTCATTGTCCCAACTAATAAGGGGATTTTACCAAGATGTTTTATTTCCCTTAATTCTTGGAGCTCAATCCTTATTGCTTTATCCTATTTGTCTTTTCACTCACTTTCTGACCAATCTTTTAGTTAGAAGCAGAACTGGAACCAAATCCAGTGGGTTGAAGTTGCAGGTGAGGCAGGTAGACTTTACACTTCTTGGGACTATCTCATCTTTCCCATCATGTTTTGACCTCATCCCCAGAAAGATTCAAGCCACATTCAGATGCCACCTATCTGAAGCGTCATAGAAGAGAATGTAGGGGAGAGTGTTTGGCACATGAACTACCATTCTCTACTTCCCTTTACCAACTTCCTGTTCTCTTATCTCTGTTCTCTCTTTTCTGCTAATAAAAAGGCTGTGGCTATGGTGATCCCCCACTTCTCAAATCAATGCAAGAATAAAGAAATTATTTGCTTCCTGAAATTGAGTTCTTCCTGAGGTCCATTAGGGTAGGCGAGTCATGAACTCAGCATTTTCCTGCTGAAAAAAAGAATGAAAGAAAAAATCCAAGCCTACTTACCGCCCTTTGTCTTGGAGAAAGTACAGTCAGTGTGTTCTTTGGGGGCAAAGATGACAAAGCTTCATCTCACATTTTTTGCGCACGTTGTTCGGAGAGGCTGCTCCTTGGAGAGGGACATCATATTTGGAAAGGTCAGCAAAAGAAAAGAAGGCTCTCAATTATATGGCCTGACAGAGTGACTGCAGCAATGGGTTGAAGATTGTAAGAGATGATGAGGATGGCACAAGGATAGGATAGGACAGGATTCATAGAGTCACTATGAGTCATGCTCAACTCAACAGCAACTAACAACAACAACTGCCCAGGTTAGATTCCAGCTGTCAAAATGAGGTTGGAAAAAAAAACAACCAAAACAAAACAAAAAAAAACAAACCATCTTTTAAAATTCAAATTCTTATTTTGTAAAGACAAAACTACTGATTTTATACTCTTCTATGTCAAATAATACAATCTGTAAATATGACATACATTCTGAGGCTGTAAACATATATATATTTCTTTTTAATTGTGTATCAGGCTTTACTGTGGTTTCAGGGAGGCTGTAAACTGTAATAGGAACAGATTGCCTCATCTCTTTCCAGTGGAATGGTTGGTGTGCTCAAACTGCTGAACTTTCAGTTAACAGCTTAAATACTAGCTCTTCTAGCAGGGCTCTTCCCCTTCCATAAAGAAGAATTTTATACCTTTCCATCATTTATAAAAATAGGATGTATCCAAAATGTGGTAAAGGTGGAAAATTGTGCATATATTCCTTCAAATTTAATTCAACCATTGTTTATAGTTTGATTTCTCTTCATATACATTTAAGAACTCATTCAGCATTATAAACATGGGACATACCTTTTCTCTACCTATTGCATACTCTCAGTCCATGACTGTTTCCCTTCCTGCTCCAAATGTCAAAAGCATTGCCATAGACTAAATAAAACTCAACGTGGAATATATGGTGATTCCCTTACTTAGAGATACAAGTCTCTGGTCCATAATGGTTGGAATCTGCAAAGGACCTCCACTCCAATGTCATGGTGGTGGTTGTTGTTAGGTGCCAACCCCATGGACAACAGATCTGAAACTTGTCCTATCCTGTGCCATTCTCATCCTTTCTGACACAGTAGAACTCATTGCCAAAGTCACTATGTCAATCCACCTGGTTGAAGGTCTTTCTCTCCTTCGTCAATTTTCCACCTTTCCAAGCATAATGTCCTCTCTAAGGAATAGGTTCTCCTAGCAACATGCCTGAAGTATGTGAGATGAAGCTTTATCATCTTTGCCTCCAAGAAACACTCTGGATGCACTTTCTCTAAGACATATTTGTTTCTTATGTTGAAAGATACTAAGGCCAATATGTTAAATGATTCTGGAAGCTTCAAAAGAAGATGGAGGGAATACATAGAGTCACTATGCCAAAAAGAATTAACTGACAATAAAAATTTCAGAAAGTATCATATAACAATGACAACACAGAGAGAGTTAGGTTGGCCTAGTGGACAGAAAGTTATGCTACCAGGTCCAAGGTGGGCGATTTTAATCTGTGGCTCTCAGCCCTGGTTCAAATTGTTTATTTGTCAAATATTCTTCTAGGTGGTATAGCACTGGTCTGTCCATTTTCTGTACAGAGGTAACTCGTGGTTGCTGTGATGCTAACCACTGTGACATTGATATGTCAAATGTGATAATGGTTACCCATGGTAGACAGTGTTTGGCTGAGCTTCCCAATTAAAACCAACTTGGAAGCAGGAGTGGCATCCACTTCCAAAATGGCTTGCCTCTGGAAACTCTGTGAACAGTGCTCAGATTTTTCGTTCACAGGGTCGCTATGAGTCGTCTACGATTTGACAGCACCAAACAACAACAACAACCATATAAGCAGAAGCCAAACACGAATGAAGAAAGAAGTTGAGGCTGCACTGAAGGCTTTGGCAAAGTCATAGTGCAAAGCCCTTTGTCTTAAGACCATGGCAAAGCAAGGAAAGTTCCCCTCTTGGTAGATATAGGCCTCAGAGAGTGGAGGCAAGTGGGCTCTAGAAAAGTCCAAGATAATTTCTGATTGGATGGAGAGCAGCACTAATTGATCAAATATCACTTTGATGTTACTTCTGTTGTTGTTGTTGTTAAGTGCCCTCGAGTTGCAGGCGACTCATAGCAACCCTATGAAGGAGAGTCCTTGATGCTTAGGTGCCTTTCATCCTCTCTCCAGGTTCATAGGGTTTCCGGAGGCAAGCTATTATGGAAGTGGATGCCACTCCTCCTTCCAAATTAACTTGTGTAGGCTATACAAATAGTTAATTGGGTGCCATCGAGTCTACTATGATAACCCATAGCAACCCTATGAACAACAGATCTGAATGCTGCCTGTTCTTTCCGTGCGATCCTCACATTTCCTGACATGCTCAAGCCCACTGCAGCAATCACTTTGTCCATTCACCTGATTAAGGGTCTTTCCCTCTTTAGCCGACCTTCCACCTTTCCAAGCATGATGTTCTTCTCCAAGGAATTGCCTCCCCTTACAACAATCCTGAAGGACAGGAGATGAAGATTTGCCACCAAGAAACACTCTGGCTGCACTTTCTCCAA
This sequence comes from Elephantulus edwardii, assembly GCF_000299155.1. NCBI lineage: Eukaryota > Metazoa > Chordata > Mammalia > Macroscelidea > Macroscelididae > Elephantulus > Elephantulus edwardii. The sequence continues at coordinate 1,733,135 of NW_006399870.1, forward strand.
GGTAAGTTTGTTTGTTGTTTTGGGAGTCCACAGGATAATTATTACCCTTTTCCAACAGCACATCTCCAAGTATCAATCCTTCTACTCATTGTTCACTGCTCAGACACACAGCAAGTGATTGGAAAAATATTTATTAATAATTGGGACCTAGGAGATGAGGCTTAAAATGAGGCTGGCATTGGGGTGGGGGGAGTAAGACTGAGAAAAACTGGATGAAATATGTTTACGGCATTTAAGTCTATGGGGGCGAGAATAATCTAAAAGTATTATATTTTAGGGCATTATTTTTATCGTAGGTGTATGCAATGAGGGTTGCAGAGTGGATTATATTTGGGGGTGGGGGGTGGGGTTTGGGGAGGTGC
>NW_006399870.1:1733666-1794287 GCF_000299155.1 Elephantulus edwardii
AAAAAAAATAAATAAAAGGGGAGAAAGACATGGACTAGAAGCCATGAAGAAAAGGATGAGCGAAGGGAAGAACAGGACCTTTTGACTTGTCAGAATCATGACTTCTGTGTTTGGTGCCACTGAATCAGTGCTGACTACTAGCAACCATCTATGACGGACTTGAACTGACTTCTCCATGGGTTTTCTTGGCTGGAAGCAGACCTTCAGGTCTTTCTCCCACGGAGCAGATGGCCATTTCAAAGCACTAACCTGTCTGTTACCAGCAAAATATTTAACCATTGCATCACCAGGGATCAGTGTGCCTTTGAAAGCTGGTTGCACTTCTCCTTGTTTGTGCAAGTGAGGAATGAGGTCACAGTGAGTGAGCCTTTCCCAAGTGAGACTCTGTTTCTCTAGGGGTTCCCAGTGAGGTTCTTGGTGTCATTTTTACTTGGAGGAATTTTAAGTATCAAAAAGTCAGTGAAAAGGAATCTCATTAGGGTTATTGTTGTTATGTGCCATTGAGTCAGTGCAGCTCATAGTGACCCCATACACAATAGCTCTGAACTCTGCTCTATCCTGAGCCAATCTCACTGTCTCTGACTCACATATTCCCATTACTTTAGTTACTGTGTTACTTCATTTATCCAGGGTCTTCCTCTCCTGAGCTGTCCTTCTACCCTTCTAAGCATGATGTCATTCTCCAGGATGCCCAAAATATGTGAGATGGAGCTTCAAAATCCTTGTCTCTAAGGAGCAGAGTGGTTTTACTCTCTTCTGGACAAATCTGTTTGTTCTCTTCGCAGTCTGTGGTATATATGTTCAATACTCTTCTCCAAGGGCATTAATTCTTCTTCTGTCATCTTTGGTCATTGCCCAGCTCTCTGATTCACATTAAGTGATTGCAAACTGGATCAGGTACATCTAAGACTCCAGACTGACATCATTGCTCTTCAGCACTTTTGAGAGGTCCCTGAAAGAAGCTATCCGCAGAGCGATTCCTCTTTTGATTTCCTGACTGCTGGTAGGTGCAGAGAGTGTTGATTGTGAAGCCAAGCCATCTAAAATTTTTAACAACTGCAATCTCTTTTCCATCTATCATGATGCTGCCAATGACCCAGTGGTAAGAATCTTTGTCTTCTTAGTGTTGAGCTTCAACCCATATTGAAGACTGTAGACTTTGACCTTCTGCAGTAAACGTTTCAGGTCCTCCTCCTCATTAGGGTTCAAGAAAATAAAAATCAGTGTAGAGAGAGATTTGAGGATAGAATCATGCCTGTGTGTGGGAGAAGAGATAGGTCCAGTATTTCAAATTAAGATAAACAAATTTATGAACACGTGCAACCCTCCACAAAAACAAACAAACAAACAAACAAACAAACAAACAGAATAAGATTACATGATTTGAGACAGAAACTCCTTCACACATGTATTTAATGCAAAAGCATTTCCTTCTGAATGAAAATCATTCTAGGTAAGGAAATATGCTTCTTTAACTGAAAAGTGGGACATCCTTTGTGGGATCTGGGAGATATGAGGATCTTCATTTGTCTATTTTTGAGTGTGATGATCACCTACAGAAAGAGGGAATGAGAGAAAAATAGAGATAGAGGGGAAAAAAATCCATGTCTTACTTCCTTAAATTGGAAAAGTGACAGAAATCACAGAAATGAGCAAATGACAGAGCAGCAGTCTTAATAAGTATAGGGGGCAAAGGGAATTAGAAATAAAAATCTATATGGCATAAAATGATCTGGAGGCCTGAGTGGGTCATGCCCAGTAAGGTGATAATAAAAGACATTGCTGCGTCCATGAGAATAGAGAGATGGTAATGGTAAGGGTGAAAAGAAGGCTCCCTTCTATTGGTAGATGCACATTTTTCACAGAGATGTGGTGTATTTTACTAGCTAAGCATGCAAGATGGGAGTCAGACAGCTTCCATTTAAATTCTGAGTCTTCCACTTCTGGAAAGTAACTTTGGGGCAAGATTCGTCTAATGTCACCAATATCTCTCATTGTGTATCCTCTTCTGAATCCAGCTTGAACTTCTGGTAGTTCTCTGACACTGAACTACTCCATTTAAAAATATTCTTCAGCTAGATTTTACCTGTGTATGACAGTAATGATATTGTTTAGTACTTTGTGCACACTCTAGGATCACTTTTCTTTGGAATGGATACAAATATGCATTTCTTTCAGTTAATTGGCCAAGTTGCTATCTTCCAAATTTCTTGACATAGACAAATGAGCACATCCAGGGCTGCATCTGTGTGTTGAAACACATCAGTTGATATTCGTCAGTTCCTGGATCTTATTTTTTGTTTCCCTCAGTGCTTTCTTTCACTGAAGCCTGAACTTCCTTCAACAAAATGAAAACTTTGGTTTTAAATTTTTTTTAATTTTTTTATTATAATTATTATTTGTGTGTGTGTGTGTGTGTGTGTGTGTGTGTACCATCAAATTTGATGGTACAGGAGGAGATTGTTCCTCCTTTTCCAGCAAAGCATCTGGTGGATTTGAACTGCTCACCTCTGGGATTGCAGTGCACCTTCTTGCTACTAAGCCACCAGAGCTCGCCGGTTTTAAATGTAAAAAAAAATTATATTGATTTACATATATAATTTGTATTCGTTGTGTATCATTCATATACATTGTGCTTCACACATCTATCATTCACATTGTGTTTCAAATGGTCACTCATATATACATTGTGTGTTCTAAAAGTAATCATCATTAATCTATACCGCTCATTAACCGTCTTTTCAGGTCCCCATTGGATCTCTCATTGGATGTCTCCTAATTCCATGACCTACCTCACTACTTGCTTTTTAATATGTTAAAGAGGTTTTTTATAGCATATTTACTCAATGCAAGAAATAATTTGATTTCTTGACTATTGCTTTCATGAGCCATGATTGTGGATCCAAATAAAAGTAGACCCTTGATAACTTCAATATTTTTTGCTTTTTTTGTGATGTTATTTCTTGGTCTAGTTGTGAGGATTTTTCTTTCCTTTCTTTGAAGGTATAAGCTGTACTGAAGACAAGGCCTTTGGTGTTCATTAGGATGTGCTTTAAGTCCTCTGCTTTTGAAGCAAACAAGGTGTGTCATCTGCATATCGAAGATTGTTAATGAGTCTGCCTCCAATTATGATCCTGTGTTCTACATATAGTCCATGTTCGCACCTTATTTGCTCAGCATACAAACTGAATAAATATGGTGAAAGGAAACAACTTTGACACACACTGTCCTGTTTTTAAGTCATACAATAGGATCTCCTTGTTCTGTTTGAACAACTGCTTCTTGGCCTTTGGACAGGCTTCACATGAGCACAACTGAGTATTGTGGAATTCCCATTTTTACATAGTTTTTGTGCAGTTGGTAAAACACAGGCTCACTCTCTCTGCTATTTTCTGTTTTTAACCAAGTCCGTCTGACATCATCAATCATATTACTCCTTCCATGTAATTTTCTGAATTTTTGACAGTTCCCTGCTGACCAACTGCTATACCCATTTTAAAATTATCTTCAGCAACATTTTACTTGAACTTTATATTAATGATATTCTGTTGAAGCATCTTTGTTTTGAATGGGAACAAATATAGATCTCTTTCAGTTAGTTGGCCAGGTAACTTCTTTAAAATGTCTTGGTTTAGAAAAGTGAGCACTTCTAGCATTGCATCCATTTTTCAAAACATCACAGTTTGGTATTTGTTCAACTCCTTTAATTTTGTGCTTGACAAGTGCCTTTGTGAAGGTTGAACTTTTGATATCATCTGATATGTATTGAAATCTGTATCAATGTGGTTAGACCAAGATTATCATTATTTGTAATGTAATGATGTAATGTTGTTGTTGGTGTCAAGTGCTGTAAAGTTGTTGACGACTCATAGCGACCCTATGAATGAAAGGCCTGAACGTTTGTATAACTTTCATCCTTTCTCCAGGTTCATAGGGTTTCTGGAGGCAAGGTATTTTGGAAGTGGATGCCACTCTTGCTTCCAAGCTTTTTTGATCTCTCTTTATCTTATAAGGCAACCAAACTTGCTTTAGGGTCAGCCATGAGGGTCTAACTCAAGGGCATATAACAACAATAGACAGATAATAAATTTGTCTTTGTTAAAGTCACTCTCTTGTGATATTTCTGTAATGCCATCACTAGATAACAAAGAGATTCCATTTTGATCAGATATTACCTACTGCATTGGTTGGAAATGAACCAATTCTTTTTGATACAGTGATTATGTGTATTCCTTTCATCTTCTTTTGATACTTCCTGCAAGCGTCATTTGATGTTTGCCAACAGTGTCCTTCAATAGTTTCCCTAGAGGCCTGAAGTGTTTTGTTTTCTTCTTCAGTTCTTTCATGTTAAGAAATGCTATTCTTCTTAGGACATCCTAAGTTAATTTCTAATATGACCTATTGAGCCTGAGATTCCTTCCAAGTTTCCCCATCTCTGTAAATTCTCCACAGATCTATATGCAAAGTATACCCAGCATGTTGCCACTTCCCATCAACATTGGAACATCCCTCATCCTAAACACTGGCTTATATATATATTGCAGAAGCTTTTCTAACTGATCTCCTGGCTTCTACCCTGACCTTACCATCAGTCTTCTCTCAGCATAGTAACCAGAGGAATCATTATGTTATCTGTCTGTTCAGATCCCAAGAACTACAAAAAGGAAAAAAAATCTATTAAAGTCCTTGTTTTGTCTTATGATAACCCATGTAATTTCTCCTCTCTCAACCAACCTCACTTCTCAGTCTCTCTTCTTAGACAAGTTGCTTTCTTTTCCGCCAATTCAGCAGACATAATATTATCTTGGGATTTTATATTTGTTGTTTTCTCCGCCTGAAGTAAGACTTCCTTAAAATGACTCCATGGCTAATTCTTTTCCATCACTATTTAACTATCATAATATAACAATAAGTGTATTAATAAACTCTGAAAGTGAAGAGGACTTGAAGCACTTGTTGCAGAAAATCAAAGCCTTCTGTATGGATTGCCTTTCAAGAAAAAATCCTCACCATTGGAATGATAAGCAATATTATGATAGATGGAGAAAAGACTGAAATTTTAAACAAGTTCATCTTATTTGGACGAACAATCAACACTCTCGGTACCAGCAGTCAGGAGATCAGAAGACACTGCATTGTGCAAATCTGCTCTCAGTGACCACTCTAAATTACTGAGAAGCAATGATGTTAGTTTAAAAATTAAGGTGCCTGCAGCCCATCTATCTATGGTCAACTGATTTTTGACAAGGAGATTAAATCAGTTAAGTGGGGAAATGACAGCCTTTTTAACAAATGGTGTTGGCAAAATTGGAAAACTATCTGCAGAAAACTCAAGATCCACACCTCACTCCATATGCAAAAACCAATTCAGGTGGATTATGAACCTAGGACTAAAACCAAGGACTATAGATTTCATTAAAGAAAAGCGTGGAAGAACTCTAGAAGTCCTAATCCACAACATGAACAGTCTTCCAAGCATCCTGGAAAATCTACAACCAGGAGAGGATAAAATAGATGAATGGGACCTTCTAAGAATCAAATTCCTATGCACATTCAAAAACTTCTCCAACAGGGTAAAAAGGGAAGCCACAGATTGGAAAAAATATTTGGTAATGACATGTCAGATAAGGGACTTACATCTAGAATTTAAAGAACCCACTTGAAAAATGGGTACAGGATATGAACACTTCACCAAAGAAGACATTTAGATGGCCAACAAACACATGAAGAAATGTTCAAATTCTCTAGCTCCAAGAGAGATGCAAATAAAAAAAACTTTGAGACATCATCTCACCACAGTAAGAATAGCAAAATTTAACAGAACAGCAAACATCAAATGCTGGTGAGGTTGTGGAGAAACTAAAACCCATATTCACTGTTGTAGGGTGGGGGGAGTGTAAAATGGTACAACCACTATGGAAAGCTGTATGGCACTTTCTCAAAAAGTTGCAAATAGAAATACCATTTGACCCAGCAATTTCACTCCTGGGAATTTACCCTAAAGAAACCATAACTGCCACCCAAGCAGATATACGCACATCCATGTTTATTGTGGCTTTGTTCGCAATAGCAAAGAGTTGGAAAAAACCCAAGTGCCCATCAACAAACGAATGGCTAGAGAAGCTCTGGTATATTCACACAATGGAATACTATGCAACATTGAAAAACAAGGAACTCATGAAATATTATACAAAATGGGTGACCCTGGAAAACATGCTGAGTGAAATATCTCAGTCACAAAAGGACAAATATTGCATAGGGCCACTATTGTAAAATGGGACTGACATTGGGGTTAAGGGAAGACAGAGAAGGAAGGAATGAATGATGTATACTGCATTGAAACAGATGAGGGAGAGAACTGTTTAAAAGGGATATATGATTGGGTATTATTGTTATGACAGGAGTCCAGAATGAAGGCTGCACAGGGGAGTGGACATGGGGAGAGGGATTGCATAACAATGAAAGAGCTTTTCTTTTGCTTTTCAAGGAGAAGAGTGAATTGAGGGGGAGAGGGTGGGCAGGGAGAAAAGAGCAACAATGAATGAAGGGAAACCCTAAGTCTCTGTAAACTTTCATTAAAATTCATAAAAAAAGAAAAAAATTCAAAAAAATTAAGGTGCCTCTTATCCAGGCTATATTGTCTTTTCTGCCACTTGTTATGAATCTGAGAGCTGAACAATGAATAAGGATGACAAAAGAGGAATTGATGCCTTTGAGCTGTGGTGTTGGAGAAAAGTACTGAATATCTATCTCATAGACTGCCAAAAGAACAACAAGAATATGTCTTTGATAAAGTGCAACCAAAATGTTCTTTGGAAGCAAAGATGACAAAACTTCTCACATATTTTGGGCATGTTACTAGAAGAGGCTATTCCTTGGAAAGGTGCAAAGTCAGTGAGAGGAAGACGTTCAAGGAGATGAGTTGACATGACTGCAGCAATTGACTCAATTGTATCAGAGATGATGAAGATGGAACAGGATAAGACAAATATCAGATCTGTTGTTCATCATGAGTCAACTTGACAGCACCCAGCAATAACAATAACACACTTGTGTGTGTTGCTGTTGTTGTTAATTGCTGTCGAGTCATAGACGACCCATGGAGACCCTGTCAATGAGAAACTTGAACACTTGTATAACTTTCATTGTTTCTCCAAGTTAATAGAGTTTCAGGAGGCAAACTGTTTTTTGGAAGTGGGTGCCACTCCTGCTTCCATGCTTGTTTTAATCTGGGAGCACCACCACTGTCCTCCATGGGTAACCATTATCACATTTGACACATCAGTGTCACAGTATATACATTTACACATGTGTAGGGAGTGAAGGTGATTCAGTGGTAAGAAACTATACTGTTCCTCCAAAAGTACAAAGTTTGAATCCACCAGCTTCTCCACAGGAGAAAGATAAACACTTTCCTTCTATGCAATTTACTGCCTCTGAAACCCACTGGACTATCAGGTATAGGGTGACTCTGACTTGACTATAAACAAAAACACATACACACAACTCTGGTGGCTTCATGGTATGAAGCTTGCTGCCAACACAAAGATAAGTAGTTCGAATCCCCCAGCAGCTCTGCAGGAGAAAGATGGGCAGTTTCTTCCTGTGTGATTTGCAGCCTCTAAAGTGCTAAGAATCTGTGCTGCAATTCCAAAGGCCCATGGTTCTAATCCACCAGCTGCTCTGCAGAAGAAAGATGGGCAATCTCTCCCCCACACACACTGTGAGATTATCTGCCTCTGAAAACCCACTGGTGAACCAGCCATGGGTTGATTTCCACTCAATGGAATACAACAACAAAAAGCAGTTAAATGGTTAGCTATGAGTCAGTGCAGAATTGGTGATGACACCTTACAGTATTTATATATTTGACTTATTTATTTTGTTTATTGTCACTCTTATTAGAATGTAAGTTCAGAAATTTACTTTTTTCAAGGTCATATTTTATTATTATTATAGTTTATTTACAAAATTTGAGTAGATTGTTTCTCACAACAGTTCTTTTCCATTTCCCTAAACTTGTCTATTTTGATGACTGATGTACTTTCAGCACTAAAAATGTACCTAGTATAAAGTAGTATAAAGTTGTTGTTGTTGTTACGTGACGCCAAGTCACTTGCTACTCATAGTGACCCTATGTACAAGAGCCCTAAACACTGCTCTATCCTGTGCCAACACTCTTCTCTGGCACCACAGGTCAAACGTATCAATTCTCTTTCTATCATCTCTAGTCAGTGTTCAACTCTCTGATGCATAGCACGTAATTATGAAGATTATATCCCGGATCAGGCACACCTCAGTCTCTTCAGTACTCTTAAGAGGTCCCTTACAGCTTATTTTCCCAGTGCAATTTGTTTCTTGATTTCCTGGCTGCTGGTCCCAAGAATGTTGACTGTAGAGCCAAGTAAACTAAAACTGTTAACTATCTCAATCTCCTCACCATCCATACTGATGCTGCCAATTGGCCCAGTGGTGAGAATCTTTGTTTTCTTGATGTTGAGCCTTAATCAATATTGAAGACTGCAGTCCTTGACCTTCTGCAGCAAGCGTTTCAGGTCCTCCTCGGTTTCAGCAAGCAGGGTTGTGTCATCTGCATGACGTAGGTTGTTGATGACTCTTCCACTAACCCTGATGCCACATTCCTCCTTGTACAGCCCAGAGTCTTGGACAATCTGTTCTGCATACAGATTGAAAAAGTATGGAGACAAAATACATCCCTGATGGACTCCCTTCTTGATTTTGGACCATGTAGTGTCTCCTTGCTCTGTTCTGAAAACTGCCCCTTGGTCCAACTATAGGTTTTGCATTAGTACAATCAAATGTTCTGGGATTCCCATTCTTCTCAGAGTTAGCCATAACTTGTAATCCACACAGTCAAAAGCTTTTGCATAGTCAATGAAGCACAGATAGACATTTCTCTGGTATCTTCTGCTTTCTGCCAAGATACATCTAACATTAGCTATAATATCCCTAGTACCACGACCTCTTCTAAATCCAGCCTTCACATCTGGCAGTTCTCTGTTGAAGTACCTAGCATAAAGTAGAATGAACAAATTTAGTGAACAAATTAAAGCCCTGTTCATTATTGCAAAGATATCAAATCTCTTAAATTAACCTGTAAATTCAAGATAACAGAACTAGAAGTTTATCTGGTGTGTGGGGGGGGAATCAACTACAAGTCTAAATCTTAGAAATAATGAAGGGAAATGAGCTTTATTGGAGAGTATAATATGTTAAAGAGCTATAATGATTAAGCAATTAAATGCTATCAGGTACCCAATTGACAGAGATTGCTGAAAATGTGCAGTTTGAGACGACAAAACAAATTATTATAACAGAATATACAGAGAGCTCTAATTGGAGGATAAAAAAGCAAGAACTTGCTCAGCATTTTAAAACTTGAAACCAGGGGGCTCTGGTGGCCTAGTGGCAATCACAAAAGCACATGGTTCAAATCCACTAACTTCTCTGTAGGAGAAGAATGAGCAATCTCCTCCCATGCTATTTACATGTTCTGAAACCCTACTGGAGGGCCAGCTAGGGATGAATTGTGACTTGAGGGCACACAACCACCACCACTACCAGTATATGAATAAGAGGAAGAACTTTAAAAAAAGAAATATAAGGCCCCAGGAATCAATGGATTACCAGCTAACATATTTCAAATAACAAATACAGCCCTGGACATGCTCATTGGTCTATGCCAGAAAATTTGAGAACAGTTGCCTGGCTCATTGATTTGAAAAGATCCATATTTATCCTCATTCCTAAGAAAAGTGATTTACCAGAATGTGGAAATTATCAAACTATCATTAATATCACATGCAAGAAAAATATTGTTGAAGATCATCCCCAAATGGTTAGAACTCTCAGAAGTTCAAGCTGAGTTTATAAGAGGACATCCCACCAGAGATATTGTTGGTGTCAGATGGATCCTGGCTGAAAGCAGAGAATACCAAAAGGATATCTATTTGTGTTTTATTGACTATTCACGGCATTTGACTGCCTGGGTCATAACAAACAACAGCTAATACTAAGAAGGATGGGAATCCCAGAGCACTTAGTTGTGCTCATACAAAACTTATACCTACATGAAGACGCTGTTGCCCAAACAGAACAAGGGAACACTGAATGTTTTAAAATCAGGAAAGGTGTGCATCAGGGTTGTATTTATTCTCCATATCTATTCAATCTGTACTCTGAGCAAATCATTCCAGAAATTGGACTCCATGAAGAAGAATGTGGCGTCAGGATTGGAGGAAGGCTCTTTAACCACTTGTTATGCAGAAAATACAATCTTGCTTGCTGAAAGTGAGGAGGACTTGAAACACTTGCTATAGATCAAAACTACAGCTTTCAATGTGGATAGCATCTCATATCAAGAAGATAAAAATCTAACCACTGTACTAGTAAGTAACATAATGATAGGTGGAGAAAATGTTGAAGTTTTCAGAAATTTCATCTTACTTGGATCTGTAAACAATACTCTTGGTACCGGCAGTCAGGAGATCAGGAGACAGATCAGGCAAGTCTGCTTCCAGGGACTTCTCCAAAGTACTGAGGAGCAATGGTGTTAGTTTAAAGATTAAGGTGCCCCTTATATAGGCCATAGTCTTTTGAGTCACTTGTTATGCATCTAAGAGCTGGCTAATGAAAAGGATGACAGAAGAATTGATATCTTAGAGCTATGGTGTTGAAGAAGCGTGCTGAATATCCCGTAGACTGCCAAAGGAGCAAATAGATATGTCTTGAAGAAAGAGCAGCCAAAGTGCTCCTAAAAGGCAAGGATGGTGAAGCTTCATCTCACATGCTTTGGGCATGTCGCTAGGAGAGGCTATTCCTTGGAAAGGGATATCACAATTGGAAAGGTGGAGGTCATAAAAAGAGAGGAAAACCCTCAACAAGATGGATTGACACAGTGACTGCAGCAATGGACTTAAGTGTGTGAGAAGTGATGAGGATGGCGTAGGATAGGACAGGATTCAGATTTGTTCATAAGATTGCTATAATATAATCTGGTGGTTTAGTGGCAAGAAGGTGCACTGCAATCCTGAAGGCATGCAATTCAAATCCATCAGTTACTCCACAAGAGAAGGATGGGCAATCACCTCCCATGTGACTATCTGCCTCTGAAAACCCACTGGAGGGTCAGCTAGGGGTTGGATCTGACTTGATGGTCCACAACAACAACAAAAAAGGTCACTATGGGTCATGCTTGACCAATGGCATTTAACAAAACAACAATATTGACAAAAATATTTCAAAGTCGAAAGCTGAATTATAAACCTGGGGGAAATTGCAATACACATATGAAAAAGATGAGTAATAAATTTTCCTCAAGGTCAAAAAAGCAAATTACTTCAACACATCTACATATGAAGTTGTTGTTGTTATCTGCTGTCAAATCACTTACAATGCATAGCAAACCTATGTAAAACAGCTCTGAACATTGTTTAATCTTGAGCCAATTTTATTGTCTCTGACACACCTAGATAGTGACCCAGTCACTGAATCAATTCATCTCATTAAGTAAGTGTCTTCCCCTCTTGAGCTTCCCTTCACCCTTCCAAACATGATGTTCCTTTCTAAGGACCGGTCTCTCCTGACAACATGACCAAATTATGTCAGACAGAGCTTTAGAATTCTTGCCTCCAAGCAGCAGCCAGGTTTCACCCTCCCCAGGACAGATCTGTTTGTTCTTTTAGCCGTCCATGGTATATTCAGTACTCTTCTCCTGAACCACAACTCGAAGGCTTCGATTCTTCTTCTATCATCCTTATTAATTGTTCAGCTCTCTAATGCATGGCAAGTAATTTCAAAGTCCATGGCCTGGATCAGGCGCACCTTAGTCTCTAGACTGACATCATTGCCCTTCAGTACTCTGGAGAGATCCCCCACAGCAGATATTCCAAATGCCATTAATATTTTTTATTTCCTGGCTGCTAGTACCAAGAGTATTGATTGTGGAGCCAAGCAAACTGAAGCTGTTAACAATCGAAATCTCTTCTCCATCTATCATGATGCTTCCAATTGGCCCCATAGTGAGAATCTTTGTTTTCTTGATGTTTAGCCTTAATCCATATTGAAGACTGCAATCCTTGACTTTTTGCAGCAAATGCCTCAGGTCCTCCTCAATTTTTGCAAGCAAGGGTGTGTCATCTGTATAATGCAGGTTATTGATGAGTCTTCCTCCAATCCTGATGCCACATTCTTCATCATAGAGCCCAGCCTCCTGGATGATTTGTTCAACATATAGATTGAAACGGTATGGAGATAGGATGCATCCCTGGCATACACCTTTCTTGATTTTGAACCGTGAAGTGTTTCCTTTTTCTGTTCTGAAGACTGCCTCCTGGATTCCTGGAATGATTAGTCCTAAGGAAACTCCTATGATCTTGAGAGCAGAAGAGCTACAGGTGCCTAGTTGCCACTGTAAATACCTCTAAAAGAGATCATGATTGAAGATTCTGGATAGATCAGGAGGAGACGTAGATTAAAACAAAATAGGCTAAGCAAACTGGCCATGTAAGTAAGGTAAAACTCCTGAGGTTATGGCTCTTTAAACCTGGAACAGAACTCACCCTATGGCTCAACTTCTAGAAAAACAACAAGCAGGCCTGGAAGGTGTCAATAACAGCAGGGAGGCGCTCACTCCTAGGAAAGCAACCACAAAATGTTTCAAAGGGCAACAATTGCCCAACGATAAAGCCCTGGAGGCAGGATAGGGTAGGACAGAAGCATTAATGGAAAGGAGAAATGGTGGTGGGGGAAATGTGAATTCAGTGTGCATATTGTCATGGATGTTATAAAACAAAATGAATTGTTGAATTAAAAATCAATTTACTTTGTATACTTTCAATCAATATTAAATAAATATATACAACAAAATACAGAGGGAAACAGATACTTATTTGTAAAAACAAAACCAAACCAAGAGCTAATAAAGGAAAAAAACCTAGAAGTAAGCTATATTTCAAAATGTATGACAGATGCATACCTGTGTTTATGGCAGCATTATTCGCAATAGTGAAGAGATAGAAGCAGCCCAAGTGCGCATCAATAAATGAATTAATAGCAACACCATGGTACATCCACACAATACAATTATTACACAGTATTGAAAAAAATGAACTTGTAAAACACTACACAACATGGATGAATCTGGAAGATATTATGCTGAATGAAATATCTGTCACAAAAGGACAAAAACTGCATAAGACTATTGTTAGAAAAATAGAACCCACATGAGAAAGGGGAAAGCAGGAAAGGAATGATAGAGACTGAACACTGCACTGGAATAGGAGAAGGGAAGAACGATCTTAAAGGAATGTATGATTAGACATTATATGTATAGCAATTAACAATCCCGGACAAGAAATGAATTACAAAGTGAACTGGGGGAGGAACTGAAAAATGAGTATCAATGAATGAATGAATGAATGAATGAATGAATGAATGAAAATCCATCCTTTCTGGTTTAAGGAAACTCAACTCTGGTCCATTAAAGTCACAATTAAAAAAACTCACTTATTTTTTTACTTTATTTACTATGAAGTGGAAAAAATTATGATGAATCTATACAACAGAGATAGAGCCATCTTGTCACTTGGCTCTTTGCAATCCTATGTCCATCACACAAAACACTGGTCCCGCACTGTCTTCACAGTGGTCACGTTTGAGCCTACTGTTGCAGGCACTTTTCCAATCATCTTGTTGAAAGTCTCCCCCTTTCTCACTGACCTTCTGCTTTACCAAGCATGCTCTCCTTCTCCAGGCACTTGTCCCTCCAGATGACCTGCCCAAAGTACAGGAATATTCTGGCTGCAGTTCTTTCAAGACACTTTTGGCAGTCTAAGGTATATTTAACATTATCTGTCAAGGGCAGGGACAACACTGAAACGAATGGTTAATTCCACAATTGGGAAATATCCTTCATCTACTTTTTTTCTGTAAAATGTTTGTATGTCAAATACTTCTCTAAATCTGATCATTCAGATTAAGACAGACTAGGAAGAAGGATTAGCCATCCACTTCCAAAATAGCAGGCCTCTGAAAATACCGCATGTACATGGCACAGGATAGAGCAGGGTTTAAAGCTAATGTTCACAGAGTCGCTATGAGTCACAGGGGACTTGGTGGCACATAACAACAACAACCAACACCATAATTCAAATGGATTTATTCTTCTTCTATTTCCCTCATTCATTGCCCAGCTTTCATATGCAGGTTGTTGTTGTTAGGTACTGTCTCAAGTTTAGTACAACTCCTAGTGACCCTATAGACAACAGATCTAAACCCTGTCCTATCCTATGCCACCTTCATTGCTACAGTTATTGTGTCAATGCACTTGTTTGAAGGCCTTCCTCTCTTTTGCTGTCCCTTCATCTTCCCAAGAATGGTGTCCCTCTCCAGTGAATAGCCTTTCCTAGAAACATGCCCTAAGTATGTGACACAACACCTTATCATCTTTGCCTCCAAGAAGCACTCTGGCTGTATCTTCTTTAAAGCATACATGTTTGTTCTTTTAGCAGTCTATAAGCTGAATCTTAGCTGAAAGCAGGGAATACCAGAGGAATGTCTATCTGTGTTTCATTGACTATGCAAAGACGTTTGACTGTGTGGATGATAACAAACTGTGGCTGACTCTGAGAAGAATGGGAATCCCAGAACAGTTGATCATTCTAATGCGAAACCTACACTTGGACCAGGAGGCAGTTGTCAGAACAGAGCACGGAAACACTACATGGTTCAAAATTGGGAAAGTTGTATGCCAGGGATCAACCTGTATGCAGAACAGATTATCCAGGAGGCTGGGCTCTATGAGGAGAAACGTGGGGTCAAGATTGGTGGAAGATCTATCAACAATCTGCATTATGCAGATGACACACCCTGCTTGCTGAAACTGAAGAGGACCTGAAGCGTTTGCTGCAGAGGGTCAAGGACTGCAGCCTCAAGTATAGATTGAGGCTCGATGTCAAGAAGACAAAGATTCGCACCACTGGGCCAATTGGCAGCATCAGGATGAATGGTGAAGATTGAGATTGTTCACAGCTTTAGTTTGCTTGGCTCCACAGTCAATACTCTTGGCACCAGTAGACAGGAAATTAAAAGGTGTGTTGCCAAGGGAAAGTCTGCTGTTAGAGACCTCTCCAAAGTACTTAAGAGCAATGGTGTCTCTCTGGAGACTAAGGTGCGCCTGATACAGGCCATGGTCTTCGCAATCACTTGTTATGCATCAGAGAGTTGGACAATGACCAAGGAGGATAGGAGAATTGATGCCTTTGCACTGTGGTGCTGGAGAAGAGTATTGAAAATACCATGGACTGCTAGGAAAACAAACAGATTCATTCTGGAAAGGGTTAAACCGGGTGGCTCCTTGGAGGCAAGGATTCTAAGGCTCCGTCTCACACACTTTGGACATGTTGTAAGAAGAGACAGGTCCTTGGAGAAGGACATCATGCTTGGGACAGTGGAGGCACAGTGCAGGAGGGAAAGGCCCACTATGAGGTGATTGATTCAGTGACTTGGGTAATTGGGATGGGTGTGTCAGAGATAGTGCAATTGGCACAGGACAGAGCAGAGTTTAGGGCTGTTGTACATAGGGTTGCTATGAGTCACAGGTGACTCGATGGCACATAACAACAACAACAACATAAGCTTTCTATTACTCTTCTCTAAAACCACAGTTCAAAAGCATTAATTCTTCTTCTATCATCCTTATTCATTGTTCAGCTCTCAGCATTATAGCAAGTGATTGAAAAGTCCATGACCTGATTAAGGTGTACCTTAGTCCTCAAATGAACATTATTGCTCCTCAATAATTTGGAGAGGTCCCAGACTTTCCCGGTACCATAAATTTCCTGATTTATTGACTGCTATGACAGGTTTGCCCTTGATGTGCTCACCAAGTTGTGCCAAGAAATCTGGAGAACAACAACTTGGTCAATTGATTGAAAAAGATCTGTATTTGTTCACATTCCAAAGAAAAGTGACCCAACAGAGTGTGGAAATTATACAACAATATTGTTGATATAACATGCAAGCAAGATTCTGCTGAAGATTATCCAAAAATGACTGGAACAGCACATCAACAAAGAACTGCCAGAATCCAACCTGGGTTTAGAAGGGGTCATGGTACTAGGGATATTGTAGCTAATGTTCAATGGATCTTAGCTGAAAGCAGGGAGTACCAGAGGAATGACTATGTTTCATTGATTATGCAAAGACGTTTGACTGTGTGGATCATAACAAACTGTGACTGACCCTGAGAAGAATGGAAATCCCAGAATACCTGATCCTATTAATGTGAAACCTATACTTGGACCAAGAGATAGTTGTCAGAACAGAGCAAGGAAATACTGCATGGTTCAAATTGGGAAGGGTGCACACCAGGGATGTGTCCTATGTTTATAGCTTTCAACCTATATGCAGAACAGATTATCCAGGAGGCTGGGCTCTATGAGAAGTGTGGCATCAGGATTGGTGGAAGATCCATCAACAATTTACGCTATGCAGATCACACAACCCTGCTTGCTGAAACTGAGGAGGACCTGAAGCACTTGCTGCAGAGGGTCAAGGATTACAGTTTTCAATATGGATTAAGGCTCAATATTAAGAAGACAAAGATTCTCACAGCTGGGCCAATTGGCAGTATTAGGATGGATGGTAAAGAGGCTGAGATTGTTTACAACTTTAGTTTGCTTGGCTCCATAGTCAACACTCTTGGCACCAGCAGCCAGGAAATTAAAAGTCTTATTGCGATGGGAAAGTCTGCTGTTAGAGACCTCTCCAGAGTACTGAAGAGAAATGGTGTCACTCTGGAGACTAAGGTGTGCCTGATACAGGCCATGGTCTTTGCAATCACTTGCTATGCCTCAGAGAGCTGGGCAATGACTAGGGAGGATAGAAAGAGAATTGATGTCTTTGAGTTGTGATGCTGGAGAACAATATTGAGTGTACTACAGACTGCTAAGAAAATGAACAGGTTCAACCTGGAGAGGGTTAAACCAGGCTACTTCTCGGAGGGAAGGATTCTGAGGCTTCATCTGACGTACTTTGGACATGTTAAAGGAGGTCCTCAGAGAGGGATGTATTGCTTGGGATGGTGAAGAGACAGCACAGGAGGGGAAGACCTTCTATGAACTGGATTGATTCAGTGACTGGGGTAATCGAAGTGGGGGTGTTGGAGACAGTGAGATTGGCACAGAACAGAGCAGGGTTTAGGGCTGTTGAACATTGGGTCGCTGTGAGTCTCAAGTGACTTGATGGCACATAACAACAACAACAATGACAAGTTTGGAAGCAGGAGTGGCATCCACTTTCTAAACAACTTGCCTCCGGAAACTCTATGGACCTTGATAAATGTTGATATTTACAGAGGGGCTTCAGGCCTTTTGTTCATAGGGTCTCTATGAGTCTTGCTCGACTCGAAGCAATCAACAACAACAACAACAGTACCAAGTGTATTGATTGTGAATCAATAAATGAAGTTTTTGACAGTTTCAAATCTTTTCTCCATTGATCATTATGTTGCCTATTGATCTAGTCATGAAGATTTTTGTTTTCTTGACATGGAGATGCATCTTTATTGAAGACTGTAGGTAGTCTTTGATCCTCTGCAGCAAGTGCTTCAAGTCCTCCTCACTTTCAGGAAACAAGGTTGTGTCATTTGCATAATACAGGTTATTTATGAGTCTTCCTCCTATCCTGATGCCAAATTCTCTTTCATAGAGTCCAGTTCCTAAAATAATTCTCTAGCACATAAACTGAGTAGAAAAAGGATACAACCCTAATGCACAACCTTCCTAATTGGAAATCATGCAGTGTTCTCTTGCTCTGTTCACACAACAGCCTCTTGATCTAGTTATAGCTTTCACATGAGCCTATTTAAGAGTCTGAGAATCCCATTCTTCTCAGTGTTGGCCATAATTTGTTATAGTCCACACAGCCAAATGTCTTTGCATAGTCAATAAAGCACAAAGAGACATTCTTTCGGTATATTTTGCTTTCAGCCAAGATCTGACTTCAACCATGATATCCTCTCATATGCATGAGAAGCAATTAAAAATTCCATGGCAATGGAGTTATATGTATAGATGTGAAAGGATATCTTAAACATATTTTTTAAAGAAGGCAAAGCAGTACAAACAATACGGTCATATTTATGTTTTAAATGAATGAAACACACACACACACACAGAGTATACACTTATTTAAAATTTGGAAAGATTCATAGTAACTATCAATGACTACCCTAGCCAAGTGGGCGAATAGGATAAAGAAGCACATTGGATGGTGAGAGACTTCCACTGTTTATCTTATATTCTTTTAAACAGCCTGTGTATTTTTATGCCCACATGTATTATGTTTCTAATAATAAAATATTTTTAAAGAAACAAAACAGTGAAAAATGAATAGCAGGAATAGGTGTCATAGAGAGGGCGAGGGAGGAAAGAAGACAGGAAAATAAGGGAGTGAGGATACAGAAATACTGAGGCTGAGAAACAGGAAGAGTTGAAAGCAGGGGTGGACTCCTTAATTTAAAGAAGAGAAGGCTGAAGGCTGGTGGGCCCTGGGAAGGCAGTTATGAGGACTGACCTGTTAGCTAGGTATATTCACTCAGCAAATATTTACTGAAAGTTTGCTCTGTATCAGGTGCTAGTTTTAGGGAAGGAATTAAGAATGCTCTGTTCTCCTTGTGCTTTGTTTCATCATTGCTGGGGTGTGGGCATTTCTGCCCAGTTGCCTCCAAATTTGCAGACTTAGAGTGTCTTCTCACAGACTCCTCCACTGGAACCCTGTAGGGAAAGGAATACTCCTGGGCAGGGGGCCGGCCTTATTACTTCAGCAGCTACAGGGATTGAGCCAACAAAACCTGGCTCCTGCCAGCGGCGGGCTCCTGCTGTCTGCTTGCTCTTTGCTCTCTGATCCCCCCTCCTGTTTGGCCCTTCAGCCCCTGCTGGCTGGGTCACCACCCCCTGGCATCATAACTCTGAAGCCAGAAACCCTGCTAGGCCATTCACAGGCATAGCCTGGTGGGGCTAGGGGGCAGATGTTATTCGCTCCCCTCTCCTCACACACACATATGCTCACTGTGTGTCAGTGCCCAGGGAAGGGGTCCAGGCACAGAGACTGATTGGAGGCTGCAGGCTCCTGGGAGATGTAAATGGACAGGGCAGGGGGTGTGTGTGTGAGGGGAAGAGGGAAATGCAGTAATCTGTGTGAGATGGGGCTATTGTCCTCACACCGCCCTCCCAGGCAATTACGTGCCAGTGGTTTAATCCACTACCAGTTGGCATCCAAGACATCTTTTCATACCCACTCCTTAGCTTACAAAAAATGACCCATTGTTGTCGAGTTGATTTTAACTAGAACTGCCCCATAGGGGCATCCAAGGCTGTAATTTCCTCTGTTAAATTTTTTTGTGTTGTTTTGCATACAATAATTTGTTGATGTTGTAGTTCATTCATATATATTATTGATTTTTTTTCTGCCCCCTCCCTGTACCCACCCACTTCTGCAACCCTGTGATTTCCCCTCCTCCTACCCTCAGCGCCCCTGTCCCCTCCCCTTCCCTCTTTGGATAGCCACACACATCTTACTGGTTATCCTTCTGTTTCTACAACAGTCTTTGTGAGAGCCTTCTGCTACGTCTTTCTCCCATGGAGTGAAGGTGAACCGCCGGCTTTTTATTAGCCTATTATTTAACCACTTCACATCACCCACCTCCCCAACTAAGCCACTAAAGATTTTGGGCCATATTTTCAGGCCTAAATGCTGTCATTAAGGCAAGGAAGTTAGCCTGAGAGAATGATCCTGTCTACACACACAAACACACACACACACACATACACACACGGAGGATGAGTGAGCATGAGCACAATGCTAGGGAGAGAAGCTGGAGAATTCCTGAAGAGTTTTAGGATTCCCAACACATTCTATTATTTCTCATTTTCCATACTGAACAGGACACCAGAGAGAGGCTCTCTGATGGCAATGCAGGCTTCAGAGTGACCAAGTCACCACAAATCCTGAACCAGTTGATTTTAACCCATAGTGACCCTATATAAGCAAGAGTAGAATTGCTGGAGAGGATTTAAAGGTGGTAAATATTTTCTAGAAGCAGATTAACACCTTTTTCTTCTATGCAGTGATTTGTGGGTTTGAACTAAACTCCCCAGGATCTCCAGTCACAGGTAGGCACTTAGCCACGGTGCCACCAGGACACAGTCCAAGCACCTATAGTGTACAGGCTAGAAATGGAGAGAAAGACAGGGAATGACCTATACCCCAAACAAGACAGAAGCCAATCAGTTATGTTGGTCACTGCAGAGGCAAGTAGAAGGCAAAATCCTTCTAGAACTGCCTGTGGAAACATTCCAGGGAGAAGCTGGACAAATGGTCCAGGGCCAAGTCTCCAAGCTGCCCATCTCATCCTGAGGATGAGATCCCTGTAAAAGGGCAGGGACTCCACTGAGCTTTCTCTTCTCACCCTCTGTCTGGCCCAAAGCACCATGAACACTCACTGCCCTCAACTCAATTCCAAGGCATAACGATCCTCCATTGGGTTTCCAAGGCTGTGAATCTTAACCAGAGGAGACTTCTCATCTTTCTCTTTTACAGACACTGGTGGATTTGAATTGCCTAAACAAGGAGAATTATTCTCCACCCCTTCCTCCCCCCCCTCCTTTTGGCTTTGTGTCAGAGATAGTTTAAGGGAGATCTTAAGAAATATCAGTATAGAAGAAAAAAGTACAAAGATGTAAAAGAACAAAGAAACAGAATGAAAAGGAGTGATGTGGGAGGAGGAGTACTGAGAAATGTGAGATGAAGAAGGCGATTCTGCCTGGGAGAGTTCTGGGAAACAGGGGCACAGGGCGGTGTGGGGTCTATTTGTCCAGTCTCCAAATGTAGAATAGTGGGGATTAGGAAGTAGCCTTGCCTGTGGGCTGGCTGCTGCCTGTGCCCAGGGAACTCAGAGCAAATATGCCCTGATCCCCACATAAAGGGCCAATTAACTGCGCTGTCTCCAAGAACAAATCCGTTAACAGGGTGACAAGCCCCTAGACGCTGGCAGGCCTTGTGTTTGCTGAGAGGCCGAGAGGGAGCAAATCAAGGGATTAGGAGCAAGCAAGATCCACATGGTGGGACTTGGCTTCCTGTCTGCCGCAACCCCCTCAGTTTTGCTCAGCCCAGGGCAGCAGGCTTACCAGGGTTTCTCTCTGGGGAGACGGAGGCAGCGAGCACTGTCAGTAGGGGACAGAGCACCAGTCTCTGGGACCTGGGACCTGGAGGGTTAGGAGCAGATCAAATAGTCGTTTCCTTCTTTACAGAGGGTAAAGTGAGATCTGAGCAGTGACATCTTCTTGGGAATAGAGGATTAGGGCTCATTTCTGGGTTGGTCAGTCCTGAAGGACTTCTTGTGAGGGAATCAAACTTTATCCTCCTACCTCAGAGCAGCTTGGACCTGGAGTAAGGGACAGACACCAAATCTATCCAACGCCTCAGAATTCAGGTGGATTGAGGAAGTGCTTGTAGTGCTGAAAGAACAGCGCCCAGGTCCCTGCTTCCAGTTGGCTTTGCCAGCCTACTTAGTGCTTCTGTTCTTCCAAAGCCTCAGCCAGAGCTGAGGTGACGGGTAGGAAGTAAGTATCCCATAACTGAAGGATCCACAGCCAGCAGCATGTGGGCTAAGGGAGAAGACGTGGGACAGCCCCTTCATGCTGTGGTTCATGTGAACATTCTCTATGCTCACAGCTCCCCCCCCCCCAACATATGGAATGCTTCACAAATTTGCTTGTCATCCTTGCATAGGGGCCATGCAATCTTCTCTGTGTGATTCTTTAGTTTATGTGCTGCTGAAGTGAACACAACAGCTCAGCTTTTGACTCCACTTTGTCTGGAGTCTTTGATTGCTTAGTCCGGACTTCCATGAGTGTGTAGCACCGCTTCTCTGGACCTTGACCTTCCGACCTTCTTCAGAAGCAGCTATTTCAGAAAAGTTGTCACTTGACATGGAACTCCAGAGCTGAGGCAACATTCTGCCACTCACCCATCAGCAGGTCCCTAGATCCTTACCCCAAACAGAAACGCAGGAATCTATTCCCTACCCTCACTACCCCTCTCCAAAAAAGTGTGTGTGTTGGGTTGGTGGTGAGGGACTGAAAGTATTTAAGAAGACGTCTGAAGGGTGTAAGAGTTTTTCGATTGTTGGAGTTGAGGTTATTTTGTTTTCTTTTTCTTTCCTTTCTAAGATATGCTCAAAAACACATTTGTAGGAGTTTTGCATCAATCTCATGTGTCCTCTTGCACTATCATTTACAGAAGCAATACTGCTCTCTTTGTCTTTGTCCGGGGACCTTCTCATTTCCCTTCAGTCTTTTCAAAACAGTAAAGCAATTTAATAAAACATGCCAGTGCAGTGTATTGCAAAAGTATGCAAATACATGCAAGGGCTATGCAAATAAGTTCGAGTAGCCTGCATTTCCCGGGCTTTCTCCCTGCAGTCGGATCCCAGGCATTGTGGACCAGGACTCCCAAGTCAGGTGGTACCACCGCCACCCATGGGCTGCAGAACCAGGACTGGGACAAAGGGGTGGGCTCTCTGTGGCATTCTGTCCTTCTCTAACTCCTTCCTTCTCCACGCTGTCCAGCCTCCCTCCTCCCGTCACTAGACTCCAGGACTTGGGAGAGAATGAAGCGTGGGCGCCTAACTCCCCTTTAAGAGCTAGAGCAGTGTGCCTGTACTTTGCCTCAGTTTCTCTACATTCCAGGAGCTACCATTCAGACGGTAAAAGGACAAATGCCCAGTTCTGAAGTCGGTGGAAGGGCAGATCGGATAGAGCCTTCTCCAGCTTTCAACTTGGGGTGCTTTTGAGAAGACAAACACCCCTACCACGTCCAGAGCTGATGCGGGGCGCAGGGCGGGGACTCCAGCTCGCACTTAGCGCCTCTAGCTGCTGCCGGGCGAGCGCCCAACTGGTCGTGGGGCGGGTGGAGGTGAGAGGGTGGGGAGACTCGGTTAATCCCTTAATTACGCCGTGGTCCGCGAGGCACCTGCTTTCAGCCCCGCTCCCTCGGGGGCCCGGCGGGGTGGAGCGCAGGACGCAGGAGGAGGAGGGCAGCGCAGCGCGCAGCGGCCGGGCGAGCGGCAGGACAGCGGCACGGTGGCTGCGGAGGCGCGCGGAGGCGGTGGAGGGCCGCCCGGCTCCCCGCCCGCGGGGCTCGGACCCAGGGCGCGGGCCTGGCGCCCCCGGCCCGCAGTCCATGCGCGCGCCATGCTGCGCTACCTGCTCAAAACGCTCCTACAGATGAACTTATTTGCGGACTCGCTGGCCGGAGGCATCTCCAACTCTAGCGAGCTCCTCCTGGGCTTCAACTCTTCGCTGGCGGCGCTCAACCACAGCCTGCTGCCCCCCGGCGACCCCTCCCTCAACGGTGAGGTCCTGCTGGCTTGGATCTGGGGGTGGGGTGTGATGGGGACGGAAGGTTAGAGACGGAACAGGGGATTGTGGTGCAACGGCTTCTCCGGACGCTCCCGGGGGGGTTCCTGGAATCCAAGGACAATTTAGGGCCTCAGCACTTGAGAGCTTTAGTTTGGGGTTCAAGCATCAGCGGCAGGAAGAAGGTTCCAGAGGGGACCTCCACTTTTGAGCTGCCCCACACCCATCCCACAAGGAGGGATGGAGCCCCTCTGTCCTGAGCTCAGAGGACCTGGGCTCAGAGAGGGGTTCACAGGAGAGGCTCGGTCCCCACACTGAACACTTGTCCACCCAAGGAGTACAGCTTCCTTCGGGACCCGAAGTTTTCAGAAAACTCTTTGGGGTGATTGTGAGGGTGGCAGGATGTGTGTTTGCTACGGAGGGGGCAGGCAGCACGCTTGCCAGGGACAGTCCAAGGTGTAAGGAGGGACTCGCGGTGGTACTCCCTGGGCTGGGCCTTAGCGGGAGGCCAGCGCTGGCGGCGGCGAGGTCGTTACCACTAATTACAGTGATTAAGTGACTGGACCAGCGCTCCCCCTGCGCGCGCGGCGGGGAGGCCGGGAGGGCAGTTTTTGAGGAGCCCTGGAGAGGCGGGATCACTCCACTCCGCTCTTAGGCGCCTTTCCGGTGGTTCCCATTAAGTGACCTTCGGGCCTTCCCTCCGCTCGCCCACCATCCGGAGCTGTGAGAGGGGTCCCGGGCAAAGCGTGCTAGAAAGTTAGCCTGGGGAGGGGGGGACACTCCCGGTGTTGGGGGATAAGCTCCAGGGCCTCATTAGCATGGCCATTAGCTATTCATTAGGCTGATGTCGAAGTATCTCCTGAGACCTGGAATGACCGGGAAGAAATTCCAGGGTGGGGCGTTTGCAGCTGCTGTCTACAGGAATTAGGGGGAGAGGGGTGACCAGAAGGGGGAGGAGGGAGTCGAGAGAAGAGGCTGCGGAGTTAGGCGGGGATTCTCCAATCTCAGACCTCCCACATCCCCATGAGATTAAAGCCTTTCTCCGGGGCTTCCCTGATAATCACACCTCTCCCTCCCCAGCGCTTCGGCCGTGTGCTTCCCACTTTCCACGATCTCACACAAGTTTGAAATGTAGTGAAATGTGAGTAAGGTAGCTGCAGTCACGTTTTGCAGCTGTGAAAACTAACTCAGAGACTGAATGAAATCCTCTCCCCTCCTGGTCTTAATAGCGAGCTCTGCTGGCCTAGTTGTAAGAAGCTGCACTGCAATCCTGAAGACCTGAGGTTCAAATTCACTGGCTGCTCCAAGGGATGGGGGAAATCTCCTCTCTTGCGATTAAACTGCCCCTGAAAACCTGCTGGAGGGTCAGCTATAGGTCGATCCCAACCCAACTGGGCACAGTAACAACACCTGGGGGTTTTGTGAGAAGCTGGAGAGGAAGATATGGTAGTATTTTGTTGTGTTGTTCCTCAAGTCAGAACCTATAAAGGACCCTCTAGCTGGTTTTCTGAGGCAGTAAAACCCGGAGGGAAGACAGCCCATCTTTTCTCCCACAGAGTAGCTGGTGGCTTCGAATTGTGTCCCTTTGTGCTGGCAGCGCAACTCTTTACCATTAAGCCACCAATGCTCGCTAATGAGAGAATAATCCTATATAATAATCGTGATGTGTTGGTTATTAGCCTGTGGCTCACTCTTCTGCTTTGACACGCATAAATTGCCTTGAGTTGGAAGTTCAGTTGGTAACAATTGGCTGTTATTATTTCTTAAATCCGTTGCTTCACATACGTACCTAACAGGGGCTGCCGTGGCCTGGTCAGCAGACAGTTGCACTGGGAACCCAAGGCCGCGGCTCTCCGGTGGTTTGAATTCACCCTGGCTCCAGCACAAAGGTAAACAATCTCCTCCCATGCGATTCACAGCCTCAGAAAACCCACTGGAGAGTTTGCTGAGTTGGCTCCTACTAGGCAGCAATGAGTTGAGTTCAATATGAGTCCATGATAATCCTATTCACTCTCCCTCTTTATAGGTGGAAAAACAGACATAGAGAACTTAATTAATTTCCCCTAGTTCTTATTGCTAAAGAAGCATGAAAGCCTGAGGTTATGGTCCCAGTTGACTTAACAAGCCTAAGGCCTAAGCCGTGTTTGCATTGCCCACCAAAGGAGTCTAAATGGGCCCGAGATGCGATGGAAGAGAGGAGGTGAAGTAGAGAGATTTCCTTTTCAAAGTGGTGCAGTCCGCATGACTCTCAGCAGTCACAGCCCCGCACAGCCCTATGAGCTGAGTCTGTGTCCTCAGATCTGCGAGGAGAGGCGGGAAGATTAACCGGTCCTGCCGTGAGGCCGGGAGCTAGCGCTCGCTCAATGGCAGCGGAAGAGGCGGGAGGCCACATGGAAAGCAAGCGCAGAGACGCCCGCTTAGTGAAGGGCCGCAGAGTATTCGAGGCAGCAGCGACGCCTACTGGCCGCCACGCTTTACAAATCCACTTATGCTGGTTTTGGCTGTAAGCTAAGGAGCGCAGGTGGCTTGGTCCCTCACGGGCTGAGAGGCTAAATTCAAAGGCAGTGTCACTCTGGAAACTGGAATCCACAAGCCTCTCCTCCGGAGAAACGGGGTCAGTCTTCTCCTGGGCGACTTACAGCCTCTGAAAACCTGCTGGAGGGTCAACTGTGAGTTGGTTCCAACGACGGCAAAGGCTTTGAGGATCCTTAAAGTATGCAACAGAAGGCGAAGTGTGCATGAATCTATAGTCTTAGCTCCGTGAACAAGGGGCTCGCTCTTTCCCAGTGCTTCTCAGCCTTTCTTGGATCACCAGTCTGTAGACAATCTTCTAAAAAACTACGCACCTTCCAGGAAAAGGGAAATTTACTCATGTTCCCACTACCACTTCCATCCAATTACTTTGAAATCACAGGGCCTCTTTCCTACCAACAAACACCCGAAGCCCTTGCTCCCGATTAAGGTTGACCTAAAGCACTACTCTGAGCGCGCAGACCTTCCCTCCGTGCCACTTAGGCCAGTCCACAGTTCCCGTTCCGTCTGTCGGGGCTTGTGCTTTGGCCAAGAACCTAGTGTTGGCTCAGGTGCTCCGTTTAGGGTGTGTACTACACAAGGACAAAGGCGAGCGAGCCAGTGAGTGGAAGCCGAAGGCCAAGAGCGTTCAGGTCTCCCCGCACCTAGCCTCACTTGGAATTACATTCTCTGGAAGGTCGAAGGTCGGTGGCACTACCTCCGCCCCACCTCCCGCTGCTCCCCAGCCTCTGTTTAGCCACCAACACGTGGTTCAGGCAGTTCTCACTTAAACTTGGCTGGAGAGGATAAGGAAAGACTTTGTGTTCTGATTATTCATCAGTTAAGCCTGTCAATAGGCATCTCCATTAGAGAACGCAGGACATCTGCGAATAAGGGCAAACTGGAGCTCACAGAACAAAAGGGTTGGCAAAAGTGGCCAGACAGGATACACTTTGTCAGGTGAAGTATTCCGGAAACACAACAACGAGGTTTTCTTTCCTTCTGGCGCCTCGATCCCTCCCATGGGTTCCTAATCTGTATGCTTTGTGCCATCCCCCATTTCCATCCTCCCAGGGTCAAGGGTCGGGCCCGAGGACGCGATGCCACGCATAGTGGAGCAGCCGCCAGATCTGCTGGTGTCCCGAGGCGAGCCGGCCACGCTGCCTTGCCGCGCGGAGGGCCGACCCCGGCCCAACATCGAGTGGTACAAGAATGGGGCGCGCGTGGCCACCGCGCGTGACGATCCGCGCGCTCACCGCCTGCTGCTGCCCAGCGGGGCCCTCTTCTTCCCGCGCATCGTGCACGGGCGCCGCGCGCGGCCCGACGAGGGGGTCTACACCTGCGTGGCGCGCAACTACCTGGGCGCAGCCGCCAGCAGAAACGCCTCGCTGGAGGTGGCGGGTGAGTGTCCCCGCGTCAGCTGGCTGCTGAGGAACCCAAGAAGGAGGCGAAAGGACATGCAGCCATCGGACAGAACAAGTCCACATCTCAGCCCCCTCGTGGTCAAAGCTGGAGGTGGCACTGGAAGTTTAGATCTACAGGGGTTCCTCTCTCCCGAGGGCAGTGCTCCTGAGTCTCCCCCAGTTAAAACAGCCCAGTCGTTAGGTCCCATGCAAGTGTCTTCGACTCATCGCGACCCCGTGGCACTGAGCAGACGACTTTCACAGCGTTTTCTTGGCTCTAATCTTTAAGGGAAAGGCGCTCTGGTGGCCTCCTGCGCTGTTCCATTAGGCTCCTGTATCTTTGGCTGTTAGAATCCGCTGGTGGCTCTCAGGGAGGAAAATGAGCAATGTCTAGACTTGCAGCCTCAAGAGCCAGACGAAGGGTGGCTGGGAGCTGGCCTGCTCCACATCAAGAGGTTGGGAGGGTGGTGGTTGGGCTGGTTGGGCTGGGGAGGGGGGAGGGAAGAGAGTGGAGATCTTGACAGAAACAGATTCCAGGTTTTTCCTCCTGCAGAGTCGTGGCCGGGTTGGAGTCATCAACCTTTGGCTTGCTTACCCGAGCCTCTGCTACACCTTTCTCTTGCTCCCTCTCCAGTTCTGCGAGATGACTTCCGGCAGTCTCCTGGGAACTTGGTGGTGGCCATGGGGGAGCCAGCAGTGCTGGAGTGTGTGCCTCCTCGCGGCCACCCTGAGCCCACCGTGGCTTGGAAGAAGAACAGTGTGAGGGTCAAGGAGGAGGAAGGAAGGATCACGGTGGGTGAGAGGTGGAGCCCTGCTCTGACCGCGACTCTACAGTACCCAGCCGAACTGTCCCAAAAGGTTTTCAAGGCTGTAAAACTTTACCAAAGGATGTTGTGTGTACCATCTAGTCGGAATCGACTCATAGCTGACTCTCCAGAGGGTGTTGATAGGCAATTAATCCCACGAGAGGAGATGGCCCATCCTCCTATTTACAAAAGGATGGGGATGTGGAAATGGCCCAAAGAGCGCAGGCCTGGAATCAAGATCCTGAAGGGCCTGGGAATTCTGTCTTAATGATGATCAGGTCAGAGATTAGGTATAGGGAGTCAGCAACCAGAAACTTCAGAATCAGTTACTGAGTAAGGAATCAGGGGACGATGGAATTGGCATGAGTTGGGTGGGGAGCATGGTGCCCAGGCAGTAGTAGAAGGCCGGTTAGACTCCGAGAAAAAAAAAAAAAACAACAACAGAGAACAGTAGGCACATCCTGGACAGATTCCTTATGGGCCCACTTGCCTCACCTTCTTCACAGACTTACTGTGAGGATTGACTAAATAATATCTATCATGATTCCTCTGCAGATCCGTGGGGGGAAGCTGATGATGTCACATACACACAAGAGCGATGCAGGGATGTATGTGTGCGTGGCCTCCAACATGGCAGGAGAGCGAGAGAGCGGGGCAGCGGAACTTGTGGTGCTGGGTAGGCCTCCAGGGGAAGGCGAGGAGCTGGGCAAGCTGTAGCCCAGGGATTATCTAGCAAGACCCTTAACTACTCACTCACTTTGCCATAGAGCGACCCTCATTTTTGCGTAAACCAGTGAATCAAGTGGTCCTGGCCAATACCCCTGTGGATTTCCCATGTGAAGTGCAAGGGGATCCCCCTCCAAATCTGCGCTGGCACAAGGAGGATGGGGAACTGCCCCCAGGCCGGTGAGAAATCCCCTCCTTCTGCCTGTAAGGAGAACCAATCACCTCAAGAACCCACCCTGCCCTAGAGTTGGGATGCAGACACCCTGTGACTTGAGGGAGCAGAGAAATCTGGTTTCCCAAAGCCTGTGTCCCCATCTGTCTCCCAGTCCCTATCTCTCTCCATTCATGGGCCCATGAATACCAGCTTCTGTTTCTGTTGAGTTCTGCCTTGTCTTTGTGTGTCCTGACCCTGGTTTATGTTTTGGGGAAACCAAAAAGGGTCTGTAGCTGTGGCCAACTCAGACTGGGGGTGGGGAGTGGAGCAGGTATGAGATCCGGAGTGATCACAGCCTTTGGATTGAGCGGGTGAGTGCTGAAGATGAGGGGACTTACACCTGTGTGGCGGAGAACAGCGTGGGTCGTGCTGAAGCGTCTGGCTCTCTCAGCGTTCATGGTGAGGGTTCACTGGGGACAGCAGGGAGGGTGCAGAGGGGATGGCTGGTGGGTAGAGGTGTAGGAAAATGAGAGGGGGAGGACAGAATGGGAGATGGAGAGGTCACTTGAGTCAGGAAGGAGAGAGAGAAGGAAATAAAGTTAATCAGAATTGTGTGAGAGCTGAGTGTCTGCTCCAGCTACGGGTGGGTTCCCCTCTCCTCCTTCCTCAGTCTCCTGACATGCACTTCCTTTATGTGCCCTCTCCTTCCCAGTCCCACCCCAGCTGGTGACCCAGCCCCAGGACCAGATGGCAGCTCCTGGAGAGAGTGTAACTTTCCACTGTGAGACTAAAGGCAACCCCCCGCCCGCCATCTTCTGGCAGAAGGAGGGGAGTCAAGTAGGTGGCCCTCTCCCAGGCTCTTTTCTGCAGCTCCCTCTTCCTTCTGATGCTCCCCACAAACTTCTCTCAAGGATTGTTTCTGAATTTTAGTCCTCTCAGGAACTTTTGCAGGTCATCTGGTGGATTAAAATAAGATAATGAGTGTAAAGATCTGGCACATATCAGGCACTTGCTTTATAAAGCATAATGTTTGAGGTAGTAGAGAACAGGTTCTTCCCTGGAAAATTGTTTTTCTTTTGGACAAGAATGTCCTAAGGATGTAGCAAATTTAATTCATTCTCTCCCTGTCTCTGATCTCTTGAACTTGGACTTTTGGGGATAAAACATCACCAAGAGTGTTTCAGGGCAGAAAATGCCATGCTCTTCTACTTAATAGCTGACAAGGAATTCCACCAGGGACAGTTCCACCTCTCACAGTCATCCCTCTTCAATTTAAGCAAAGAATCTGAGAACATGGTAGAACTGAAGTGTTATCAAAAGTAACTCCCTCTAAAGGAAGGATGGAAGTCATGTTACTAGGAAACTCAAATTCATTGCTATCAAATTGGAACCAACCCTCAAGTAATTATTCAGAGGCTGTAAATCTCTGGGAAGGAGATTGCCCATCTTTTTGCCAAGAAGCCCCTGGTGGATTCAAGCTGCCAGAGAGATATTGCCTTTAGGCTAGCAGTGCACCCCCCTGTGGGCTTCATCACAGGGGGCTACCTGGTGTCCACTAGTAGGAAACTGGGCTGATATAATACAAGCATTATGATTCATTCCCATCTCTCTGGGGATTCTCATTCCAAATCCATAATTGTACTTTCCTAGCATTTTTTGTACCTTGGATTTTAATCAGATTATTTAATTACTTTTAAAATTAAGTAATTAATTTTAATCAGATTTTCTCATAAATAAAATATGGTGATTATAGTAATAGGGGATGAGAGTAGGTATCAGTCAGGGTGCCATTTGTCCTAAGGCCTGACTTATTTTCCAAGTATCTATATAATGTACACTTTTTAAGCCAGGAAGAGGGGAAAGAATTCAGCATTTAAACCACATTGTGCTAGAAGATTTTCCTATCATTTCACTTATCCTTATAGCTATTTTCAAAGAGTCATATTTGGGTAGATTGTTGTTTTTGTATACCATAGAGTCAGAACTGACCTATAGCTGAACCTCTGGTAGGTTTTCAGAGACAGTTAATTGCATGAGAGATTTCCCATCCTTCTCCTGTGGAGCAGCTGGTGGCATTGAACCATGTGCCTTCGGGATTGCAGCACAGCTTCTTGCCCCTAGGCCACCAGAGCTCCCTACATGGAGTGATTAGAGTTCTGGAAGTTAAATAGCTTGTTCAGTTTCCCAGCCAGTAAGTCACAGAGCTCAGAAGTGGAACTCAAAATCATCTAATAAAAACCCTTCATTTTTTTGTGAATAGGTTTAACTGGTTTGCCCAAGGTTATAGCTGGCTAGGGACAGACTGTAAACTAGAGCCTTCAGAATCCTCTGGCTCTTGGGGTTGATGGGCACCAGGAGGTCTTTTCCCAGCTGCCTCCTCATTTTCTACTTGGTTCCTTACCTCTGTCTGCAGGTTCTGCTTTTCCCTAATCAGTCGCTTCAGCCCACAGGGCGCCTCTCTGTTTCCCCGAGAGGTCAGCTCAGCATCACTGAAGTGCAGAGTGGGGATGCTGGCTATTATGTGTGCCAGGCGGTCAGTGTGGCTGGCAGCATCTTGGCCAAGGCTCTGCTGGAGGTAAAAGAAGGTATGTATCCATATGGATAGGGTGGAATCAAGCCTAGAGGATAATAATAGCATAAGGAGATATGTTGCTCCTGCATTTTAAATCATATCTGCAAGAGGAGAGGTATGTTTCCTAAGCTAATGAATAGCTGGTCACAGGCAGATGATTACAGAAGTTTTCTCTGATTCCTGGGGATGAGCTGAGAGAGAATGAGGACCAAGAGGCTTATTTCCTGTATCTAGAATCCTTTCTCAACTACCCAAGTTCTTCTTTTTCTCAGCATCCTTGGATAGGCTGCCTCCTATCATCCTCCAGGGACCAGCCAATCAAACGCTGGCACTAGGCTCTGCTGTGTGGCTGCCATGCAGAGTGACAGGAAGTCCTCAACCCAGTGTCCAGTGGAAGAAGGATGGGCAGTGGCTGAAGGAGGATGGCCTCCGGCTCAGCCTAATGACCAATGGTACCCTGTATATTGCCAATGTGCAGGTGAGGCTCTCCACCTGGACCCTGTGTTATTAAGAGTGCCACCTGGTCCACATTCCCAACTCCAGTGAGTACCCACTGGGACTCTCATCATTTCTACCACTCTGCATCCTGTGATTACTCCTTCCCATCCCTCTGCCTCCTTTCAAGAAAGCCTGCAACATCTTCTCATCCTTCTATAACCTGCTTCTACTCCTTTGGCTTCTGTTGGATTTGTCCTTTTGCAGGAGACAGACCTGGGATTTTACAGCTGTGTAGCCAAGAGTTCTACAGGGGAAACCACCTGGAGTGGCTCACTTCGGACTCAGGGTGAGTTTTTATCTATTCCCTTGTTTTATCTTTGTGCCTTTCTCTAAATCTGCTTCAAAGGCAGTCATTCTCTTCCAAGAGCCCTGGCTTGATTTTATCTTCCATGTGCCAGTTGTTGGGGATGAGAAGGGCAGTAGTGACTCCCTAGGAGGCAGGTGTGAGTAGGGATTGGGCTACCGTGCCTCTCTGTCCACCATCACTGCTGCCGTAGCTCCTCTGGGAAGGAGGCAGGTTATGCTGGGAAACTCCTTGTTCCAGTCTCCTATTCTAAGAGTCCTTCCTTACTGCAGAAGACTGGGGAGTATCATCAGAACCCCCTGTAGAACCTAGCAGTCTCCCGGGGCCTCCTTCTCAGCCAGTGGTCACTGAGGTCACGAAGAACAGCATCACCCTGACCTGGAAGCCCAACCCAGAGGCTGGGGCCACAGTTACCTCTTACGTGATAGAGGCCTTCAGGTATGGAGAAAGTCTGAATGCATGACTGGAAAGCCAAAGAGCAGGGCCTTTGTGTCCTTTAGGTCTTTGCTATTGTGAGGACTCAAGGATTTGCTCCCCGAGGTGAGGGCAGGAGGGTTCATTGGGAATAGATGAGATGAGGTAGACAGATTGGAGTTTCCTGGTTTCTATAACTCTGTCACCTCATTCCTTTTGCAGCCAAGCTGCTGGCAACACGTGGCGGACAGTGGCTGATGGCGTGCAGCTGGAGACACACACGATCAGTGGCCTGCAACCCAATACTGTCTACCTGTTTCTGGTCCGAGCTGTGGGGTCCTGGGGTCTCAGTGAGCCCAGCCCTGTCTCAGAGCCTGTCCGCACTCAGGGTAAGGTCAGAGTCCTCATCCCCCCACCAAACCACGGCACCGTGGCAGCTTGTAGATTTGTTTCTTGCCAAGGTGATACTGATAATGTTGTTGTTGTTATGTGCCGTCGAGTCACCTGCGACTCATAGCGACCCTATGTACAACAGCCCTAAACTCTGCTCTGTCCTGTGCCAATCGCACTCTCTCTGACACTCCCATCCCAATTATCCCAATCACTGAATCAATCCACCTCATAGAGGGCCTTCCTCTCCTGCGCTGTCCCTCCACCCTCCCAAGCATGATGTCCCTCTCCAAGGACCAGTCTCTCCTCACAACATGTCCAAAGTATGTTAGACTGATAATAGACTTGGAATATAAGGCTATGGTAGAGACTTACTCATCTTTTATGGCTTCTAACTTCAGTGCCTTTCACACAAAACAAATGGAGATTATTTGGAGCTCTGGTAGCTTAGCGATAAAGAGTTGTTCTGCCAACACAGAAGCAGGTGGTTCAAATCCAGCAGCTGCTCCACAGGAGAAAGCTAGGCATTCTCCTCCTGTGGGATTTACTGCCTCTGAAAATCCACTG
This sequence comes from Elephantulus edwardii, assembly GCF_000299155.1. Taxonomy (NCBI): domain Eukaryota; kingdom Metazoa; phylum Chordata; class Mammalia; order Macroscelidea; family Macroscelididae; genus Elephantulus; species Elephantulus edwardii. The sequence goes on from NW_006399870.1 coordinate 1,767,453, forward strand.
GAGGGTTAGCTATGAGTCGGTTCTGACTCGATGATACATAACAACATAATAACGGAGATTATTAAGACTAGAATAGACCACAGAGGGGTAAACTTCGTGTCAGGATAAAGAATTGAGGCCTGGAAAGAATATTTAGGTATGCAGAAAGAGCACTCAGGTAGCAGGAAGTCAGGCTCACTTACTCTCCTGACCAACCACTTCCAGACCCCAGGGACTAAGTAGTACATGAAGTATGTGAAAATAGGACACAAACTATTCTCAGTCCTGTCTCTGTCCCTGCTGGTATCTGCTAAGTGGACTCTTTGGCCAACAGACAGCAGTCCCTCCAGGCCTGTAGAAGACCCATGGAGAGGCCAGCAGGGACTGGCTGAAGTGGTTGTGCGAATGCAGGAGCCCATAGTCCTTGGGCCCCGAACCCTGCAAGTGTCCTGGACAGTAAGTGTGACTCAGGGATGAATAAGGGCAGGGATAATGATGCAGGATATGGGAGTTTCTGAGAACGAGAACAGGTTGTGGGAGAGTGTGTGGCTGGAGAAGGCAAGCAGAAGAGGGGCTGAGTCTGGAGGACTAGTGTGCCCACCTTCTGGCATGCTTTTCTCTATTACAGATAGATGGCCCAGTCCAGCTGGTCCAAGGTTTCCGGGTGTCCTGGAGGATCGCAGGCCCTGATGGGGGAAGCTGGACAGTGCTAGACCTAGAGTCTCCAAACCAAAAGAGTGCTGTGCTAAGGGGACTCCCCCCAGGAACCCAAATCCAGATCAAGGTGCAAGCTCAAGGCCAGGAGGGGTTAGGGACTGAGAGCCCCTCTGTGACCAGGAGTACTCCTGAAGAGGGTAAGGAGGGTCTGACGGATGGACAAGAAGGAAGAGAGAGAAGAAGAGAAAGTGTGCTGGGGAGGGCATGGGCTAGCTGTAGGAAAGGGGTGCCTCTCACTTTCCTAGGATGTTAAAATAGGCATGGGGAGGGTGCAGGCATGCCAGTAAAGTGGGTAATGACTATCTATGTCCACCCTGGCCCAGCCCCCAGTAGTCCCCCGCAGCGAGTGTCAGTGACCTTGGGAAGTGATGGCAATGGCAGTATCACTGTGTCCTGGGAACCTCCACTCTTCTCTCAGCAAAATGGGATCATTAAGGAATACCAGGTATGGGGTTTGAGAAAGGACTGAGTGGGAGGCCTGGGGCAGGCAGGGAGAGATAGGACTCAAAAGCTAAGAAATCCTCTGGTCTGGAGGTTTGAATCCACCTGTAGCTCCTCAGGAGAAAGATGGGCAGTCTCTGCTGGTTTGTAGCCTGGGAAGCTGGATAGAGGGGACTTATGAGAAGGAACTCACACCACAGCTGTGAGCAAGTGAGGAGCCTTGGTGGCACAGTGGGTCAAGCACTGGTTTCTAATCAGAAGTTCAGCAGTCTAAAGTGGTGAAGTCTGTGGGTGAAAGATGAGACAATGTGCTTTCATTAAAATTTACATCTCAGACACTAGACTCCCTGGAGGTGATGTGAGTCAGAATCAACTCAGTGGGTCAGGCCTGGTTCTGGAAGCCTTTGTGAGGAGCCCTCAATGGGACAGTCAGTTAAAACAGTAACTAACAAAACAAAAAAGGTCAGCTGTTCAAACTGCTCTGGGAGAAAGATGAGTAAGCTTCTGCAAAGATTACAGCCTTGGGAACTTGGGAGTATGACTTTGATCTGTAGGCTCACTGTGAAAGACCGGGTAGCAATGAGTTTGCTACCACCCACTTCTCTGAGGGAGAAGGATGAGCAGTCTCCTTCCATGCAATTTGCAGCCTCTACAAACCCTATAGATCAGATACGAGTTGGTTATGATTCAACAGCAATAAATTGAGTGAGTAAACCCTTTCTGGTGGCACAGAGGTTAAACACTGAATGGGAGTCACTCAGCTCTTCTGCAGGAAGAAGGATTTGGTTCTCTGCTTCTCCAAGATTCTGAGCCAAAAAACTTGTGGGACACAAGATTTGGTCACATGAAACTCCTGTTATCATTATGTATCGAGCTGACCTTTCAAAGAGCTTTTAGAGGTGGTCAATCGCACGGGAGGAGATGGTCCATCTTTCTCCCACTGAGCAGCTGGTGGATTAGAACCGTGTGCCTTTCGGTTAGCGCAGCACTAGGCCACCAGTGCCCCTAGTAGAGCTCAATCCCACATCACTTCCCAGCAAGACCCCTTCACATTCTGAACCATCTGTGCCCGTGTTGGGTCAGGATGCTCTTTTGCATCTCTGAGCCCGCTCTCCCGCCTCTTAGATCTGGTGCCTGGGCAATGAGAGTCGCCTCCACCTAAACCGGTCTGTGGCGGGCTGGGTACGCTCCACCGTGCTCCGAGGCCTGCAGCCGGGCCTCCTCTATCGGACCCAGGTGGCAGCGGCCACCAGCGCTGGCGTGGGTGTGGCCAGTGCCCCGGTGTTGGTGCAGCTACGTGAGTGTAGAGGTGGAGGTGGGAGTCTGGAGTGTCAGGGAGGGCGCCACCCCGATTCCGGTTCCCAGGTCCCTTTTCCCTCACTTGTCTGACCCCCCACAGCATCCCCGCCGGAACCGGAGCCGGGGCTGGAGGTGAGCTCGGGGCTGGCTGAGCGGCTGGCGAGGGTGCTGCGGGAGCCTGCCTTCCTTGCGGGCAGCGGAGCTGCCTGCGGGGCGCTGCTCCTCGGGCTCTGCGCTGCCCTCTACCGGCGGCAGAAACAGCGCAAGGAGCTCTGTCACTACACAGGTGAGAGCTTGGACCGGGGCGGGACATGACAGGGCGGGACCTATTGGGGATTGGGCGGGGCCTAAAAGGGGTGGGACCTCAGGACGTCACGGTCAGGACCTGAGCCCTGGGAGAGGCATTGGCGGGACCGCCGCAGGGCGGGGTCACCTCACCGAGGGGGCGGATCGTGCCTACAGGGACAGAGGGAATGGGCGGAGTCAGGGTCCCAGGGGCGGAGTCTTAGTGGGAGGGCGTGGTCTGCTGAACGGAGGAAGCCTGAGTTCTGCATTCCAGGAGAGGGAGATTCTGGGTTTTCTGAGGTCAGTGGTTCTCACTCTTGGCTACACATAGGAATCAGCTTTAGAAAAATAATGAAGCTCAGCCCCCAGAAATTCTGAGGAAGCTGGTTCAGGTTGCGGCCTGAGTGGTGGAATGGGATCAGGGTTGAGGAGTAGACAAGAATATCTGTATTTCTGAGCCTTCTCCCATTTCCCCTTTTCTTTTCCCCATCTGTTGCTTTTCGGAAGCCTCCTTTGCTTACACACCGGCAGGTAAGCCATCTCTGCCCATGGGGTTCAGACCCCAAGAACAGGTTATTTTTCTAACCTCGTCACCTCCTCATCTTCCCCAGTGTCCTTCCCACACTCAGAGGGCCTTTCTGGAGCCAGTTCCAGGTAATTTTCTTAACCCAAGCATAGTTCTATTAACAAGGAGACCCCTTTCCTTCCTCTCCAGGACTCTGTCTGTCCCATGCCAACCATCACTCACCTCCCATCCCAAACACTACCATGACTGCCTTGCCTCTGCTGGCCTCTTTGAGCTCTCCACCACCAGAGTTTACATGCTTTCCCTCAGGCCACCCAGAGGCCTTGGCCCTGCCCCTTACCCATGGCTGGCAGACTCTTGGCCCCACCCATCTCGAAGTCCCTCAGCCCAGGAACCCAGGGGAAGCTGCTGCCCCAGCAATCCTGACCCAGATGACAGATACTACAATGGTGAGGAGTTTTCATTCCCTAAGGGCCCCCTGAAATTCCAGCACCCTTTTCTCCTGTCAGCATCCTGGGGCAGCCTGAAGGGAACTGAGAAGCCCCACTTTTGCTGAGTTGGTCAGTGCTTGGGGAGGCTGTGAGTCAAGGAGACTTAACTGCTCTGAATGCCCTAGTTTGGGGGCTTGGGCTGGGGGAAGAAACTAATCCAGTAGGGCCTCCTTTTGCCTTCCATTCTTTGGTTGTCCCCTATCTTCTATTCTTGCCCCTGGGTCCCCCTTTTTCTTTTCCACAGAAGCAGGGATCTCCCTGTACTTGGCCCAGACGGCCCGGGCTCCTGCGGCTCCTGGAGAGGTTCCTGTTTACAGCACCATTGACCCAGCTGGGGAGGAGCTGCGGACCTTCCACGGGGGCTTTCCCCAGCAACCACCGGAAGATCCAGGCACCTGGAGTCAGTATGCGCCTCCAGAATGGACCCAGGGGGACGGTGGTACGACTCCAAGTCATAATACTGATTTAGTCCTAACCAGAGTTGCCCCTAAAAACTTCTGCTTCTGCCCAACACTTTTTCTGGTTCTTCTCTGGCTCTTTCCTCTATGACTTCTGCTTTCTTAAGGAGCCAGGGCAGGCAAAGTGAAGCTTCTGGGAAAGCCTGTGCAAATGCCCTCTCTGAACTGGTCAGAAGGCCTGCCACCACCTCCCCCTTCCTGTGAACTGAGCTGCTTAGAGGGTCCTGAGGAGGAGCTGGAGGTGGGGTAAGGAAACTGCCCCCCTCCCAGCCTTCATAATAGGGTCTGCCATCCCCTCCAGGGCAAGGCATTGCTGTTGGGAAAGGAAGAAAACGGGGCAGCAAGAAAGCTGAGGGGAAGGTACAGAAGCTATCTGTCCGACCCTATTCTCATGCCTGTTTGCCCCAGCTCAGGGCCAGAAGAGTGGTGCCCACCAATGACCGAGAGAAGCCAGTTGGCAGAGGCCAGCTCCAGTGGACAGTGCCTGGTCTCCTCATCCAGAAGGGAAACACCCTCTCCCACTCCTTCCTATGGACGGCAGTCTACAGCCACTCTAACCCCTTCACCTCCTGACCCTCCCCAGCCACCCACTGACATTCCCTGCCTGCATCAGATGCCCAGGTAGGGGAGGGTGTATATAGTCTTCTGTGAATAGATAGACCTGGTAATGAGGTCTCAGAGCTGGGTCAGGGTAGAAGTGAGATTTGGGAAGGGCAGTGGGGGCTGACAAAGTCTCCCACTGTCTTCAGACTGGCTCTCTGTTGGAGGGACTCTTCACGTTTCACAGACATAGTACTCCTCAAGTGTCACTAGCTTAGGACTTGAAGGAGAAGAGGTGGCATCTTGTTTACTTGAGTATTGGCCTGAGGCTCTAGCACCTGCCTGGTGCAGTGATATTGAGTGAACAAATGCAGAGGCCTCATGTCATTGTAGGAGGGCACCCTTGGCACCAAGCTCCCCTCTCAGTGCCTCCCAGCCCACTCTGAGTAGCCATGAAGGAGGACTTGCTGGGCTGGGTGCTGGCCCCACGGCCTCTCATCACCTCAGCCCCAGCCCCGCCAGCTCAGCCAGCAGTGCCCCTGGTGAGTCTGTTAAAGCCCCATTATTTCTACTTCCCAGGCCCCTGCCCTGGAATTTTTGTCTCTGAGGCTTTCTTCTCATTCACCCTCAGGTTCCTTTCTCTGTGTTGTCCCTTACTTACCTATTTCTCTCTTAATGCTGCAGGGAGAACCCGGCAGGTACCTGGGGAGATGCCTTCACTTCAAGGACCCAGGGCTCGATTCTGGAAGAAGCCCAAGGCCCTTCCTTATAGGCGGGAACACAGTCCTGGAGGTGAGGTGACAATGAGTCTGGGAGTGGGGACAGTCAGTAGAGGGAAAAGACTGAAAACCACAAGTAAGTTCTGGAGGCTGGAAGAAGGGGGCAGGAAAGTTAAATCTAAGACTGTTCATCTGCAGCTTCAAGGTTCCTGGGGACAGGGGTGGGAGGAAAAGTAGTAGCAGGAGAAGCAGGCGACTCTGCTGAATACAGGCTTCTCTTTAGACTTGCCACCCCCACCCTTGCCTCCACCGGAGGAAGAAGCTAGCTGGGCCATGGGGCTGAGAGCAGCAGGCAGCGTCTCCTCCTTGGAGCGGGAGCGCAGTGGGGAGAGGAGGGCAGCGCAGGCAGCAGCTCTGGGCAGCCAGCAGTGCTCGCACCAAGATGGTAAGTGAGCAGGGAGCTGGACTTTGGGACTAGAGGCTGGAGGTAGTGCAGGCTGTGCCACTGATGGATTTCCTTCCCAGCTCACCCCTGTGGGCCTGCTCTGGAGGCCTTCTTCCAATGTTGTTGTTGTTGTGTGCCGTTGAGTCACTTGTGACTCATAGCGACCCTATGTACAACAGCCCTAAACTCTGCTCTGTCCTGTGCCAGTCGCACAGTCTCTGACACTCCCATCCCGATTTTCCCAGTCACTGAATCAATCTACCTCATAGAGGGCCTTCCCCTCCTGCGTTGTCCCTCCACCCTCCCAAGCATGATGTCCTTCTCCAAGGACCGGTATCTCCTCACAACATGTCCAAAGTATGTTAGAAGGAGGAGGTCAAATGTGAGAAGAAAGGGATTGTGGTGCCCTTTCCCTCCTTTTCAGAGGATGTCTCTTTAGCTATTGCCTCCATGTTCCTAAGCACGTCTGATGCCAAGTTCGGGTGCTGACCCTCTATTTCTCTGGTCTACGGCATGCATCTGTCCTCTGCTCTTCTCCTGGAGCTGAGATTGTGATCAGGGGAAGCAGGTGGGGAGCACCGATGTCCTGTTCGCTACCTGTGCCCCACTCCTCTTCTCTCTTATGCAGCAGAAGAGTCTTGGTCCCCATACAGCAGGCCGAGCTACCTGTCCCGGGGTCAGGGCACCAGCACTTGCTCCACAGCTGGCAGCACCTCTTCACGAGGTTCCAGCAGCTCTCGGGGTTCCCGGGGCCCAGGAAGGAGCCAGAGCCGGAGTCGGAGCCAAAGGCCAGGACAGAAGCGTCAAGAGGTAGGGGTTAGGATTCACATGCATGTGGGATGAAGGGCTATGGAGAGTGGGCCAGAGGAGTCCTTGAAAAACAGGGAAAGAGAAAGGATCTTGGAGAAGAAAAGTCTAGTTAAGAAGGCATCCTGGAGAAACAGTAATGACAAAATGATGCATAATGGATGATTCCAGACTATCCATCCCCTGCCTCTAGATATAGAGAGGGTAACATGTTTGGCCCCCTCTGTTGTGATACCAGAAGAACTAGGTGGTGCCTGACTACCACTTCCAAACACTTTGATCAAAGATTTCATAGAAGAATCTCCATCAAGAGAGGATAAAATGTAGAACAGAACTTAAAATTCTCATGGACTCTAGACTTTCTGAACTCTTGAACCTAATCCTTAAAGCTTAAATAAAACATTTCCCCTGAAGTTTCCTTAAAACCATAGTTTAACTGATTTTTTTTAAAAAGTCTACCTTGAATATTATGCTCTTTAAAGAACTATCTATATAAGATCAATGTGACAACAGGAACTTGATTAGATTCAGTGGGAGCCTTCAGAAGCAGAATGGTCACACACTTCAAAGAGCGTAATTAAGTAGTGACATGTAGAAAGGGTGTGTGTAGTCATCTCAACAGGTACCCCTTTAGAGAGTGGTTCTACTGTGACATCCATGGGATTACCAGGAGTTGGAGTCATTTCAGTGGAGCCTTGCACAGGCACTGGGCTCTCCACAGGAGAACTGGCCCAGGAGGAAGGCTGAAGTGAAGAGACACTTACTCTCCTGCAGCCTGTTTGATCTGGGTCAGGGCTTGCCCATAAGCCTCGCTTCTCTTTCTTTCTAGGAACCGAGATGACCCATGATGAGAAGATGAGGATAAGAGGAATCCCAAGGGGAAGGGGTGTGTCTGGGCCCAGGGCCCACGAGGAGACCTTCACCTTGGTAAATGATGCTGTGAGCCAGGAGGAGTAGGAACTGGCCCCTCTTTCACTCCTGGCAATGACACACCGACTCCTGAGGTCACTGAGGAGCATGCTTAGAAGCCACAGAGCACAGCTCTTCCCTTCCATTGCTTTCTGAGCAAAGCCCGCTTGTAAAAAGGAGAATAAAGAGCCTTCTCAGAGCCCACATCCTCTCTGTCTGGCTTTGTGCAGGAAGTCAGGTGGAGGGGGCTGCATGATACTGTGCATCAGTGCACACTAGTAGCTTTCACTCCCTTTTGGATGTCTTCTATTCAGAGCACCAGTGAAGATAGAGCCACAGACACACAGACCTGTGCTACCTCTCAAAGAAGCTAGAGCCTGCTATTTCCAGTCACAACTATCCAAACTTTCCACACAGCCCATAGTGAGACACTTGTCCCAACTCTGTGCCCTCTCTTAGGCACTTCTAACTTTCCTATAAGGAAATATGCCTTTAATAGTAATAATAATAATAATAATAATAATAATAATAATAATAATTCCTTAATATTCAAAGAAAGGAGTTTGTAGGGTAAGCCTGGGAAAGAAAGAACAGGCTTTTTTAGACAGCCTGACCCTCTCAGAGGATTTGTGCAAACTTGAGGCCCAAAATGAGTGGTCTGGCTGGCACAATGGGTCTGGCTGGTATAGTAGTTGGGCCGTGAATGCCGTGGTCTCTTTTGATACCTTACACATAACCCAAGCCCCTTGTTGCTTCCTGGTTGCCTGAAGAAGACATGAGTCTGGGGCTCCCACTCCACAGAATATTGGCTGCTTTGTGCTGTGCCTCCTTGGCTGTCTGGAACTTTAGGGAGCAGCTTGTTTACCCTCCAAGCCCAGCTTTCTGATCTCTCTCATCACTTTGGCCAAAGTATAATTCCTCATTCCCCTTATGTGTGACAAATGAAGTTGAAATGTTTTCCAAAGGGACTTTACCAGAAAACAAAAAGAAACACGAAATGAAGAAAAAGGAAATAGAAGCCACAGATATCTGTTTGGAGCACACTCTTTGCTTTGACATCATGAAATCCAACCCCAGGATGCCTGGCCCGCATAGTGAGAGGCACCTCTCCCCTGAACCCTATCATTTACTCTTAACCCAGGACTTCCACATAAAGCTTCCAGGTTTGGGGGACGGGGAGAGGGTGTTAGCACTGCTTTTCAGAGCTAGCTCCCTAATTACCTTTTTCCAAAGTGTTTTCCTGTGGTGCTGGCCATCTGGTCATGGCCTGCATCTTTCTCCACTCAGTCTGTGGATTTTGCCCTGATCTTTCCCACTGAATGAGGAAGTCTCCTGTCTCCTTGTCCTCCATAGCCTCCTGTGGCATCCAGGGTTCTGGGACCCCTAGAAACAGCCCACCCCTTCACTGTTGTTATGTGCCCTTGAGTGGGAACTGACTCAAAGTTCACCTCCAGAGCGTTTCCAGAGGTTGTATATTACATGGGAGAAGATTGTTTATGTTTCTCCTGTGGAGCAGGTGGTGGATTTGAACCACTTGCCTTTGGGTTGGCAGTGCTCTCACTTACCTACTGGACCAGACCAGCAGCAGTGGAAGAGACTAGACCGGTGTGCGAAGGGTGTTCATTAGCTGGTGGCCTAATGGATAAGGAGTTGCACCACCAACCCAAAGGCAAATGGTTCAGGTCCACAGCTGCTCCTTGGGAGAAAGATGGGCAGTCTTCTCTCATGCAATTTATAGCCTCTGAAAACCTGCTGGAGGGTCAGCAATGAATTGTTTTAATGGCATGCAACAAGTAAAACCCTTTTTTTGGATGTAGCTACTTTGACAATTTGAAGAAACCCTCTGAGGCTGTTCTTTGGGGTAGGGTATACTGGAACTTCTAAAAGCAGGAGTTTCCTCCTCAGGATAACGTCCCAACACGATCAGTCCCTGAAAATCTTCTACTCTGATAAAATCTGATGGATACATGCAGTTTCCTCTTCAACTGCAAAACAGAAATAAGTGGCTCTACTCCCTGTGTGTTAATGAATGTTTAATCCTGTTCTGAGTCAGGTACCTCTTCCCATGTGCCAGGCTTTGTCCCCCCAAAATAGAGAGTGATTTAGAAGACAATCTCAGAGAGTTTAGGTTGTTTTACAATACTAAATTCTCTAAGATCTAGTGGTAAGGGGTTGTGCTTCCAACCCATAGGCTGATGGTTCTAATCTACCAGCTGCTCATTAGGAGAAAGGGAGTCTTCTGTGCAATTTACAGTCTCTGAAAGTCCATGGGAGGTTCACCTATGAGTTTTTTCTGACTTGACATAACACCACCACCACCATCACAGCAATAATGCTATAGTGGCAACAGTATGAAAAGGATGTTTTTGTGCCCCATTCGATCCCTTCCCACTTTCAGCTTCCTCCCCAGACCAGCCAAGATCCCAGCTCAGCCTCCACAGCATTGGTTCTTGTTTCACTTACGTGGAAGGTTGGAGAGAGCACTGTGGCACTGATTCTGGTAAGACTGAGGGCAGAGGCTCAGAAAAACTCCTTGATCCACAGCCCCCTTCCTGACAAGTACTACTGTCCTCCAGGAAGACCCCTGTGGCCCCGACTCTGAAGCACATAGGGAGATTGGGGGAGAGGCCTGTACTTCAGGCCAAAAGACTTGGTACAAAAAAAAAACCCTGCGAGTGATGTGGAGATAATTGTTAAAAATGTATTCTTTTTATTATGTGATTTGAGTGAAAGTTTACAAACTTTAAAAAAGTTTACAAAGTTTAAAAATGGTTCTTCATTCAACCGTTCATACATGTTTTATAACATTAATTATAATGCTCAAAACATAATTATACGTTTCCCACTTACTGCTATTTGGGTTTCCATTAATCTTTCTGTGAGATTTCTTCCTGGCTTCAGTGTTTTATCCTTTTACCATATAGTCTTGTCTGCTGTTTGACTGAAAATTGAGTCACAGCATTGAGTCTTGTTTCAGGTTTGATGGGTGACTAAGGGCCATTGTCTCAGGTGTACATCAGTCTCTGGCAGTAAGCATGGCTGTTTTCACATTTCACCCCACTCTATCCAGGCTCTTCTGTGACACCTTTAAGAATGGTCAGTGGAGGTGACTGGGCACCATCTAGTGCCTCTGGGTCATGGAGGTTGAGGTTTTGTGTTCCTCAGGACTCTAAATCTGCTTTGCTCTTACTTTGTTTTTCTTTCTTTGGTGTTCACAGTCCTGGAGGGAAAGCTCTCCTGGAGGTGGGAGAAAAAGGAGACCCCAACTGCAGAGAGAAGCACAGGCCAAGACCCAAATTCCACAGCCCAGGCCTTGATGGGAGGGTGATTTCTGATGTGCTGCTTGCTATTCTCAAGGCACTGTTCATTGGGCGTCTACAGGAGAAGGTCGAGAGGAGAGTTGTTCCTCATGCTGTTTTCTCCCCTGTGAATCTCCAAGCTTCCTCTTGGTTCTACTCTATTCCCCTCCTGTTGAATAGACCACATCAGCTGGGCTCATGAACACTCACCTCCAGCCTTGGGTGTAGGATAGCCAAATCCATGTCTCTGAGAAGAGCCCTGGGATGTAGGGGGCCATGGTGGAAGCCCCTTTCCCAGCTGTTGGATGTAATAGTTCTTGTTCTCCATGTCCTCCCTGTCTGACTTCCATTCCCACATAGGCAGTGATAGGCTTGAGGTCAGGAAGAGATCATCCCGGGGGGAAGGTGGTAATGAGGCATCTGTCAGTAAAAGCAGACGTGTGTGTGTGTGTGTGTGTGTGTGTGTGTGTGTCTGTGTGTGTGTGTGTGTGTATCTCTGTGTGTGTGTGTGTGTGTGTGTGTGTGTCTGTGTGTGTATTCACCTTCAGCCCTAGGGACCCATTTAGGGCAGCTGACCCATGCACACACTTAGCCCTAAAGCTAATCCCAACTCAGCCATCAATCCTGGTGGCTATAGTGCTAAGGGCTCCAACTCTCACAAAAAGAGAAATTGTTCCTTGATCTCTTTAGAGTGGATAGCTCAAACTATTTCTTTCCAGCCTAGCTCTGACCTTCTCCCTTGTTTCTCTCTTATGGGCTCCTTTGTCTTGAATGATCCTTGCCCTCAAGTTTGCCACAAACCTGGCTACTTTTCTTTGGGGCAAACGGTGAAGTAAGGTTGGTGAGATAGGCATGGGAGTATGAAGGCAACATGGGGATATGCAGAGTGGGCACAGCAGGCCTTTCTGCCCGTGTAGAGGTAGTGGCCACACTGTGCTAGCTATACAAGGATGCGAGTCTAGCTGCTCACCAACTCAGCCACTGACAGGGTGAGAGGAAAAGTTTGAAAGTTTCAGCGGAAATAGAAGTTCCTGGTATTGAGAAGACCTATGAAACACTGGATTAAACAGAAGAGCCAATGGAACAACATCCCTGAAGTCCAGCTCTAGATAAGAAGTCAATGTGGATAAGGCAGAGGATTGAACAGTATAATTGACTACCTCCAGGCTTTAGAACAATTTGTTTCCTATTGAGTGATCTTGGGCAAACTAACAACCCTATCTTACAATGTCCTCATTTGGAAAAGAGGAGTAAAGAATATCCCTCAAAGAGTTGTTAATATTAATGTAAATAAAACATGTATCACTGTGTCTGGAACATTAATCATCTATGAAGGTGGTAATGATGCAGGTGATTAGGAAGTTCTGCCTTTTTTTCTGGGAAGAAGGGACAATTTTCTCAGAGCTATGCCTACTTCAAAGGTGTGAAAATGAAGGGTAAGATGGGGTGACTTTGCATACCAGTGAAGACACAGTCTGCCTCCTTGAGCTCCAGACCAAGGCCGAAGCTGTCCACAGCCACTGCCAGAGCCCGGGCGAAGTGGGCATCGGCGAGAAAGGAGCCATCCGAAGAACTGACGAGGCTGGCTCTGGCGCTGGGGACATTATCCTCAGAGGCCGAGCCCCAGCCGTTGGCTAAGGAGCCCTCGCTGGGTGTAGGAGTAGGGCAGGGCCGAGGGGGGCACAGCAGTCCTCCTACCTCAGCCCCTGCCCCTCCCCCAGCCCTGCCCATATCTGCTAGCTCTGAAGCTGTGGGAACACTGATGTACCCGTAGGTGACAGGGGGTGATGGAGCCCTTGGTACAGGTGAGACACTGTTCCTGAGAAGAGACAAAACAGGAGATAGAAAGAGGGTTAAGGTGGAGTATGGGGAGGGATCTCTGGTGGCTTAGTGGCAAGGAGTTGCACTGCTGATCCAAAGGCACGTGGTTCAAATCTACCAGAAGTTATGCAGGAGAAAAGATGGGCAATCTCCTCCTACATGATTTATTACTTCTAGAAACCCACTAGAGCATCAGCTATGAATTAGTTCCAACTTGATAGTATATTACAATAGGGTGGACAGCAGAAGCATTCCAGTTGAGGCAGTGGTGGGTATGCCCCTGCATATATGCCTGTCTACAATTCTCTGGATATCCCTCAGATCACTCACCTGGGGGTCTCTTCACCCTCACTAAGCTCCAGGCACAAGGCTACCTCCTCAGGTGTCAGCACACTGTCCTGATCTTCCTCCAAGGATGATAGTGAAGAGCTGGAGAGGCAACTAGAAGCCAGACTGGGACCAGAAAGGGAAGAGGCCCGGGGGCTGGAGGGGGTAGGAGGACCTGAAGGGGCATGGATGGGGATGGAGACTGCTGGTAGAGGAAATGGGGAGGATGGTTTGGACTCTGCCACGTTCCTGGTTGGAGAGAGAGTGATGGGAGCATGTTAGTGCAATTCTTGAGTCCATGTCCACCCCTCTCCCAGCTCCAGTTTAACCCAGTAAGTACCCCACACCCTCCAGCACCACTTCCTGACCCCATGCCTTCTTACTGGGTCTGTTGACACTGAGTGGGACTTCCGTGAGGAGAGGGTGGTGCAGATGGCAGAGCGTGAGTAGCTAGTTCATTTGAGGAGCTGAGGAGCTGGGGTCCCAGGGCCCTCCAGGCAACCAATGTTCGGGGCATAGCACCTGGGGAGCAATAGCCCGGATGTGAGGATGGCACAGTCACAGCAGCCCCAGACCCAGCCTGGCTGTGCAGCCAGCCAGCCAGCATCTCCTCAGGGACAGGAGGAGCCAGACACAGGGCTGGGTCTGGTGGACTCCCACATCCTGCTTTACCCCCTTCTCTTCTCTCTCAGGGACTACCTGTTACCTGGGCTTTGAGAAAAGTTCTTGGAACTTCTACCTCCCAACTTCCAGGCCCAGTGTTCCATGGGGTGGTTGGCCTGCAGCAGTGGGGAGCTGTTGGCCTGGTGCAGCTCTGCAAAGGGCAGAGAAAGCTGTTAGGGGACAAACCAGACCCCAACCACAGGATCCATCGTCAGTTATGTTATTCAGTTAAGCCTGTAGCCCCTGGCACCCAGAAAAGAAGCAAGTATTGTCATGCATGCTCTTCACTCCCCTCCAGCTTCACCCGGGTAGGTATGATTGGGTTGAAAGAATATTTCGCTTAGAGACAAAAGACCTCCATTCACAGCCTGGCTCGGCCGCATATAAACTGAGGCTAGAACACAAGGGAGCTCTAGTAGTTTAGTGGTTAAGAAGTTACACTGCCACCCTCACCACTACTAGGCTCTGCCTTTCCTTCCCATCCTTACCCTGCTTCTTTTTGGCCTTCCAGGCCTCAGCAGGGGCCAAAGACAAGCGAGGAGAAGCATGTCTTCGGCAGCTGCAGAGGCTGTCAGAACTGGGCCAGGGATGGGAAAGCTGGGCCAGATGAGGTGGGAGGCTCCTGGCAGCTGGGGCCGGGGGGCTTGGTCGGGTTGGGGGGCTGGAGGGGATCTCTGTGATGAGGGAGCCATAAAAAGAGCTGGTGTCTGGAAGTAGGGGCACACCAGGGCTTCGGGGGTCCCAAGAGATCACTGTGAGAAAAACGATAAGAGGAATTACGGACTGTACAGCCCACCCCAGTCACCACCATGTCTAGGGTGTGGGCTCTGCCCCAGGTGTTGCCCCTAGTGTGTATGCTCACAGGAGCTCCGGCCATCCGGGGCATCTCGGGGGTCACCTCCCAGACGGCTGCTGAGGCTGCTGCTGCTGCTCAAGTTCCGAGAGCCAGATGTGGAACGCCAGGTGTCTGCCAGCCAGGGGGAGTCACTGTGGTCTACCCTGGGTCAATGGCAGGGCAAGGTGAAAGAGGGGTGAGGTAAGAACCTCCTCCACCAACACCACCAGCTCAGAAGGTGGCAGAGCATTGAGGAGCTCTTCACAGTCCTCTTAGACCTCTGACTCATGCCTCTCACTAAATGTCCCTGTCTCTCTAGAGACCGGTGAGAATTCAAGAGCTAGGAGGTGTTAATGAAATTAAGAGGCTAAGGAGAGATATCATCCAAAGCCAGACATAGCAGGATGGAGACTATATATGCTGAAAAGCAGCCATGCAACACTCAGCAAGCAATCTGCCTCTCCCAGCCCATCTGTAAAATGTGAACACCATAGTGCCTTTCATAGAAAGTGGATGCTGGGAGGGTGAGCAGGGAAATGCAAGGCCACTGGGCTGGCAGAAGAGACACTTGCTGCCTCAATGCTGGCTTCACTCTAGTCTTGTTCCCTTTGAACCAGGCACTAGGTCAGATGTCTGAGAAAGCTAGCAGCAGGGATCTAAATAAGGCACTCCTCTGGCTATAAACCCTCAGTGGCTCCCCAAGCTCACAGATGCCTACCCTTATTTTTGCCCCGACCTGCCTTGCAGATAGTGCCTCAGCCAGAGCAAATGGCTTGCTTTTCTCCATGGCCATGGCAGGCTATTTCTTGCTGCCCCTCTGTCTTTTCTCTTGTTGCCAAGGGAATTCCAGGGTAAATGTGGAAAGGCCTTCCTCCTGTGTAGCCCCAATCATGTATCTTGTACACATACACATCTGTGGTGGGGCTCCCAGTGCCTGACTACCCTCATGCTGATGGGGCTGCTACTACATGACAGAGTTCCTATCAAATGGTGGTTTTATAAATGAGTGCAAGAATAAAACAATCTCATGGGAATGGCCCTCATGGACATTGGAAAAGGTCCCAGGGGAGCCAGAGAAGCTTCAGGGTGGAGCTGGCAAAGCTGGAGGGAAGGCCCACAGAAAACTCAGAAAAATACAACAGCCAGCTTGGTAACTCATGCTGGGCTGAGAAACAGGCAGACTGATTCCATTAAAATGGCAGGCCACAGTACTCCATAAACACTTGCTAAAAGATGCAGTCCTAGGATGTTAAGCCTGCTGGGTGAAGCCTGGCAGGAACAGAGCAGGACCAGGCAGGGAAGACAGTGCAAATGACTGCCTGCTATAAAGCAGCCTGTGGCTCTTCCCTGGGTATCTTCATGCACATCCTGGATTTGTTCTGGCAGCCACAGCTGGAACAGAAGTAGGTAAGGCAAGTCCTGTTTTGGGGACACAGTGATGAAGTCCAGGAATCTCTTGTGGTTTAGTGGTAAGGAGCTGCACTGCCAACCCAAAGGCACATGGTTCAAATTCACTAGCCACTCCTCAGGAGAAAGATGGGCAGTCTATGTCCATGTGATTTACAGCCTCTGAAAATCCGTTGGCTGCCCGCTGAGTTGTTTCTGACTTGACAGTACAGAACAACAACATAACATGTTCTGGATGGAGGACACCCTCTGCTGGAGCTGTGGGTATATTACAGTGACCTTTCTATCACTAGGTATCACTGAGTGCACTGGGTATACAGGAAAAAAGAATTAAAGTTAAGTCTTATCCTTTTATGTTATACATCTTCCATTTAGCAGACTGAGACAGCAGAGGACAGTGCAGTGTGTATTAGTAGATGTTGGTGGCAAAAATAATAGTTCAGAGGTCGACCTCAGGCAAAGCTTAAATTTCATGTCTCTGTTTCATCACCTGTCAGGTGATGTGATAGGACCATTAATGAAAGAGAAGTTAATTCTCACTTAGGATTCAAGAGTGATTCTGATACTAAGATCGCAACCAGAGTGGCAGTAGGGGAGACTGGTACTCTGTCTAAATTCTGTCTCAGCCCCTCTGCCTCTCCCATCCCACTCCAGGGCTCTGTCCTGCCTCTCACCTGTGTTTTAGGATGGCATCCTCACTGGTATATCGGTATAGACCTGGGAGAGGGCAGGAGGAAAGTTAAACCTGACATCTCCATCACATGGCTGGAAAGCTGACCCTCCTGCTACATTGTGGCTGGACCCAGGGGATGCTGACCAGCTGGGGATCCCTCATCCTTACCTGGGCCCAGGTGTACCCCAGCTTGGCATCTGTGGTAGATACACATGACGGTACCAAGAAACAAGAGCCAGAGCAGGACCCCCAAGCTGATGATGACTTCTGGCCGCCTCAGAGTGGCCCTCAGTTTCTCCAGGGTCCAAGGCCCATGACTGCTAGGCTCTCGGGCAGCTCGTTCCATGGCCTGCTCTATATGGGATTTGGAGCTCAGAGGATGGGCAGGTGGTGGAAGCAGGACATTTGAGAATGGAAGAAGGGGAAAGGCAGGTGGGGCTGAGGGTTGAAGGGTATGGGCAGGCTAGTGCACACAAGCCTCACCTAAAAGGAGACACACTGGGCTACTGGGCTCCCCAGCCCCAGCACCGGTGACCGCAGCCACTTGCACACAGTAGGAGCCTGAGGAGCGGGTGGCGATTTCCAGCTGGGTCTGCTCGCTGTCCACGGTCCAATTGCCTGGAGGCAGTGAGGTGTTGCCTATGCTCCAGACCTGGACACAAGCAGATGTGGGCAGCTGTTCCTCTGGACCATCTCAGCCACAGGTCCGTCATCTCTAAACCAGCCTTTGGGCACCTGGTTAATCTTCTCTGCCATCCTCACACGTACTCAGACATCCTATTTCCTCCCCCTTTCCAAAGAGAGTGAGACTTCTCTCCCAGCACTGACAGAGGAGGAACCAAAATGTAACCTGCCCTGGTTTGCCTTAGAACAAGCTTCTTCTCTGTGCTTCAGAGTCACCTGGAGCACTTGTTAAAATGCAGGATTCCAGGTCCTGTGCTGATTCAGTAGGGCTGAAATGGTGTTATTTTGCCAATAATTTGGCTCTTACCTCATGGTGACCCCACACACAATGGAGCTTTCATCCTGCTACCCAGTGCTGCAGTAGCCCCATAATCAGACCAGATAGTAGTGACCCACAGGAGTTAGCATTGGCTGATTTTTGGAAGCAGATAGCCAGGACTTTCCTCCTAGTCTTTCTTATCTGAAAGTTCCATGGAAATCTGCTCAGCATCACAGCAATGCACAAACATCCACAGATAGGCAGGGATGACTGCATGATTGGCTGACAATAAAACAGGTTTTCTAAATGAAAGGAGAGAATCCGGCAACTGAACCAACAATGTCCCATCAGGCTTGGAGCAAGGAACAAGAATTTATATTTGTGAAGATGGTGCAAGATGCAGATCTGTTTTATATTGGTGTTATTAGGAGTCAAAGTCAACTCAGTAGCACGATGCAAGTTTTCAGGCATTGACTCAGCAACAATGCTTTGAGCATCATTGTCTTAGAGCTTTCAAGTCAGAAACAGCCTGGCTTGGCTCTTGGTTCTTAGAACTGTGATCTTACTCTCATTACCCTTATCTCTGTGTAAATTGAGATATAACCCAGACAGGAGATAGATCACCAAGTGAAGCATCTAGCAGTGTCTGGAAGCATTAAGTTCCTGCTCAGGAAATGTGTGTGTTTCCTCTGCTTTTCTGCAGAGACTCTTTAGTCCTGCTTTTCAGGGCCCAAAGCAAGAGCATGGAGACTCTGGGGGGTGAGGGAGGGAAGGGTGTCCCTGTTGGAGAGGAATACCTGGTAGCTACGAATGATGCCATTGTGGTTTTCTGCAGGTGGTGGGATCCAGTTCACAAGGACGCTACCATTGTTGGATTTCAGGGTCACCTCTTGTGGAGGGGCATTGGGCACTGGAGAAGAGAGGGAGAAGAGGAAAGTGAGGACAAAGAGGGTCTAGGGAAAAGGTCGGAAGCAAGGGCATGGAGTTAGAACCCCAAGGGATTATGATTGGAAGGGAGTCCCCTACCAAAATGGGACAGAAAAGGCCAGAGGGTAGATTGCGTTCTATTCCTGACCTTGTTCGGGTAGCCTCAGAAGTAGCACATTGCTCTCAGGACCTTGAGCCCGGCCGGAGGATGGTCTCACTTTGAACTCATAATCTCGGCCCCAGTGGAGGCCAGTAAGCTCTGCACTCTGCCAACCAGCCAGCAGGACCTCTCCCCACGGAGCCGGAGCCAGAGCCGCCTGGTCTCCGGGGGCAGGCTGGGCCCTGAACAAGGCTGTGTAGGACTGAGCAGGGGCAGCAGGGCCACTCACCTGAGGAGGAGTGTAGGGGGAAAGGGAGGGTCAGAAAGCTCAGGGCCTCTCACTCTTTGAGTTTGGGCCTGGCTTTTACCCTGATATGCTGGGCCTCACCTTCCAGCTGAGCCACACAGCAGGCCCAGGCCTGGGGCTCTTGGCAGGATCAGGGTTCAGCAGGGTCACGTTTTCCAGTTGGATGCGCACAGCCAGAAGCTTCAGGGGCTCCTTGTGGTCCTGGGGATCTGGGGGGACATGAGATGGGGAATGTGACTCACACTAGAGTGGACTGCGGGGTGAGACATCTCGCATTCACTAAGAAACCATGACCAACTGACTTCCAGATCTAGAACACTCCAAGAAGCCCCAGTGGCCTAGTGCGTTACTGAAAGGTCCACAGCTGAAATCCACAAGGGACTCCCTGGGATGAAGATAGGTAATCTCCCCATATGTCTTTATAGAATGAGAGCCTCGGAAGCTGAGTAGAGGGTCGCCATGAACCAGAATAATCCCATTGGCAGTGAGTTTTTGGTCTGGCTTAGAGCAATCCTAAGGAATCTTGGTAGTGTGGTGGTCCAAGCATTTGGCTGCTAATCTGAGGATGATGGTTCAAACCCTTCAGGTACTCCAAGGAGACAGGAGGGGGCAGCCGGCTTCCACAGACTCCCAGCCTTGGGAACTCTGGAGCCCCTCTCCTTTGTCAGAACTGACTGCAGGGTAGTGGGGTTTTGTTTTTAAAGTCCACTGTAGACAGGGAGCTCTGTAGGCCTAGTGGTAAGGAGCTGCACTGTAAATCCCAAGTGCTGTGGTTCAAATCCACCAGCAGCTTGATGGGAGAAAGATGGGCAGTCTCTTCACGTGTAATTTACTGCTTCTGAAAACCTGCTGGAAGGTCAGTAGATGGAAAAATTTCCCACTAAATGTCCATCTAAACTCAGGCCTAGACGGAGCCCTGCCTACCCTAACCCCAGCCAAACCCAGACCACATCATTCTAATCAGAGTCCCTACCTTGACCCCAACTTTAAGTGACCTTTTGGCCTTACCTTGGATAGACACCCTGGCTGCCCGGCTCTCCCGTTGCCGGGCACTGTTGGTGGCCACACACATGTAGGTCCCTGAGTCACTCTTCTCTGCTCTTGTCATCAGTAGGGACCCATCGGACATCTGTCAAGGCCAGGGGTGTTGTGATGTTTATGTGAGGTTGAGCTCGCTGTCACCCCTCCTTCCTTTAGTCTAGGGAGGCCTGCCTGGAGGCCTTGGAAGGCATATCAGCTGTGACCAGGGCAAGATGAACTAAGGGACAGAGGTTAAACTCACCACGTACTGGCCTGGCTGTAGGACCAGGGGTTTCCCATCTTTCCACCATGAAACCGTAGGTTCCGGGAACCCCCAGGGCGGCTTGCACTCCAGGATAACCTGCTCGCCCACCATGGCCACTGTGTCCCGAGGCTGGACCTGGAAATCCTCCCGCAGCACTGTGGGCAAGCGGAGGATAGGCTACCCACCATATTTGCCCCATTCTGCTTTACCTAGTTCTTTGGTCTTTCTGCTGACTCTTCAGAGTCCCACAGTTCAAGTTTCTCAAAAGGATCCCCTGCCAGTCCTCCCTCTCATATGTCCTCTATACCTTCCCCACCCCAGGTGTGCCCCACCCAGGTGTGCCCCACCCAGCTGTGCCCCATCCCAGCTGTGCCCCACCCCAGGTGCACCCGATTCAGCCTTCTCAGGCCCTCACCAGTCACAAACAGCTGAGCACCTCGGCTGACAGCTGTGCCCAGGTGATTGCTGGCCTCACAGGTGTAGATGCCCAAGTCAGGGGGAAGGGCCTGACCATCATTGGCACGTCCCTGGGCTGGGGGCCGCATCAGCAAGAGAGTGCCATCAGGAAGGAGGTGGTAAAGGTCTGGGGGTGTCATGCTCAGGGGCTGCCCATTCAGCAGCCAGCGGATGGTGGGAGGTGGCTGGCCTGAGGCACGGCAGTTCATCCTGGCGGGGCCCGGGCCCTGGAGCAGCTGGTCCTGGGGGTGGACGAGGATCTGGGGTGGGGAGTCTTCAGCCATGCCTCCTGAGAGGAGTGGATCCCGGGGTGACTATCAACAGGACCCTCATACCCAATCTCTCTCTCTCTCTCTACACACACACACACCACACCACACCACACCCCCCCACCTCATGGCAGGGTGGCAGACTGGAAGAGGTCCATGCTACTCACCCATGCAGAGTAGAAGCAGGAACGTCAGTGGCCTCCCTGCTCTGAGGAGGCCCACTCCTCTAGGGCCCATGGCTGCCCTCAGGCCTCTGTCCTGGCCTCAAGCACTTTGTCTGCTGCTCTGGATTCCAGAGTGGAGGGAGAAGGAGGGGTGGGGCTGCTGTGGTAGTTGTTTGTGACGGAGACTGCCCAGGAGGGAAGCAGCTTGGAGGAAACTGATGCTTCCTGTCTGGCCCTCACAGCCTTGGTGTGCAAGTAGAGAGCAGAGGGGTGAAACTCTCTGACTTTGACTCTCACCATAACCCTTGACCCTGACTCCAGCCCTATGATTCACTTTGTGATCCAATCAGGTATTTTTTAATGACTATTTTCACGCTAAGCATAATTCCAAGCACATTATTTAAACTTTTAGGACTAAACCTCTACTTAAACCTTATCCTTGAGTATCAGGCCTTACCCTTTTGCTTTCAATAGACCGTGGCTAGCATGGAACAGACATTCAGAGGCGAGATCTCAGGGACCACAGGAGAAGTTGAGGACACAAATAAAAGAGTGTCAGGTGAAAGCCTAAGTGGAGGGAAGCAGGGAAGTTTGACTTCACTAGGGTTAGGTAATGGGTGAGTGAAGAAGGTAGGAAAAAAAAGGGATGGGCTCGAAGTCTCAGCCCAAAGTCTCTGTCCATATTCTCCTCAAGGAAAGATGAAGGAAGTTTCTGTGAGGCCATGGGCAGATTACTTAACCTCTGCAAGTCAGTTAGTGGGAATACCATATTTAAGACCAGATGTTAGGTGCTTTTGAACTGAGTGACCCTATGAACAACAGATCTGAACCCTATTCTATCCTGTGCCATCCTCACAATCTCTGACATATATGAACCCATTGCTGCAATTACTGTCAATCCACGTGGATGACAGTATTCCTCTCTTTTGCCATCCCTCCACCTTCCCAGGCATGATGTCCCTCTCCAAGAAACAACCTCTCCTAACAACATGTCCAAAATATGTGAGACAAAGTTTTATCATCCTTGCCTTCAGGAAGCACTCTGGCTGCACCTTCTCCAAGACATATCTCTTCTTTTGACAGTTCATCGGGTAGTCATTATTCTTCTCCAACACCAAAGCTCAAAAGCATCAATTCTTCCTAGGTCATCATTACTCATTGTTCAACTCTCAGATGCATAGCAAGTGATTGAAAAGACCATGGCCTGAATCAGGTGCACCTTAGTCTTCAAACTGAGATTGTTGCTCCTCAATAATTTTGAGAGGTCTCTGATGGCAGGCTTTCCCAGTACAGTATGTCTTCTGATCTCTTGACTGCTGATACCAAGTGCATTGCTTGTGGATTCAAGTAAGATGAAGTAATTGACAGTGTTAATCTTTTCTGGGAAGTGAAATGAGACAGAGCATGAAACCAGTTAGCACAGTACCTGATATATGAGAAATGATTAGTAAAAGTTCTTCAGTATTGTTTTTAGATACATCCTGTTCTGAGACCATCTAAGTGTCCTTGGCGGGGATGGTTTTCAGACCCTGTAAAGATGAGATGATTACAATGAATTCCCTTTAAGAGTTGTTCCAGTCCTGAAACCCCTGTCACATGGTTCTGCACCCCCTCCCTAAAGGCCCACTGCCCACACTCAGAGCCCTGCTCCTGTTTACAGGTCTCTTCCTTCCAAATCTGGAATCTCAGCCATTTCCTGGAGCTGTTCCCAGAAGCCTAAGCCAGGCTCTGGGGGCTCAGCGGAAGTGTCAGCCTTTGTTTCCAATTGTTCTTGGCCAGCTCCTCTAGGGGTGGGGGCTTGCCCAGCTGACCTCCCCCACCTCAGTTCCTCACTCCCCCAGACATGTGCTGCTGCCTCTTCATCCTAACAGCCTGTGGGGAAGGATTCCTGCAGTCCTCCTCCCTCCCTTCAGAGGAGACAGAGCCAAGAACTCCAGGGTCTCTACAGGAGTGGGAGGCGTTTCCATGGGTAAAGAAAAGACCAATTGAAAATAACAGACAGAGCTGGAAGGATAGGAAGTGGGACTACAGAATCGAGCATGAGGTTTCAGATGAGACAAGATTGTTGATGTGAGGTGATGTTTGTGGAACAAACGGGCAGAGCGGGACAGAGTCCATGAAGTTCAAGCACTGTGGAGCCAGATTAGTGGAGAGTAACATTTGACTACATGGGTGTCAACCAAGGACAAGGATGACAGGCTGTGGGGAGATGCATGGACTGAATGAGGAGGCACTGCTGCGATGTCCCATAGGACATTAGCCCAGGGGTATGCCAGAGACAGAACCTCCAAGTCTGTCTGACCCCCTGGCTGCCTTTTCTCAAGAATTCTCCTGTCAGCACTTCTTCCACCCTTCTATTCCTAAGCTAAGGAGCTTTCGTGGTGTAGTCCACAGGGAGTTGTGCTGCTGACCGAAGGTGGCATCTCTCCACATAGTAGCTCCAAGGAAGAAAAATGGACATTCTACTCCCATGTGATCCATAGCTCTGAAAACTCCCTGGAGCTATGAGTCTGTTCCTATGAGTTTGAGGTTATTGAGTTCCAATGAATTTGAGGTTTTTGAGTTTATTTCTGCATCGGACTTAGTAACTTAGTGAACCAGGTTCTCCTGTAATGCTTCAGGGGCCTGGGATTCTATTCAAATCTCCACAGTGCAGCCCTGTTAGCTTCCTTCAGGGAACAAGGCTCACAGGAATTAAGTTACCCAACTACCTTGTGCTCAGCTGAGGAGTTACTTGTTATTGTTGAGTTCGATTCACAGAGACCCTATGAACAATATATCTGAACTCTGTCCTGTTCTGCACCGTCTTTACCATCCACAACACATTTGAGACAATTGCTGCTACCACTGTGTCAATCCATCTCAACGAGGGTCATCTTCTCCCTCCTAACAACATGTCCCAAATAGGTGAGATGAGTGAAGCTTCACCAGCCTTGTCTCCAAGGAACACTTTCTCCAAGACATATCTGTTTGTTCTTTTGGCAGTTCATGGGATAAACAGTACTCTTACCTAACACCACAGCATAAAGTCATCAGTTCTGCTCTTGTTATCCTTATGCATTGTTCAGTTCTCAGATGCATAGCAGGTGATTGAAAAGACTTTGGCTTGAATTATACACACCTTAGTCTTTAAACTGATAGCATTGCTCTTCAGGACTTTGGAGAGGCCCCTGACAGCAGAGGAGAGTGAGGGTGGACAAGTGAAACCTCAGAACAGAGCTGTGGCAGTCACAGCAGCCGGAGGAACTGTACCTGTGCCAGTGGAACTTGTATGCCCTCCTGCTATTGCTCACTGTTCACACACCCGCTAACCCTTCTAGACTCTGGAGTGTTTTAAGAAGGGGTTAGAACTGGGGGGAGGGTAATTACTGGGAGCTGCTCCTGTGGGACATCGGAGCACCTCTCCATTCAGTCAAAGCATCCAGGGTGCTTAGGGAGTGGAAGAATGACCACAAGACTTCCCAGCTGTGAGGTATGTCTGGATGGCTCCCAGAGAGCACGGTGCTCACTTCCAGCTACTTGGCTCCTCAGCATCCTGATTGTCTCATTTCCACAAATGAAGGAAGAGCCGACTGCATGAGTCATGAGGATGACCAGGGCTGGTTACCCAAGAAGCAAGGAGGCACAGGCTAATTTGTAAAGATATTTGATACAGGTTAGTAAATCATTCCTACAGATTAATAAATAAGCACAAGTTAGTTGTGTTTACCTTGTTTACTATCAGAGACTCAAAGTGTGAAAAGAGACAAATACCAGGTCTATGAAGAAGCAGAATCTTTAATGTGGTAGAAAAAATGTAAAACTGTCTTCTTGCCACTAGGCCACCAGAGATTAGAAAGTAAGCAAAAGCAAACCTGTGCTCCCCTTGCTTAATTAGTAATCTGGCACAGGGGATGATGTTAGTTGGTGGGGAAAACCCCCTCCCAAACCTCAAACTTACTGCCATCAAGTCAGAACTGACGCATATGCGGAATTTCAGAGGCTATA
The DNA here is from genome assembly GCF_000299155.1 of Elephantulus edwardii. NCBI lineage: Eukaryota > Metazoa > Chordata > Mammalia > Macroscelidea > Macroscelididae > Elephantulus > Elephantulus edwardii. The sequence goes on from NW_006399870.1 coordinate 1,792,532, forward strand.
AATTGCATGAGAGGAGATTGTCCCTTCTTTCTCCTGAAGAGCATCTTGTGGAGCTGAACCATCTGCCTTGAGGTTGGCAGTGCAGCACCCCATCCACTAGGTCACCAGAGCTCCCGTCTTGGTAGGAGATGCTGTCAACTGTTATTTCAGGGAGGATGTGCTCTGGGTCCCAGGTGAACTGGATGGTGAGTTTACATATCATCCTCCTTCACCCCTTGCTTCTATTGTGCTTTGTATTTTTGCGAGTAACTCCTTAACTGCTTGTAAGAGGGGAAAAGAGGGGGAGGGACCAGGTATCCTTTTGAACTACTCTAGAGGGAGTGAGGTTTTGTTTTTTACTGAATGCTGCAAGAATTGAGGATTATTATTAGAGAATCTGATCATTTTCTTGCTATGTGGTGTATCAAATGAGTCTTTTCCTTCTATTTTGAATAATGCTTCCCTGAACATTGCTTTCTCTCTTCCTCTCCCTCTCCTTCTCCTTTTCCATCTCCCTCTCCTTCTTCCTCTCTTTCTCATTCTCTTTTATGCTTATGAGTGTTAATGAGTCTCTACTGAATTAACCCAGAAGTCGAATTTCTTGGGGTACAAACAAATATTCAACTTTATAATAGAAAACTATTCTCTAAATCAATAGTAACTGTGTCACTGAATCGCAGCAACAGTTGGTGGATTTAATTACTGTTATTCTAAGCATGTAAAACAGCATCTTCCTGTTTGTTTCTGTTTTTGTTTTTTTATCTTCTTATTTTATATGTGTGTGTGTGTGTCTGTGTGTGTACCGTCAAATCGGATCTGACTGGTACAGGAGGATACTGTCCCTCCTTTCCCGGCAGAGCATCTGGTGGATTTGAATTGTGCACCTGTGGGATTGCAGTGCAGCTTCTTGCCACTAGGCCACCAGAGCTCCCCTGCATCTTCCTGTTTTAATGCGCATTTGCCTGAATAAAATACCAAGCTGAGCATCTCTTCAAATGTTATAATCGTGAGCATCTCTTCTGGGAAACATCTGTTTCTGTCTTTTGTTCTAAGAGGTCAAGCAAGGAGTGATGTTGTCAAAAAGGCGATTGAAACAATAAGAAGACACACTAGAGTAAAAGAGTTGAATGGAAGATTTCAAAAGGTAGCTCCAGAAGACAAAATGTTATGACAGATTGTATAAAGAGCTGAAATTGGAGAATAAGAAGAGAAGAACTCACTTAGGATTTATCAAGAAGCTGGAAGAACTGAAAAACAAATTCAATCCTTGAGTTGCAATACTGAGAGAGGCTACAGACAAAATCTTGAATAAATCAGAAAGCATCAAAAGAAGATGAAGGAATATACAGATCATTGAACCAAAAAGAATTGGCCAACACAAATATTTCAGGAAGAACACTATGATCAAGAGCTAATGGTAATGAATGAAGAAGTTTAAGCTGCAATAAAGGTGTTGGCAAAAATAAGACCCCAGGAATTGATGGGATATAAATTAATATGTTTTAATTAGCAAATGTAATCCTAGACATGCTCACCAGCTTCTGTCAGGAAATTTGGGAGACAACTGCCTGGCCAATCGACTGGAAGAGATCTATATTTGTTTCCATTCCCAAGACAGGTGATCCAACAGAATGTGAAAATTATCAAACAATATCATTAATATCTTATGCAAGCAAAATATTGTTGAAAATCAACCATCTGTTAAAGAGATTATCTTCCTCACTTAATGGATTTTGTCTCTTTGTTAGACATCATTTGTGCCTAAGTGGATGGATTT
>NW_006399870.1:1794387-1803885 GCF_000299155.1 Elephantulus edwardii
ATGTTTTATTGACTATGCAAAGGCATTTGGCTGTGTGGATCACAACAAATTATGGCTAACACTGAGAAGAATGGGAATCTCAGAACACTTAACTATGCTCATGTGAAACCTGTACCAATACTCTACCTAGCCTGTGTGCCAACAGAGCAGAGGACATTGCATGGTTTGAAATTAAGGAAGGTGTGTGTCAGGGTTGTCACGTCCTTTCTCCATACCTATTCAATCTGTGCACTGAGCAAATTATCTGAGAAGTTGGACTCTGTGAAGAAGAATGTGGCAGAAGGTTTGGAGGAAGACTCATCAACAACCTCTGTTATGACACAACTATGCTTGCTGGAAGTAGAGAGGACCTGAAACACTTGCTGCCCCAGGTTTTACTCTAAGGTCCTTGATGCATCTTGAGTGTGCTTTTTATGTGGTACCAAATGGGTTGTTTGGTTTTTTTTTTATGGATAGCCAAATTTGTTAAAACCATCTGTTAAAGAGATTATCTTCCTCACTTAATGGATTTTGTCTCTTTGTTAGACATCATTTGTGCCTAAGTGGATGGATTTATTTCCTCATTCTCAGTCATATTCCACTGGTCAGTGTACCTGTGATTGAGCTGATATAATGCTGTTTTGATTAACATGACTGAGTAGTACATTGTATTGTCACCTACAACTTGACAGCTCTTAACAACAACATCCCTCATGAACTTGAATGCAAAGATTTTCAACAAAATCCTAGCCAATAAACTGCAACATCATATAAAAAAATTTTTGCAACGATATCAGGTATGTAAGGATGGTTCAGCAATGGGAAAACAGTCAGTGCAATCCATTATATTAAAAAAAGAAGAAAAGCCTGATCATCTATTTGATTCAGAAAAGACATTTGACAAAATTCAGCAATCTTTCCTAACAAAAAGAATAAAATAGGTGTGCAGTTCAAATCCACCAGATGCTCTGCTGGAGAAGAAGGGACAATCTTCTCCTGTACCAGTCAGATCTGATTTGATGGTATGGTACACACACCACACACACAAAAATAATGAAATAAAATTAAAAAAAGAATAAAATAGGAATAAATGAGCAATTCTTCAACATGCTTAATAGTATATATACAAAACTAAAGGCCAGTATTATTCTCAACACAGATTGACAGTATGTCCCTTGTGAGCAGGAACTAGATAAAGTTTTACTTTATTACTAGTTCTAATCAATATTGTATTGGAAGTCCTAGCCAGAATAAAAGGCAAAAGAAAGGGAAATAAAAAATATCTAAAAGTATCTAAATTGGCAAAGAAAAAGTAAAATAATATTTTTGTTTTCAGATGATACCATCCTATGTATAGAAAATTCCAAAGACTCACTAAGAAAATTACTGGATTTAATTGTTCCAGTTAGCAAAGTGCCAGGGTACAAGATCAATACACAAACATTAGTTAGATTTCTCTGCAACACAAAAAAATCTTTGAGGAGGAAATAAAGAAAATAATGACATTTTTATTAATAGCCACTAATAAGATGAAATACTTAGGAACCAATCTAGACAGGGATACAAAAGACCTTTACAAAGAAAATGATAAAGCACTACTATAGGAAATTTGTAAAGACAATGTTTTTCTTGTTGTGTGCCACTGAGTAATACATAAGGGGAACTACACCACGTTCTTGGATTTGAAGACTTAATATTGTGAAAACGGCAATATTTTCAAAAGCAATCTACACATACAATGTAATCTCTATCCAGTTACCAGTATCTATAATTTTTGAAAGATATGGAAAAAGCAATCATCAAATTCATGGAAAGGACAAGCAAAGAGATGCACAGCAAGTACTTGCAAAGACCATGGCCTGGATCAGGCTCACCTTAGTCTCCAGACTGACATCATTGCTCTAGAGAGGTCCCTGATAACAGATTTTCCCAATGTAATTTGTCTTTTGATTTCCTGGCTGCTGGTTCCAAGAGTGTTGATTGTGGGACAAAGCAAGCTGAAGTTATCAACAATCTCAGTCTCATCTCATCCATAATGAAGCTGATTATTGGCCCAGTGATGAGAATCTTTGTTTTCTTGATGTTGAACTTCAATCCATATTGAAAACTGCAGTCCTTGACCTTCTGCAGTAAACGCCTCATGTTCTCTTCAGTTTCAGCAAACAAGGTTGTGTCATTTGCATAACGCAGGTTGTGGATAAGTCTTCCTCCAATCCTGATGCCACAGTTTTCTTCATAAAGTTCAGCCTCCTGATTGATCTGTTCTGCATATGGATTGAAAAGGTATGGAGATAGGATGCATCCCTGATGCACACCTTTCCTAATCCTGAACCATTCAGTGTTTCCATGCTCTGTTCTAACTACTCTAACTACTGCTTTCTCGTTCAAGTATAGGTTTTGCATGATCACAATTAAGTGTCCTGGGATCCCCATTCTTCTCAAGATTAGCCGCAGTTTGTTGCGATACACACAGTCAAATGGCTTTGTATAATCAATGAAACACAGATAGATATTCCTCTGTTAGTTTCTGCTTTCAGCCGAGATCCATCTAACATTGGCTATTAATGTCACAGCCTCTTCTAAATCCAGCTTATATTTCTGTATTTGAAGTTGTCTATCAACGTACTGTTCTAGTCATTTCTGGATACTCTTCAGCAGGATTGTGCTTGCATGTGATATGAGTAATATCATTCTATAATATCCACACTCTCTTGGGTCACCTTTTTTTCCGAATGGGAATAAATATGGATCTCTTTCAGTCAGTTAGCTAAGTGGTTGTCCTCCAGATTTCTTGGCACAACCTGGTGAGAGCATTCAGAGCAGCGTCTGTTTGTTGAAAAATATTAATTGGTATGCCATCAAATCCTGGAGACTTGTTTTTTCCCAATTCCTTTAGAGTAGTTTGAACTTTCTTCTTCATCATCATAGGCTCTTGATCATATGTTATTTTATGAAATTCTTTGGTGTCAGCTAATTCTTTTTATTATAGTGCCTCTGTGTACTCCTTCCATTTTCTTTTGATGCTTCCTGGGTCATTCAACATTTTGCCTTCAGCATTCTTCAGGATTGCAACTTGAGGCTCAAATTTGTTCTTCAGTTCCTTCAGCTTAAGAAATGCTGAACAAGTTTGTACCTTTTGATTTCCCAACTCCAATTTCTTGCACATTTCACTATAATATTTTGCTTTGTCTTCCCATGCTACCTTGTGAAATCTGTTTATCTCCTGTATTTATAATTCATTCTTCTAAGATTAGTAGCATACCAGTTGTAAGAATTATAGAGTTAATGTTGTTTCATATACTTGACCTGCTGCATTAGTCCATGGTTTCCGACATCAACAACTCCTCCTTTGTTCTGTTCCCTAGCTCCTCTAGGTTCCTAGGGTTTGATGGTTCTCTGGAAGGTCTCTTAGAGACTCAGACTCGTCAGGAAATGACTCACATGACTTTAGGTATGCAGGCCAGTTTTGCAGAAACTGGTGCACGGTGGGCCAGGATCCTGTAGACTATTGGTTATCATGTAGCTGGATGGTGACTGTGGGTGATGCAGGTGGGTGGTGCAGAGACTGATGGGCATGGGCCAGGCTGGATGTAGTTGGATGCTGTGCCCCGAGCGAGCGAGCTCTTCAATAAAGAAAGAGACTGGCACATAGATGCCATAATCCTCTAGCAGGATGAAGCTTCTATCTCATCCTGATCCTCTCTCAATACAATAAATACTTCATCATAAAATAAACAGTTAATGATTGTCTAGGAAAGACATGAATGATAAACCTTAGACATTCAGAGTAACAAAGGAAGAAGTTCAAGCTTCATTGAAGACACTGACAAAATATAAGGTTCCAGGAATAGATGAGATATCAGTTGATATATTTCAGTTAACAGATGCAACCCTGGATGTGCTTCCCAGTCTATGCCAGGAAATTTGAAGGACAATTGCCTGGCTGACTGACTGGAAGAGATCTATATTTGTTCTCATTTTCAAGAAAAATGATCCAACACAGTATAGAAATTACTGAACAATTTTATTAATAACACATGCAAGTAAAATACTACTGAAGATCACCCAAAAATGGCTAGAACAGTACAATGAAAGGGAGCTTCCAGAAGTTCAAGCTTGGATTAGAATAGGCTCAAACACCAGAGATTTCATTACTGATGTCAGAAAAATTCTGGTGAAAGCAGGGAAAACCAGAAGAATGTCTATTTGTGTTTTATTAACTATGCAAAGGCCTGTGACTATGTGTATCACAACAACAACTATGGCTAACATTGAGAAACATGGGAACCCCAGGACACTTAACTATGCTCATGCAAAATTTAAGTATGAAACAAAATGTACATGAATAAAACAAAATATATGAGTAGCTGTATAAAAGGGAATGATGATATACATAAGTATTAAATTAAAAAAATTGTCTGAACAGAGCAAGGCATGTTTAAAATCAGGAAGGGAGTGCACATCAGAAATGTATCCTTTCTCCATATCTATTCAATCTGTGTGCTGAACAAATAATTAGTGAAACCAGATCCTGTGAAGAAGAATGAGCCATAAGAATGGGAGGAAGACTCATCAAAAACATGTGTGTGTAAATGACACAACCTTGCTTGCTCAAAGTGAAGAGGACTTGAATTTTTTGCTTCAGTGGATCAAAGAGTACAGCCTTCAGTATGTTTTACATCTCAACAACAATAAAACAAAGGTCCTTATAATTGAGCCAGTAGGCATTTTTCTGTAGGCATCATGATAGGTGGAGAAAGATTGAAATTGTCAATGATTTCATCTTGCTTGAATCCACAATCAACCCTCTTGGTATTAGCAGTAAGGAGATCAGGAGTCATATTGCTTTGGGCAAGTCTGCTGTCATAGACCTCTCAAACATACTGAAAAGCAAGGATGTCAGTTTAAAGATTAAGGTGTGTCTAATTCAAGCCATAGTCTTTCCAGTCATCTGCCATGCTTTTGAGAGCTGGACAATGAATAAGGATGACAATAGAAGAACTGATGGTTTTGAATTGTGGTGTAGGAGAAAAGTATAAAATTTTCCATGGACTGCCAAAAAGAACAAACAGATTATGTCTCAGAAAAGGTGCAACTAGAGTGCTCCTTGGAAGCAAGGTTTGTGAAACTTTATCTCTCATACTTTGGGTGCTTTGTTAAAAGAGGCTATTTCTTTGGATATCATGCTTCGAAAATGAAGCATCAATGAAAGAGAGGAAGACACCCAGTAAGGCAGGTTGATACGGTGACTGTTGCAAAAGGGCTCAAGTGTAACAGAGATGATGAGGATTGCACAGGATAGGACAAGATTCAGGTCTGTTGTTCATAGGGTTGCTGTGAGTCGTGCTCGATTTAATCTCACCTAACACCATCACCACGACTGCCAAAATGCTTCATCCCCATTTCCTTCAAGAAATTTTTAAATTTCTTTTTTTATTTCTTCTGTTACTCAATAGTGCTCAAACAGGGTATTATTTAGTTTGCATGTACTTAATAAACCCCCTTGATCTCTTTATTTATTGAACTTCTTTCTAGAATATCTGTCCTTCATCTAGAGTGATTTATTGAAGGTTCCTATATTACTGTGGAATTGTCTGTTTTTTTCAGAACTGATAAGCTTTTATTTATGTATTTTGTGGCTCTCTTGGGTTTGTAAATATTAATGATAGTTTATGTTCTCTTGTCCAATTGATCTTTTGATCATTTTGTAATATTCTTCCTTTTATCTTATCCTGGTTTTTAATTTGAGGTCTATTTTGTCAGAAATTAATTTTGCTACTTCGGTTCTTTTTAGGTTGCCATTTGTCACCCTTTGAATTTTAGTCTATTATTATGTCTGAGGTGTGTCTCTTGTAGACAGCATGTTGATGGATCATATTTTCTTATCCATTCTGCTATTTGTTGTTTCTTGACTGGTGCATTTACCCCTTTCACAATCAGTAAAATGACTGATAAATATGTTTTTATTATTATCATGTTACTGTACTCTTTTTTTTGTAGTGTTACTGATAACTCTATTTCATCTGCTTTTCTGTGCTGAGTTCATTTGCTTATGACTTTTCTTATGATTTAATTTACTGTTGTTTTGGTTTTTATAAAATCTTTACGCTTTTCTTCCTTTGATGAAAATATTCACTGATTTAAAAAATTTTTTTTATTTATTTTTTTTAATATTCACTGATTTTCTTGGAGGTTACCGTTTAAGATATACACTTTGTTTTGAGATCTTGATTTAATTTCCATGTAGAAGTTTTGTAACTATGCTTCTTATTCCTTATATTTTCTTTAAAAGTATCCTCATTTACATACTGATACCACCAGTTTCCAAATTTTACTGTCATATGTTTAATGTGCTTTATGTGTTTCTGTCTTCAAGTCAGTTTCTCAATGATATAATCAGTTATGTTGATTTTAGTGTTTTTTTTTCTATAGATATTAACTCTAATTAAAAAAATCACCCATTAGAATAATTTTCACAAATTTTCTTAATGTTTGTTTTTCTGGAAATGTCTTAATTTCACCTTCAAATCTTGCTGGATATAGGATTCTTGGTTGACATACTTCTTTCTTTCAGAATTTTATGTCTGTTTTCTCATTGTCCTCTTGCCCACATGGTTTCTACTTAAAAATTAGAACCTCATCTTACTGGTTCTCCATTGTAGGTGGCTCTTTGTTTTTCCTCAGCTGCTTTCAGTAGTATTTCTTTGCCCTTAATCTTGGGCATTTTGATTATGATATGCCTTGGTATTTTCATTTTAGGTACTATATTGCTCGAGGTTCCCTCAGTTTCTTGAATACATAGTTTTTCATTTTTCCTTAATGTTTGGAAAATTTTCCAGCGTTAAATTTTCAACAATTTCCTCTGCACTTATTTATTGGGTTTCGTTTTGGGAGGCCAATCAGCTGTATGTTATTCTTCTTAATGTTGTCTCATATAATTCTTGGGCTTTCTTCGTTTACTTTCTTTCTTTTTCCTGATTGTTCCTTTAGGGGATCAATATTGTTGTTCAATTCACTGATTCTGTGTTCCTTTTCTTCCTTGATACTCTTTTGTTCTTCCTGTGAATTATTTATTTCTGCAATTTCAATCTAATATTCTGAGCTTCACTTGTTGTTTTTGTAGGATGCTCGGGTAGGATAGTTTGTAAACAATTGCACTATTAATCTAAAGGTGGAGGCTTTCTGGCGGTTTGTTTGCTTCACCAGGGACTCTACAGGGAAAAGATGGAAAATCTTCTCCCATGAGTTTTATAGCTGCTGAAAACTGGCTAGCAGGTTGGCAATAAATAGATTTCAACTCTAGGGCAATGAAAGAGAAAACGAGAATTTTTGTTTTGCTTCTTGTTTTCCAATTTTTTGTATGTATTTGATCCTACATAATCTATCAGGGAGGGGAAATTAATTCTTTCATCTTTTTATCAATCTGCAGGAGAGATTTGAGTGACATTCTTTTGAATCCTTGTCAGGAAGTTCCAACAGCCTTTTTTTCTCAGAAATATTTTCCTGATCTGCATTTTGTTCACTTTTTTGGTTTCATCTTCTCCTGGCTTTTTGGTTTTTGGTTTTTTTTACTTTGTTGCAGTAATTGTTGCCTCCTAGACATTATAGCATTGGTTTTGTGATGGAGATGAAGTTTCTGGCCTGAGGTGTCTGTTGAAAGTGCGGTAGAGTTTCCACTGGCCGCTGAGGAACCTCGAATAGTCTACCCAGATATCGGCCCTGTCTTTGCCACTCTGCAGTACGGGTGTTGGCAGGTGCCCAATCAGACATGGTGACTGTGAAGGGATCATCACCACGAATTTGAAATGCTCAGGAGTAATGTACACAACAAAGGGGCACTACTCCAAGGGTGGTACCTCTACTTATTTAAGAGGGGACTGCAGGCCAGGCATAACACTCTCCACTGGTTCCTGGAGGGATATTGTGATTTTTAGAGCCATATTGACTCCTGGCAGGGAGCAAGAAGCTACACTGCTATCTCAAAGGTGTGTGGTTCGAATCCACCAGCTGCTCCACAGGAGAAGGATGGTCAGTTTCCTCCCGTGGGATTAACTGACTCTGAAAACCTGCTGGAGGGTCAGCTATGGGTTGGTGTTGACTCAAGAGTACACAACAACACAACAATAAGCTATAGGAACCAAGGACAAAATGACGATCCTCTGGCATTAGGCAAAACCGAGAAAAGCTGGAAAGGCAGGCAGGCAGCTAGTAGTTGGCGGTGGGGACCTGCCACTAACCTTGATCTCCAGAGAGGAAACAGAGGAGTATCGCACCTTTCCCATCTGCTAATCGCTGGTGTAGGCATCACCAGTGACCTGGGTTGCATGGCAATAAAGAGCTGCTTGGAATGACTATGTTATGTTGTTAAAGGTACTGTGTTCCATCTCTCTTCTCAGTCTGTATTTTTCTTGAATTCCTCATTTGTTATCATGACTTCTGAATTTTTTTATTTGTTAGCTAAATCTTTGCTTCAGAGGCTGCCCTAGGCTCCGTCTACTCTACCACCCTGCCCGGAAGTCCTATTTGACTAGTCTTGATTTTTTCCCACCTTGTTAATTTCCTTGAAAACTTCGTAAATTTTTTTTCTTTTAAACAATGCATTTTCCATTTCAACAATTTGGTCACAGTATATTATTTGACATAAATGACAGTATTTGTTTTCCATGTCCATTTAAAAGCCTTGTGTCTGAGGTGATTAGGAGAGTATGTACAATTACACAAACAGTACAAAACATTTAGCACAAAGCCTCCAGATTTGGCTTTGGAAACCCCTTTTGTTGTTTGGCCAGTGATATAAGACAGTGAATGTTGCTGTTGTTGTGCCATCAACTCACCCGTGACTCATAGTGACCCTCGGGACAATAAGTAATAATTCATTACCTAAACGTCCTTGGGCTTTCTCTCTCTCTATAGATAGATAGATAGATAGATAGAGATGGAGATTTAGATATATAGATCTTATAATATTATTTTTCTATTCATGGGTATACATATAATGTCTCCTTAAGTTTCCTCTATATATATATTATAATATTATTTTTCTATTCATGTATATATATATTTTTTCTCTTTATTTAAATCTTCTTTAAACCTTCCTTGCTGAAATTGAGGAAGACTTGACACATTTGCTGCAGAAAATAAAAGACTACAACCTTAAATATAGATTGCATCTTAACATAAAGAAGACAAAAATCCTTACCACTGGACTGATAAGAAGCAACATTGTGATAGATGGAGAAAAGATTGAAATCATCAACAATTTTATTTTACTTGGATCCAGAATCACCATCCTTGGCACCAGCAGTTAAAAATTCAAAAGAGATATTGCATTGGGAAAATTTGCTGTCAGGAACCCCTCCAAATTACTGAGGAGCAATGATGTCAGTTTGAAGACCAAGGTGTGCTAATTCAGGCCATGGTCTTTTCTTTTTTTAAATTATTATTAAATTTTATTAGTTTTAGTGAACATTTACAGAGATTTTGGGTTCTCATTCATTCATTGTTGCACTGTTTTCTCTA
>NW_006399870.1:1808507-1829030 GCF_000299155.1 Elephantulus edwardii
TGCAGATATTTTTCCAATTTTGCCAACACCATTTGTTAAAAAGGCTGTCATTTCCCCACTTGACTGATTTCATCTCCTTGTCAAAAATCAGTTGACCATAGATAGGTGGGTTGATCTCCGGATTCTCAGTTCTATTCCATTGATCTATGTGTCTGTCATTGTACCAGTACCATGGTGTCTTTACCACTACGGCAGTGTAGTAGGATTTGAAATCAAGGAGTGAGATACCTCCTACTGTTCTTCTATTCTTAAGGAGTGCTTTGCTTATTCTGGGCTTCTTTCCATTCCACACGAAATTGGAGATTGCCTTTTCCATCTCGTTGAAGAATGGGATGGTATTTGTATTGGGATTACATTAAATGTGTAAATTGCCTTTGGTAGTATTGCCATTTTCACGACATTGAGTCTTCCTATCCATGAGCAAGGGATATTCTTCCACTTTGCAAAATCTCTTTTTGTTTCTTGTAATAATGTTTTGTAATTTTCTTGGAAAAGGTCCTTTGTACTTCTGGTTAAATTTATTCCCAAGTATTTAAACTTGTGATTAGCTATTGTGAAAGGTATTGTTTCAGGCCATGGTCTTTTCAATCACTTGCTATGCATCTGAGAGCTGGACAGTGAGTAAGGATCAAAGAAGAAAAATTGATGCACTAAAGCTCTTGTGTTGGAGAAGAGTACTGAATACCCCACGGACACTTAAGACAACAAACAGATACACATCTTGGAGAAAGTGCAGCCAGAGGGCTCCTTGGAGGCAAGGATGGTGAAGCTTTGTCTCACATACTTTGAGTATGTTGTTAGGAGTGGCTATTCCTTGGAAAAGGACTTCATGCTTGGAAAGGTGGGAGGTCAGTTAGATGGTGACTGCAGCGGTTGATTCAAGTATGTCAGAGATGATGATGATGGCCCGAGGATAGAGTTCAGCTCTATTTTTCATAGGGTGGCTATAGGTCATACCCAACTCAACAGCACATAATCATCACAGCTATGCAAATCTTGCACGTAATTAACTATAAACATATATATGTACTCTTAGCTGATTTTCTAAATCTTCTGGCATAGATTATTTGCAAGAATAGTTGTGTTAATCTTTCCCATCCTTCATCCTTGTCTCTTTATGCTTGCCACACTTCTCATCTAAACATAGAATTTATTTCCCAATCCCTTAAATCTGGGCTGGACTTGGGAACTGGTTTGACCAGTAGAATAAAGTGGAAGTGATAAATCTAAATTGCAAGAGACCTTGAAGCATCTCCCCATGCCCTCTGAATCCGGTCTGTCATTACCATGTGAAAAGTTTTGTCTAATCACATAGAGCACTGAAGAGCTATCACAGCTGAGCACTAGCCATTCCATATATAATATTGTTGTTGTTACGTGCAATTGAATTGGAGTCAACTCACAGCTGACCCTCCAGCAGGTTTTCAGAACCTGTAAATCACATGGGAGGAGACTGCCCATCTTTCTCCTGAGGAACAGCTGGTAGATTTGAACCACTTGCCTTTGGCTTGGCAGTGAATCTCTTACCAGCAGGCTACCAGAGCTCCTTTATTATAATACTGTCTTATATTGTAATGATTTTTCTATTTTTGTCATTTGATTGTGCTTACGCAAAATTATACTTGGACTAGGATGCAGTTGTCAGAAAAGAGCAAGGAGACACTGCATGGTTCAGAATCGGAAGGGTGTATGCCAGGAACATATTCTGTCTCCATACCTTTTCAATCTATATGCAAAACATATGCACTTGCTCCAGAAGGTCAAGGACTGCAGCCTTCAATACGGATTGAAGCTCAATATCAAGAAAACAAAGATTCTCACCACTGTGTCAATTGGCAGCATCATAATGTATGGTGAAGAAATAGAGATTGTTCACAGTTTTGGTTTGCTTGGCTCCACAGTCAACACTCTTGGTACCAGCAGCCAGCAAATAAAAAGTCAAATTGCATTGGGAAAGTCAGCTGTCAGGGACCTCTCCAAGAGTACTGAAGAACAACATCAGTCTGGAGACTAAGGTGCACCTGATCTAGGCCACAGTCTTCTCAATTGCTTTCCATGCACTAGAGAACTGGACAATGACTAGGGATTATATTAAGAAGATAGAAAGCCTTTGAGCTGTGGTGCTGGTGAAGATTACTGAATATATCATGGACTGCCAGGAAAACAAACAAGTTTATTCTAAAGAGGGTTAAACTAGGCTGCTCCTTGGAGGCAAGGATTCTGAGGCTTCATAATTTGGGCATGTTGCAAGGAGGGACCAGTCCTTGGAGAGGTACATCATACTTGGGAGGGTGGATGAACAGAGAAAGAGAGGAAGACCATCGATGAGATGGATTGATTCAGTGACTAGGGTAATGAGGGTAGGTGTGTCAGTGACAGTAAAGTTAGCACAGGATAGAGCAGGTTTCAGGGCTGTTATACATAGGGTCACTATAAGTCGCAAGCAATTTGACTTCACATAACATCAATGACAACAATGTCAAATTGGAATCAACTCATAGCTGACCCTCTACGCAGGTTTTCAAAGTCAGTAAATTGCACCATAAGAGATTGTTCATCTTCCTCCAAAGGAGCAGCTAGCAGATCAAACCACTGCGCATTTCCTTACTACAGGGCCACAGAGCTCCCTCTATGCCTGTATTGACCATTAGACACTCAGGTGAGATCATCTTAGGGATCCAGCTTAATTTCAAATTGTCAGATGATGAGATCACTTCACAAGAAAATTAATTACCCAGGTGAGTGCAAGCCAAATCACCTATACACAAATAAAATTATTTTGTTTTAAGTCACCAAATGTGAATTTGGTTTGTTGTGGGGCCATAGATAACTGAGACACCCCCACCTCCTGTAATACAGATAATCTCTAGAGATTATTTTTATTTTTTACATAGTAAATTTTGTTATCTAAATAAAACTGTGCAGTTTAAAACCAGACAAATACTACCACAAGAGACTAAAAGAAACATAAATGGAAGAACATTTAGTACCCATGAATTGACAGACTTGCTACTATGAAAATGTCAATGCTGCTTAAAATACCTAGCTCTAGTACAAAGCACTATCAATCTAAATCACAACAGCATTCTTTACCCAAACAGGAAAAATTAATCATCCACTTTATATGGAACAGAAGCAAGTCTCAAATAGCAAAGGGAATCAACGCTGACGAACAGAGTGGAAACTTACACCCCTAAGCCTCAGAATATGCAGCACAGCAGCAGTTATCAAAATGGGCAACTTTATGTACTGTCAAAAGGCAATACAGTTCTCTGTGATGAGTGAAAAAATACTAGAATTTTCCTAACTGTACCATCTTAGGTGCAAGGAAAAAACAGGGTGGATTTGGGGGCAGGAGATGAAAACTCCCTCTCTGCAAACTGAAAAAGCTTCATTCCAATGAGTGCCATTGTCAGTTTGGTTTGGGACTTTTAAAAAATATTATTTATTATTATTATTATTATTAATCTCAATGAACATCTACAGAGATTTTGGAATTACATTCATTCATTGTTGCATTTTTCTCCCCACCCACCCCACCCTCACCCTTCATTGGTACACGATCCCTTCCCCAACCCCACACATCCCCACCACCACACCAAGTATACTTCACTCTGCAAATCTCATTCTGGACTCTTATGATAATCATAATGTCCTAAAATATATTAATTTTAAACTATTCTCTCCCTCATTGGCTTTGATGCAGTAAACATGATTTATCCAGTTTTCTCAGTTCTACCCCCACCCCAATGTCAGCCTCATTCTACAACAGTGGCACCATATAATATTTGTGCTATTGTGACCATATAATATTTGTGCTATTGTGACTGAGATATTTCACTCAGCATAGTGTTCTCCACAGTCACCCATTTTGAATCATATTGCATAAGTTCCTTGTTTTTCAATGCAGCGTAGTACTCCATTGTGTGAATATACCACAACTTCTCTATCCATTCATTTGTTGATGGGCACTTAGGTTGCTTCCAACTCCTTGCTATTGTGAACAAAGCCATGATAAACATGGGTTTGCATATATCTGCTTGGATGGTCGTTTATGGTCTCTTTAGGGTATATTCCCAGTAGTAGAATTGCTGTGTCGAATGGTATCTCTATTTGCAACTCTCTGAGAAAACGCCACACCGCTTTCCACAGTGGTTGCACCATTTTACACTCCCACCAACAGTGAATAAGGGTTCCAGTCTCTCCACAATCTCGCCAGCATTTGTTGCTAGCTGTTCTGTTAAATTTTGCTATTCTTATAGTTGTTTTGATTTTCATCTCTCTCAGAGGTAGGGACTTTGAGCATTTCTTCATGTGCTTGATGGCCATCTGAATATCTTCTTTAGTGAAGTGTCTGTTCATATCCTGTGCCCATTTTTCTGCTGGATTATTTACCTTTATCTTGCTGTGGTGCTCAAGTATTTTATAAATTCTAGATATAAATCCCTTATCTGACATGTCATTACCAAACACTTTTTCCCAGTCTGTGGCTTCCCTTCTTACCCTGTTGGAGAGGTTTTTGGATGTGCATAAGGATTTGATTCTTAGAAGGTCCCATTCATCTATTTTATCTTTTCCTGGTTGTAAATTTTTCAGGATAGTTGGAAAACTGCTTATGTTGTGGATTAGGACTTCTAGAGTTCTTCCAAGCTTTCCTTGAATGAAGTTTATAGTCCTTGGTTTTAGTCCTAGGTCCATGATACACCTTGAGTTGGTTTTTGTATATGGAGTGAGGTGTGGATCTTGTTTAATTTTTCTGCAGATAATTTTCCAATTTTGCCAACACCATTTGTTTAACAGGCTGTCATTTCCCCACCTAACTGATTTCATCTCCTTGTAAAAAATTATTTGACCATAAATAGAAGGGCTGATTTCCGGGTTCTCAATTCTATTCCATTGATCTATGTGTCTGTCATTGTACCATGCTGTCTTAACTACCACAGCAGTGTAGCAGAATTTGAAATCAGGGAGTGAGATGCCTCCTACCTTTTTTCTATTTTTAAGGAGTGCTTTGCTTATTCGGGGCTTCTTTTTAATCCAAGTGAAGCTGGAGATTGCCTTTTCCATCTTGTCGAAGAATGGGATTGATATTTGTATTGGGATTGCACTGAACGTGTAAATTGCCTTTGGTAGTATTGCCATTTTGACAACATTGAGTTTTTCTATCCATGAGCAAGGGATATTCTTCCACTTCTCCAGGTCTCTTTTTGTTTTTTATAGTAATGTTTTGTCATTTTCTTTGAATAGATTCTTTGAACTTCTAGTTATATTTACTCCCAAATATTTGATCTTGTGATTAGCTATTGTGAAGGGTATTGTTTTTCTTAGCTCCAGTTCTGTATTCTCTTTGTCACTGTAGAGAAATCCAACTGATTTTTTAAATGTTGATCTTATATCCTGCTACTTTGCTGAATTGGTCAACTATGTCCAATAGTTTTCTTGCTGAGTCTTTTGAGTTTTCTAAGTATCTGCATAGAGGGATAATTTTACCTCCTCTTTGCCAATTTGTATGCCTTTTATGTCTTTTTCTTGGGTTTGGGACATATTTAAGACAGTGGCCACCTTTTTCTGTTTTCTGTTGTAATGACATTGGCTTTCACCTTTTGAGCCAAATTTGACATGAATTATCATTGTTATTAAATTTGAGTTTGCGCAATGCAAAAGCCTCAGGAGTGTAGTGGTTCCTCTGTGGTTTTAGATGAATCAAGCCTGGCATGTTCAGGGAGTTTGTTTTGGCACTCACTGGCCTGTCATTTAGATGAATCAAGCCTGGCATCTTCAGGGAGATTGTCTCAACATTCACTTGCCTGTTTGGAGTTCTTTCCCTCTATTCTCCTTTCTCCATCATTGGCACTGTCAAAGATGTGAAGGGAAGTTTACAGTCAGTAAAGTCTAAAAACATATCTTGGCCTCAAATAAAGCTAGGAAAGGACTGATGTTAGTAACTATTAAAATCTTCTAAGAGAGGTTTGATTTCAAGTAAAGTAAGTAGAGTTTTACCCTAACAGGCGTCTAAGGCAAATCACCTTTTAGTTTTAGAAAACAAAATGTTTGCTGTGTAAACTTTCTCTCAAATCACAATTTTAAAAAAATACAAAAATAAAGCAGATTACCTTTGCCTAAAAACAAAATTAGGTAGTAAGAATGAAGCACCCAAACCAGACCAGTGGTAGTATCTTCCTTAGTGGCTTGAGAAATGTGGGCAAAACTCAGAGCAGCCCACAAGGTAGCCACTGAAGATGGCTAGCAGCATGGCCTGAGAGGCAGGCAATATCCCAGCCTTTGGACAGAGGCAGGAAGGCTCAGTCTGTGGATGGATGCTGAGGGCAGACACAGCAGGCGGACACTGTGGATGCTGCAGGCACAAGGGAACACTGCTGGCAGGCAATACGGGCCGGTACTGAGAGAAGGCACTACAGGGGCAGGCACTGTGGGAAGTTATTATAGGCTGTTATTGTGGGTGAGCACTAGAGGAAGGCACTGTGGTGGGCACTGTGGGCAGTTACTGTGGGTAAACACTGTGGACATGCACTGTGGACATTCTGAGCATTGTGCATGAACACACTGCAGAAACAGTGCACACTGCAGACAATGCAGGTGGGCACTGCAGTCACTGCAAATGCTTGATTAGACACTGGGCACAGTGAGAGGGCACTGGGGGCAGTGATCACTGTGAACACTGTGGGTAGACACTGTTGATGGACACTGTAGGCACTGTATACACCATGGACACTGCAAGAGGACAATGCATACACTATGGACACTGCAGGAGGACATTGCAGGAGGACACTTCAGACACCATGGACAATATGGGCACTGCAGACGCCATGGACACTGCAGGAAGACACTGTAACATCATGGGCACTGAAGGAGGACTACAGGATGACATTGCAGACATTGTGGACACTGCAGACACAACAGACACTGTGGTCCCTGTGGGCACAGCAAGCACTGTAAACATTGCAGGCAGCACTGTGGGTGGACGTAACGGGCACTGCTGACACTGTAGGTGGTCACTGTGGGCATTGTGGGCACTGTAGACCCTGTAGGTGGGCACCAGAGATGGGCTCTGTGTTGTGGGCACTGCACATATTATGGTGTTCAATGGGGCACTGAGGTGTCTTCTCTTCACTGGATGCTTCTGCCTAATTTCATGATTGAAATGAAAAGTATCCCTGTTATTTTACAGTTTGAAATTTTTCCTTTCCTTTTCTTTTTAACCTTTCCAATAAACCAGGGAGTCTCTCAGAAGTGAAGCATAAAAGCATTTGCTCTTTTCCCCACATATGTCTGTGCACGAGCCCTGAAGAGCTGGCCTGTGTGTAGGTGCACAATGTCCTCTGTGTGTGCCCCTCTCCTCAGCCTCCTCACCTCACCTTTCCTTGTAGACATTTGGGTACTACACGGAACCATGATGTTGTTGTTAAGTGCCATCAAATGATAGTGACTGTATGAATGAAGACCTAAACACTTGTATAACTTTCATTGTTTCCCCAGATTTAAAGGGTTTCTGGAGGCAAGCTATTTCAGAAGTGGATGCCATTCCTGCTTCCAAGCTTGTTTTAATTGGGAAGCTCCACCAAACACTGTCCACTATGGGTAACCATTATCACATTTGACACATCAGTGTCACAGTGTTCAGCATCACAGCAACCACAAGTTACCTCTGTACAGCAAATGGACACACCAGGGCTATACCACTTAGAATGTTTGGGACCATTGTCCACCCTTATTTGTGTGTTCTCAGAGGTACACCAAGGTACCACAGTGCATCTAAGAGATGGCAGAAAGGGAAGATGTTTCTGCCAACTGCCCAGTGCCCTTTTCCAAGCACAATAGATATCCAGAGGTGGGGAAGGAGCAGGATGTCTTGGGGGTGTGTGAGGGAAATGCATCCCTAGGCATATAGGTCCAAAAGGGCACCAGATAGGGTGCTATAGAAATGAAGGCAGCTAATGAAGGCAGCCAGGCAAAAGGGAGACGGCATTTCTGCTGATCTGCTGCCACTGTATTAACTTTGTAACTGAAAATGAGGGGCCCAAGTGAAGGTATCGCGCCAGGCTCTTGGGACTCTCTCTCTGCTTCTGGTTCTGTGTTTGCCACATATGTCATTTCTCCTAAATGTGCCTCTGCCCGGGTCCTGTCTGAGCAAGGTTCCTGTGTGTTGGTTGACGAACCTGCCCAAATAAACAACTAGAACACAGAAACAGCTGGGCAGCAAGATAGCAACTCTGGAATGAAGTGATGAGCTCAGTGGCCCCCGCTGTGCCAACTGTGGTCAAGACAAAGCATTGGTGAGATCCAGCGGTCATTGTTTTTATAAGGCCATTAAATGGTCTATTTTCTAGGCCATCAACTGCTGATTGATTCTCTATAGCAGGATAAAAAAATACTTCTGGCTTTAGCAACTGCCACTGGCTGGTGAGGTCTCTCAGTGTTTTTTATTTCCTAGAAGGAGCTCCCATGGCTTAGTGGTAAAGAATTGTGCTAGCAACTCAAAGGCACACACTTAGAATATGCCAGATTCTCCGTGGGAGGATTGACAGTATAATTCTGTGTGATTTACCACCTCTAAAACCTGCTGGAGGATCAGGTACAGGTTGGTTCTGACAGTGGTACATAACATCACGTAATAATATAATAAAACAACATAACAAAGCATGGTAAAGTTAGAGGAACTGGAGGGCCTCCCTCTGATACTCATGGTTTCATTAGCACATGCTTTCAGGACCAGCTAGGCACTAGCTTGTGCGCTCACCTTTCTGAGCTAGTGTGATATTGGCTGGGCTAAGTCATGGCTGAAAGGAGAAAATACCAGAAGAATGTGATTTATTGACTATGCAAAGACATTTGGCTGTGTGGATCACAACAAACTATGGCTGATACTGAGAAGAATGAGAATCCCAGAACTTGCTCATACAAAATCTATGCCCAGAACAAGAAGTTGTTGTGTGAACAAAGGAAGGGAACACTACATAGTTTAAAATCAGAAGGGGTGTGCATCAAGGATATATTCTTTCTCCATACTTGTTCATTTTGTAAGCTGAGCAAATAATTCATAAACCCAGACACTATGAAGAAGATTGTAGGTTAAGGATTGGAGGAAAAATCATCTACAACCTGTTATGTAGATTACATAATCTTGCTTTTTGGAAGTAAAGAGTACCTGAAACTCTTGATCAGAAGGTCAAAGACTATAGCCTTCAATATGAATTGCATCTCAACATCAAGAAAACAAAGGTCATTACCACTGGACCAATAGGCAACATCATGATAGATAGAGAAAGGATTGAAATTGTCAATTATTTCATCTTACTTGGATCCACAATCAAATTCCTTGCTTCTAGCAGTCAGGAAATCAGGGGATATATTGCTTTTGGGCAAGTCAGGTACCTTCCCAACATACTGAAGAGCAATGATGTCAATTTGAAGAATAAAGTGCACCTGATTCAGACTACTATCTTTTCCATTACTTTCTATATATTTGAGAGCTGGACAATAATGATGATAGAAGAAGAATTGATGCCTTTGAGCTGTGGTGTTGGAGAAGAGTACTAACTGAATACCTCACGCATTGACCAAAACACCAAACAGATAAGTCTTGGATAAAATGTAACCAGAGTGTTCTTCCGAGGCAAGAATGGCAAGGTTTTGGCTTATGTATTTTGGGCATATTGCTATGAGAGGCTATTCCTTGGAAAGGAACATCATGTTTGGAAAGGTGGAAAGGTGGAAGGAAGGTCAGTGAAAGAGAGAAAGACTAACAAAGTGGACTGGCATGATGACTGCAGCAAAGGGTTCAGGTGTGTCAGAGATGATAAGGACAGCACAAGATAGGGCGAGGTTCAGACCTGTTGTTCATTGGGTCACTATGTATTGGATTTGACTCAATAGCACCTAACAACAACAACAATGGTTAATTAGGGAGTTCCAACGGCTTAGTGTTAAGAAGTTGCATTGCCAACCCAAAGGCTACCAGTTACTCTGCGGAAGGAAGATAGGAAATCTCCTCCTGTGCATTTTATTGCCTCTGAAGTCAACTATGGGTCAGTTCCAACTCAGTGGTATACAACAACAACAACAACAATAATGGCTCATGAGCAATAGCATTTCCTCATGTATTTCTTTGCCACTTGAATGTCTTCTGTGATTAAATGTCTGTTAATGTTTTCTGCCTATTTTAAAAATCGGATTGTTTGTGTTTGTGTTGTTTAGGTAGTGAGGCTACATATAGATTTTAGAGATTAGTTCTTTGTGTAATATGCCACTGACAAATATTTTTTTCCCAAACTGCACATTCTCTTTTCATTTAGAGACGTCTTTTGATCCACATAAGAATTTAATTTTCGAATGTGCCATTCGTTAATTCACTCATTCAGTTTTTCTTCTGCTGTTTATTGGGTTTTTAAGTACATTTAGTAATTTATTTATACCATAAATTGGAGTTTCTAGGTTTGCCACAATTTTTCTTTGATGATTTTTATAATTTTAGGTTTTTATATTTAGGTTTTTGATCCATCTTGAGCTCGTTTTAAAAATATGACATGAAGTATGGATTTTGTTTCTTATAAGAAATGGATACTTAGTTTTGCCATTTGTTAAAAAGACTATTTTTCTTCATTAATACTTTGTGGTACTTTGTCAAAGATGATCTAAGTTTTAATGGATAGAATTATTTCTGGATTTTTAAGCCGCTATGAGTTGCAGGCTTGATCGCACATAATAACAACAACAATATTCTTGTTGACTCCTTAGTTTTTTCTGTCTCACTTATTTCTGCTCTTATATTTATAATTTTTTTATTCTTTTCTTTCTTTTCTCTTTCTAATTGTAGAGGATGTTGGGTTAAGGTCAAGATGGTTCTTTCTTTCTTTATGATACCTGTTTACAGATACAAATTGAGTTATCATGCTATTATTTTTGTTATTTATTTAATAATAAATTAATTCTTCTAGAGGATTAAACCAGGCTGCTCCTTGGAGGCAAGGATTCTGGGGCTTCGTCTGACATACTTTGGACATGTTGTAAGGAGAGACAGGTCTTTAGAGAGGGACATCATGCTGGGTAGAGTAGAGGGACAGTGCAGGAGGGGAAGACCCTCTATGAGGTGGATTGATTCAGTGACTAGGGTACTCGGGATGGGTGTGTCAGAGGCAATGAGATTGGCACAGGATAGAGCATCGTTTAGGGCTGTTGTACATGGGGTCGCTATGAGTCGCAAATGACTCGACGACACATAACAACAACAACAACAACAACAACTCCTGCTTTATTATTGCTATTTACTTGATATATTTTTCCATCCTTTGATCCTTACTCTATATTTGTCCTTATATTTAAGGTATGTGTCTGCTGGGTAGGACAATGAAGAATCATGTTTTCTTATCCATTCTTCCACCCTTTTTCTCCTGATTGACATATTTCATCAGTTCATACTCAATCTAATTATAGATTGTTGTTATTAGGTGCTGTGAAGTCGAACACAATTCATAGCGACCCTATGAACAAAAGATCTGAACCCTGTTCTATCCTGTGCCATCCTTACACTTCCTGACACACCGGAGCCCATTGTAGCAGTCACCCTGTTAGTCTGCCTGGTTGAGGGTTTTCCTCTTCTTTGCTGACCCTCCACCCTTCCCAACATCATGTTCTTCTCCAAGGAATAGCACCTCCTAGCAACATGGCCAAAGTATGTGAGTTGTTGTTATGTACCACAGATTCAGAACTCACCCAGAGCTGACCCTCCAGTGGGTTTTCAGAGACAATTAATCACATGGAAGGCGACTGCCCATTCTTCTCCCACAGAGCAGCTGGTGGCCTTGAACTGCTTATCTTTGGAATTGCAGCACAGCTTCTTGTCACTAGGCCACCAGAGCTCCCCATGGATAGGGAGACTCCATATTGTGAAAATAACAACCCTACCAAAAGCAATCTCCATGTTCAATACAATCCCAGTACAGATACCAAATTAACATTTCAAGGAGACTGAAAGGGAAATTGTCAAGTTTATTTGGTGAGGAAACAGATCCCAAATAGCAAAGCACTTCTGAAAAACAGAAAGTGGGAAGTGGGAGGCAAAATCTACTATACGGCAGTAGTAACCAAAATAACATGGTACTGGTAAAATGACAGACACGTAGACCAATGGAACAGAATTGAGAACCCAGAAATAGACCCAGCTCTCTATGGTCAACTGATACTCGACAAGGAAATAAAACCTATCAAATGGGGAAATGACAACCTCTTCGAAAAATGGTGCTGGCAAAACTGAACTGATTAACTACAGAAAGCTGAAACAAGATCCACATCTCACACTATACACAACAATCAATTCAAGGTGACTCAGAGACCTAGGCGTAAAGCTCAAAACTGTAAAGTTGATCAGAGACAAACTGGGATCAAGCTTAGACAGCCTACTCTATGGTATAAAGAGACTGCCAATATAGCCAGAAATGCTTGATCTGGAGATGATAAAATTAATGAATGGGACCTTCTAAAGATTAAATGCCTGTACTCATAAAAAATATTTTCTAACAGAGTGAAAAGAAAACCTAGTGATTGGGAAAAAACATTTGGCATTTCAGACAAGGATCTCCTATCAAAAGTTTATTTATAGAATCCTACATAGCTTGCACAAGAAAAAAACTGATAACACAATTACAAAGTGGGCAAAAGACATTAAAAGTATTTTCATAGATCAAAACCACAAAGAAATACCATCTCACCCCAGTAGCAATGACAAAGTTTAACAGGACAGCAAGTAATAAATGTTGGAGAGGATGTGGAGAGATAGGAACTCTTATACACTATTAGCAGGATTCTAAAATGGTACAATCACTCTGTAAGGTAGTTGGGCATTTCCTCAGAAAGCTGAACATAGAAATTCCATAAGACCCAGCTATTCCACTGCTTGGAATATACCCTGAGAAAATGAGAACTGAGGCACAAGTGCAGACTTGTACACCTATGTTCACCATTGCAAGAACATGGAAACAGTCCAAATATTCAATCACAATTGAATGGATTGAAACATTATGGTCCATTCACATCATGGTTTTGCAAATCATTGCCTAACTTGAGAGGGACTGAAGAGCATTATGCTAAGTGAACTAACTAAGTTGCATAAAGACAAATACTGCATAAGACTATTGTTGTAGAATGTGTATTAGGATCCAAGACAGGTAGAGTGGGAGCAGAGGGGTGAGGATGGGTGAGGTGAGGGCGGAAATTTGGGGGTTAATCATAGGGTTGCACAATTTGATGGATGGAGGGAGGGGTTGGTAAAGGAAATGGTAACGATCCTGTGGGAAAACAGTGAATACAAACTTTGTAAGTAAACCAGTATAAAATAAAAATTTTATTTTTTTTAAAAAAGGTCTCATTTCCTCCCTTGTCCTCAATGTCCACCCTCTCACCTACTTACTGGGTGATGGGCAATGTACCTACCCTCTCACACACACCTCCTGGGCCCTGCTCTGCCTCAAACTGTGCCCACACTATCTGAAGATGCATTATTAATAATTGGTGACTGGAACGCAAAAGTTGGAAACAAAGAAGAATGGTAGTTGGAAAATAAGGCCTTGGTGACAGAAATGAAACTAGACATTGAATGACAGAATTTTCATTGAATGATTTATTGAAATGATTCATTTATCGCAAATACTTTAAAATAAATCCATAGATTGCGACTATACACATGAACCTAATTGATTAGCTACGAAACAATCAGACTGACTACATCTGCAGTAAAAGTCCATGGAATAGATAAAAACAAGACCATGGGCTTGCTGTGGGAAAGACCATCAAGTACTCATCTGCAAGTTCAAACTGAAGAGGAAAAAAATTTCTAAAAGTTCACAAAAACCTAAATATGACCTTGAGGCTGTCGTATCTGAAGAAAAATCCATCTCAAGTATAGATTTGTTGCATTGAACACTAATGACCAAAAAATCAGATGAGTTGTAGGGTAATGTTAAGGACTTCATGAAGAAAGCAAAATGTCATTAATAAGATAGGAAAGAAAGTGAAAACCAACATGAATGTCAGAAAAGACTTAAATGTACTCTTCAAAGTAGAGAAATGAAGGAATGAAATGGCAAATTAACAGGAGAAGATTTCAAAGGACAACTTGAGAAGATAAAGCAAATTATTATAACAAAATGTGCAACGGGCTAGAATTAGAAAACTGAAAGGGAAGAACACACTCAACATTTCTCAAGATGAAAGAACTGAAGAACAAATTTAATCACTGAGTTGCTAATAGTGAAAGAGTCTATAGACAAAATCTTGAATGAAGCTAGGAGCATCAGAAGAAGATTACACAAAGTCACTGTACCAAAAGATTTTGTTGACACTGAGTTTGTGTTTATTATTTCTGTTCTTGTTAGGTGCCATCAAAGTAAACTACAACTCACAATGACTCAGTGAAATATAGATATAAACCTAGCTCTATCCTACTTCATCTTCATGAATTCTGATATGCTTGACCCTATTATTACAGTCATGGTGTCCATCCACCTTGTTAGGAGTATATTTTGAAAAAGATTCCAACACTAGCCTATGTGCCTGTACAAACATGGAGTGGGTGGAATCCTCAGAGCCTGTGGAGAGGATGGTCCTCAGGTTTTTGAGGACTCAAAGCTTTTTTAGGAGGGGTATTAGTCATCATTGGGTTGGGTCTGATTATTACCTGCCTTCTCCCATTTGTTAGAGTCATTAAGAGTAGATTGAGACAATCATTGATCAAAAGATAGCATCTCACATGTTCTATGACAAACACTATCAACTCTTGCAAGAGGATGGGTGAGACTCCAAATTTAAGAACTTCATGATGTTTCAAAGGGGGAAATGAGAAAGGAGCCTAAGGAATGGGAGAAGCTCAGGAGGAATGTCTCTGTATTTAAAAGGCCAGAGGGTCTGTAACTTGGTAAGACTATCCCCCTAACTTCCCTAAACTAAGAGACTTACATCTGCTTCTGCCTCTGTAAATTCCCACTGATGTTCTGACTTACTAATGAAAGAATTTTGTAAACTCTCGCTGATGCTTTGAAGCCACCAATGAGAAAATCCCATGACTGTTTCTTTGTTGACTTCCCTATAAAAAGCCTAGGACTATGTGGTTCTGGGAGCATGACATTTCTGGACAATCGTCTTGTGACTACTCTGCTAGTGAATAAAGACCTTTCTCTTTAAAGAACAGGTGTTTGGGTGACTCTCTCCCTTGGGTCTTGTCTTCCCACAACAGTTAATCTTCTGCAGCAAGTGTCTCAAGTATTCTTCACTTTCAGCAAACAAGGTGTGTCATCTGCATAATGCAGAAATTTAGTGAGTCTTCCTCTGATCCTGATCTTGATGCTACATTCTTTTTCAAGAGTCCAACTTCTCTAATGATCTGCTCAGCATACAGATTGAATAGTTATGGAGGAAGAACTCCATATGAGTACAATAGTACTTACTCATTGTTGTTGTTCGGTATTGTTGAGTTGACCACAGTGACCCTACAAACAACAGATCAGAACCCTGTTATATCTTGTGCCATCCTCACAGTTCCTTATATACTAAAGGCCATTGCAACAGTTACCGTGTAAATCCACGTCATTGAGGATCTTCCTCTACTTTGCCAACCCTCCACCTTTCTGAGCATCATGTCTCTCTCCAGAAGTAGGCCCTTCCTAACAGCATACCTGAAGTATGTGAGGCGAAGCCTCATCATCTTTGCCTCCAAAGAGCACTCTGGCTGCACTCCTTCCAAGATGTATTTTTTGTTCTTTTTGGCAGTCCATGTTCAGCATTATTCTCCAACACCACAGAGTCAAAAGCATCAATTCTTCTGTCATCCTTACTCATTGTTCAGCTTTCAGATGCATAACAAGTGATCAGAAAGACGTGGGTTGAATCTGATGTACCTTAGTCTTCAAACTGACATCATTACTCCTCAATAATTTGAAGAGGTCCCTAACTGCAGACTTTCCTAGTGAAATACATCTCCTTATTTCCTGACTGCTGGTATCACTGGTATCAATTGTGGATGTACGTAAGATGAAGTTACTGATAGTTTCAGGGTTTTTTTCCATCTATCATGATGCTGCTTATCTGTCCTGTAGTATGAATCTTTGTCTTCTTGATATTGAGATGCAACGCATATTAAAGTCTGTATTCTTTGATCTTCTGCAGCAAGTGCTTGAAGTCCTCCTCACTTTTAGCAAACAAAGCTTTGTTATCTGCACAACACAGGTTATTGATGAGTCTATCTCCAATTCTGATGCCACATTTGTCTTCATAGAATCCAGCTTCTCAAAAAATTTGCTCAGTATACAGATTGAATAGGTATGTAGAGAAAAATACAACCCTGACACACTCCCATCCTAATTTTAAATGATGTAATGTTCTGCTGGTCTGTTTGCACAACAGCCTCCTGGTCCATGTATAGGTTTCACAAGAGCACAGTTAAGTGCTCTGGGATTCCCATTCTTCTCAATGTTAGCCATATCTTGTTATGATCCACACAATCAAATGCCTTCACACAGCCAATAAACCATAAAGCAACATTTTTCTGGTATTCTTTCCTTTCCACCAAGATCTGTCTGACATTAGCAATGATATCCATGATGCCACCACAACTTCTAAATCCTGCATAAACTTTTGTGTTCCCTATCTATGTACTATTCTAGCCATATTTAAATAATCTTCAGCAGTATTTTGCTTGCATGTGATATTAATGATATTGTTCAATACATTCTATTGGATCACTTTTCTTGGGAATGAGAACTAATATGGACTTCTTCCAATCCATTGGCCAAACAGCTGTCCTCCAAATTTCCTGGCATAGACTGGTGAGCACATCCAAGGCTGCATCTATTAATTAAAACAAGTTAATTGGTATCCCATTGATTCCTGGGGTGTTATTTTTTGTCAATGCTTTCAATATACGTTCCACTTTCTCCTTCATTACCATTGACTCCTTCTCATATGGTACTTCCTGAAATTTTTCAGTGTCAGTCAGTTCTTTTTGGTACAGTGATTCTGTGTATTCCCTCTATCTTCTTTTGATGCTTTCTGGATCATTCAATATATTGCCTATAGCATCTTTCAATATTGCAACTCGAGGCTTAAATTTGTTTCTCAATTCTTTCAGCTTGAGTCTTACTTTGGCATGTTTTCCCTTTGTTTTGGTTTCTCGACACTCTAGTGCAATTTTTAGACTCTTTTCTGACATCCATTTTGGTTTTTTCTTTCTCTTCTGTCTTTGTAATGGGCTTTTGTTTTCTTCATGGATAATATCCTTGATATTGTCTCATAGCTCATCTGGTCTTCAATCATTGGTGTTCAATGCTTAAAACTTCTTCTTAAGTTGATCTTGAAATTCAGATGGAATAGATTCAAGATCATATATTGGTTCTCATGGAATGATTTTCATTTTCTTTGGCCTCAATTTGAATTTGCCCATGAGTACCCATGCCTCGTTTTGACTGCCGATATTGAACTCCTCCGATGATTCCTTCCATAGATGTCATGAGGTCCAGGTATAAAGTTGTGTTGTGATTTGTGTCTTTTAAAAAAGATATTTGCAATGTAGCTAATGTTACATGGATCTTAGCTGAAAGCAGAGAAGACCAGAGGAATGTCTATCTGTGTTTCATTGATTATGCAAAGGCGTTTGACTGTGTGGATCATAACAAACTGAGGCTGACTCTGAGAAGAATGGGAATCCTAGAACACTTGATCGTGCTAATGTGAAACCTATACTTGGACCAGGAGGCAATCATCAGAACAGAGCAAGAAAACACTTCATGGTTCAAAATTGGGAAGGGTGTATGCCAGGGATGTGTCCTATCTCCATACCTTCTCAACCTATATACAGAACAGATTATCCAGGAGGCTGGGCTCTATGAGAAGTGTGGCATCAGGATTGATGGAAGATCCATCAATAATCTGTGTTATGAAGATGACACAACCATGCTTGCTGAAACTGAGGAGGACCTGAAGCCCTTGCTGCAGAGGGTCAAGGATTACAGACTTCAATATGGATTGAGGCTTAATATCAAGAAGACAAAGATTCTCACCATTGGACCAATTGGCAGCATCAGGATGGATAGTGAAGAGATTGAGATTTTTCACAGCTTTAGTTTGCTTGGCTCCAGTCGACTATCTTGGTACCAGCTGCCAGGAAATTAAAAGACATATTGGGATGGGAAAGTCTGCTGTTAGGGACCTCTCCAGGGTACTGAAGAGCAATGGTGTCACTCTGGAGACTCAGGTGTGCCTGATACAGACCATGGTTTTTTCAATCATTTGCTACGCATCAGAGAGCTGAATAATGACTAGGGAGGATAGAAGGAGAATTGATGCCTTTGAGCTGTGGTGCTGGAGAAGAGTATTGACTGTATCATGGACTGCTAAGAAAACAAACAGATTCATCCTGAAGAGAGTCAAATAGGGCTGCTCCTTTGAGGCAAGGATTCTGAGGCTTCATCTGACATACTTTGGACATGTTGCAAGGAGGACCAGTCCTTGGAGACGGATGTCATGCTTGGTAGGGTGAAGGGACAGGCAAGGAGGGGAAGACCCTCTATGTGGTGGATTAATTCAGTGACTAGGGTAATGGGGAGGGTGTGTCAGAGACAGTGAGATTGGCACAGGACAGAGCAGGGTTTAGGGCTGTTGTACAAACGGTCGCTATGAGTCGCGAGTGACTCAATGGCACATAAAAACATAACAACAACACTTGCAATGAATAAATTGAAAATACAAAATTTGATCTGGTTCTCATAAATCCTCTTAATTTCTGTTTATCTGGGGATGTCTAAATTTTCCCATCATATTTAATGGACAACTTACTGAATACAAAATTCTTTGTTGACAGTTTTATACCATTAGTGTTTTATATGGGAGCTCTGATGGCCTTATCAGTAGGGAGTTGCACTGCCAGCCCAAAGGCATTTTAATCCACCAGCTGCTCCGTGAGAGAAAGATGAACAATATCCTCCGGTGCAATTTACAGCTTTTGAGAACTTATTGGAGGGCCAGCTGTGCATTGGTTTTGACTTAATGACAATAAGTTGAGTTTGTTGGGAGTTTTATGTAAGTTATCCCATTTGTCTTCTTGCCTGCATGGTTTATTTCAAGAAATCAGTGCTTTATTTCATTGGTTCTGCTTTGAATTTTGTTTTTCTTATGTGTCATTGAGTTACTTGAGACTCATAGCGACACTATGTACAACAGCTCTGAACTCTATCCTGAGCCAACCATATTGTCTCCAACACTCCTACCCCCATTATTCCAGTCACTAAATCAATCCATCTCATCAAGGGTCTTCTTCTCTTGTGATATCCCTTCACCCTCTCAAGCATGATGTCCCTCTCCAAGGACTAGTCTCTCTTTGCAACATGCCCAAAGTATGTCAGATGGAGCTTCAGAATCCTTGCCTCTAAGGAGCAGCCTGGTTTTACCCACTCTAGGATGAATCTGTTAGTTCTACTAGAGGTATATAGTATATGCAATACTCTTCTTCAGCACCACAGTGCAAAGGCATCAATTTTCTTTCTATCACCCCTAGTCATTGTCTGGCTTTTGATGCATAGCAGTAGGTAATTTTGTTTCCCTTGAGCTGCAGTTAGAATTCTTTGTCTTTGGTTTAGCAAAGTGTGATTATGATATGTCTTGGTGATTTTCTTTTGTGTTCTACCTTATTTAAACTTTGTTGAGCTTCTTCATTACGTATCTTCTAATCTTTCATGTCAACCAATTTGTTTTCAGCCAAGATCTATCTGACATTAACCATAATAGACGTCTTCTACACCCAACCTGCACTTCAGGCAGTTCTCTGTTGATGTGCTGTTCCAATCACTCTATGATAATCTTCAGCAGAATCTTGTTTGCATGTGATATCAGTAATACTGTTTGATAATTTCAGCACTTTTTCAGATTACCCTTCTTTGGAATGGGATCCAGGTGTTTGTTCTCCAGATTTCTTGGTACAACTTGGTGAGCACATCCAGGGAAGCATCGGTTTGTTGAAATATGTCAATTGGTATGCTATCAATTCCTGGGACCTTGTTTTTTGCCAGTTCTTTCGGAGCAACTTGAACCTCTTCTTCTTTTTTTTTTTTTAATTGTTTAACACCTCTTCTTTTATCACCACAGTCTCTTGCTCATATGTTGTTTCATGAAATTCTTCTGTGTCTGCCAATTCTTTTTAGTACAGTGACTCTGTATACTCTTTCCATCTTATTTTAATACTTCCTGGACCATTTACTATTCTGCCTAAAGCATCCTTAAGTATTGCAACTCAGCTTAAGAAATGCTGAGCAAGTTCAGCCCTTTTGATTTTCTGACTCCAGCTCCTTGCACATTTCATTGTAATACTTTGTCTTCCTGTGCCGCCCTTTGGAATCTTCTGTTCAACTTCTTAGTATCTTGACTTCTTTGCTTTTTTTGGCTTCTCAGCGCTCTAGAGCAATATTCAGAGTTACTTCTGACATCCATCTTGGTCTATGCGAAACCTATACTTGGACCAGGAGGCAG
>NW_006399870.1:1830435-1855843 GCF_000299155.1 Elephantulus edwardii
AAAGAGGAACAAACTGGGGGGGAGGGTAGAGAAAATAGTGAAACAATGAATGAATGGAAACCCAAAATCTCTGTAAATGTTCATTAAAATTAGTAAAATTCAATAAAAAAAAGATTGACACAGGATAGAGCAGAATTTAGGACTGTTGTACATAGGGTCACTATGATTCAGAGGTGAGATGACTGCACATAACAACAATATTTCATTACATTAGGCAATTTTTCATCCATTAAATCTGTGACAGTGTTATCTGTACTTTCCCCCCCTTTGTCTCATTTTGGAGTTCTGATTGCATGCCAGTGATTTTTCATATTAGGCAACTTTTATTCTTATAAAACTTTGACAATTTTACCTGTGCTTTTTTCATCTCTTCTTATTGTGGAATTCTTATCACATTTAGGTGATTTCTCCTCATGATGTCCCAAATATTCTTCGGGATCTTTCTGTGTTTCTTTAATCTAGAGGTTTGTCTGTGTTTTACCTTCCCAGTGAGTTTCTTGAATTTCTTCTCAATCTATTGAAAATGGTAAAACACCATTCTTTTGACTTTCCATTTTAGATGGTTTTAATTTCTTCATCAGATATTTTTCTGGTTCTGCAGTTTGGTCACTTGTTTGGGCTACTTTGTCTTGTTTCTTTGTATGAATTGAGATTGTCTTAAGACATGTTGGTGTTACTGAAATTATATTTAATTGGTGATTGTTTGTTGTGTGATTTACCCATTTTTTTTGCTGTTTGCTTTGTTTTTTAGTTTGTCATTGGACAGGGACGCGATTCTTGAAAAGGTAGAGGGACAGAAAAGTAGTGGAAGACCCTCAACCCTGTGGATTGACACAGTGATTGCAGCAAGGGGCTCAAATGTGTCAGAGGTGGTGAGGACGGCACAGGATAGGACAGGGTTCTGATCTGTTGTTCATAGAGTCACTATGAGTTGTACTCAGCTGGATAGGCTGTAACATCAACAATAACAAATCATACAGGGTGGATGTGTTATTCTGCTTCTAGTATGTCATTCCTTAGGTGTTCGTTGCCTGATACCTTGTGGATGCGAAAAAGAATGAGAATGGGTGAGTAGACTCTGTCCACTGTTTGGGCAGAGCAGTTGAGGGTGGGTAGTTTGGCTGATATTGGCTGTTTTTCTATTGTTGATCTAGTGGTGCAAGAGTGGGTGGTGGCCCTCACCTTCCTGTGTCATTTTGATATCAAGGTTTTCTAGGAAGAATTAAAAAGCAGTCTCTTTTGTGGTCTGTTTGCTGAGGAATCTGAATATAATGGAAATTATCCGCTTCTGAAAGATTAGTACAATTAACTTATAAAACCAGCTGAGATGTTTTCTTTATATGAACATTTTAAACAACTGATTTCGTTTCTTTTATGGTCACAGGGCTAATTAAGGTTCTAACTACTTCTGGGCCAGTTTTTGTAAAAGAAATCTTTATAGTAATTTATCATTTTATCTACATCTTAAAAGTTAGTGTTATTAATATTATTCTTTTATTACTTTTTTCTACCTATATTTCACCATACTTACTGTTTCCTTTTTTATTAATAATATCATTTATGCATATTTTCTCTATTTGGCTTAATCAGTCTCACCAATTTCCTTTAAAAAGAATCTTTTCAGATAATCCATGGTTTTGTTGATCTCCCTTTGTTTTTGGGTTTTTTAAATTTGTTGACTCATTTTCAGTTGATCTTAATTTCTGAGAAACTGGGGGGAAAATCTTCTCCACAAAGGATTTGTATTTTTTATTGTTAGGAACCTGGAGTGACACAAATTGGGGGCCACACTGGGCTCCCTCCTGTGGTGCCTGTTTTATCTAGGATGCTCTGGATCCTGCGTTTCTCACCTTGCCAAGGTCCAAGTCTAGTCTCCCATTACAATGCCAATGTAAACACAAGTTCCTGGGCTAATCCCACATTTTACATGTAAATATGGTCACCTTGAATTTTTGTTTTTCTTTGTTTCTGGCACTTTGGAAAATTTCCCCATTTCCTGAAGTTCAACAGTGCAAAACAATGATTTGAGGGAGCTCTGGTGGCCTAGTGGTAAGGAGCTGTGCTCCTTACCAAAGACACACAGTTCAAATTCATCAGCTGTTCCACAGGAGAGAGATGTGCAATCAACACCTATGACTTACTACCTCTGAAAACCCACTGGAGGGTCAGCTATTGGTTGGTTCTGACCTGATGGTACTCAACAACAGTTGCTTTGAAACAGAAAGACCCCTATTATCTCGTCTGAAGTAGCCTGTAGAAGTTCTACAACACTCTTCATCCATTGCATCTGGCTTTCTTCCCACTATCTCTACTGAAAACGACTATCTGGCTTTCCCATGAGATTGCCCTCTGGCAGAGGGCCATCCACACTGTTATACAGTTGTCTCAGTGCTATAAGAGAGTAACAAATGTTTGCTGAATAAATGAAAGAACAACTGAATGATTGAGTGAGTGATGATTTTGGAGCAGATAATTGGGGTTTTAGAAAGAAGGTGGAGGATAGTGAAACAAATGAAAGAGAAAGCAATTGACATTTTAGAAGCTATTTGTTTTGTTGTTCTTGCTTATTTGGGAAAAAGAAAGTTGTCATTTCATTTCATCAGAAGTTTATTGAGCACCCAGAATGTGCTAGGCACTGTGCTAGATGCAAATAATACAAAGATAAAGATCAAAAACCCCAAAATAGCCCTCTTTCTTATTTCCCCTCATGTCCTGTTTAAGGCAAGTTTGGCTTGAGCCTGGGAAGCTGGCACTTCAGGGATTCAATATCAGGATAGATCTTGTCTCATCCCAACTTTCACTTCTGCATCACCAGGCTGACAGGCATGCATCCTTCTCCAATCCTTGCAACTCCTATTGGCCTGAGGAACTTTCTCCTGCATGCACTATCTTATGGAGGAGGCACTTAGAAAGGTTGAGGAGTTGGTTCAGGCTAATCTATTGAGCAGCTAATTGGTTTGCTGCAAAGGAACACCTGCTCAAACGTGCATGAGCAAGTGGGCACAAGGATAGGTGCTGGGCGGGGCATGTGGCTCGGGGAGAAGGCAGAGGGGAAATGCTGTGGACCTTGAGTCCTGGGTCAACGTTTGTCCTGGTGTGGAGGTGCTGGGTAACAGGAACCTGGGGTAATGTGGTGAGATTGGTGGAGGAGAGTTAGAGCTGGAGCTTAATATATGGGAGAGAGGCCAACGGAGCAAGGACCCGCTAGATGCATCAAGGAGGAAAGGACAAAATACACAGAGGGCCTTCCTCTCTTTCAGCTTTTTAATTGCCCACTCTCCTCACACAGTTGATTATTTTATCTCCTATGAACTGTACAGGTGATGGTGGCACGGGGACCGCCTGGCTACATATGGCCCCGCTCAGTCCCTCTGTATTCTGAGGTTAGTGTCATTAGGGGGTCTGCCCCAGTCCTGCTCCCTGGACCTGGGCAGGTCGGTCGTTGGAGGCGTATGTTCCCCTGACAGCCTGGGAACAGTAAATCTTCTCCTCCCATAATTTTTTCACACATTGGAAACTTATTCTATTATGGTGAGAGGAACCTCAGTACCTTTGCCACCTGGCTGGGGCAGTGATTGTTTGAAAGGCTTGCTGTTGTAAGGAAGGAGGGATAACGTGTGGGTTTAAAGAATTAAAAAGAGTTCCTCACATGAGCTAGTTTCCTGAGCCGGGGGTGGGGTGGGGTGGTGGTGATGAGTTCCTCATCTCTATAAGAAAAAGCCTACCCCTCCTGCACTTAGGAACGGTGACAGAAAGAATGCCAGGTAGGTTGTTGATGAAGGCTGGTGGTCAGGGGACAAAGGGTTGTACCTGTGCTCCTCCTTCGCCAATCTGTGGGCACCAGAAAGCAAGTGGCCTGAGAAGCGGGCTCCCAGGCCCTGCTTTCACCGTCATTCCCTAGTGTCTTGTGCACCCACAGCTGACATGTGGCTTCTCTTTAGTTCAAATTGTACATTTTTGGGGAAGCGGCCTCCCTAATCTGGGCTTGTCAAAAAAAACAAAAAACAAACAAACACACAAACAAAAAAACTCCAAGCTTCCAGGGATATGGTGTTCCTTAAGAGGGAAAGCGTGAGACAAGCCTGTCTTAGGAAGAGCACAGGACATCACGGGGTTAAATTACTGACGTTAGTTTCCTTAGCGATCCTGGGGGAATGGGCCGGAAATTCCACCTAGATGGGCCTACAAGGGCACAATCCACACCCACAGAGAACACAGCTACACTAACAGCCCCTAGCAGACGCAGCCAGCACCCCACACCCCACCAGCTCAGCTCCAAGCTCGCACCGCGCTCCCTCTGCGTGCGGGCACGCGGCCCCTCCTCCGGACGCCGGCCTGGCCTGCGCAGCGGCTCACGCGCTGATCTCCACCGGGCCGGACTCGTCTTGCTCGCGGATTAGGTGCACACCCGCAGTCCGCAGAGTGCGCGAGGCACTGCGCGAGCGGCCGGGGGAGCTGGGAGCCCGCGGCGGCGACGTGTGTGTTCGGGCTGCGGCGGGCGAGCGCACTGGGGAGCGCGGATAGCGGCGGGCGGAGCGAATGGGCAGCCCGGGCGAGCGGCCAGGGACGCCTGGGGACACCGAGTAACCGGGCGGCCCCGGCTCTGTCGCACTCCGAGGCTCCGGGGCGGGGTTCTCCTCAGGCTCTGGGGAGTCCTGCAACAACAGACGCTGCCCGGGTCAGCATTTTACTAGGGTAAATGTTTGGGATGACAGAAACCAAGCTATGGTGCCTTAGTGGTAAGAAAGTGCACCAAACCAAAGGCACGCAGTTCGAACCCAAAAGCTACTCTACAGGAGGAAGAAGGGCCATCTCCCATGTGATTTAATTGCCTCTGAAGGGTCAGCTATGAGTCAGTTTTGACTGTCCAGCACACAGCATCAGCAGTTGCCAAAGTCAATCCCAACTCAAGGGGACTCTGTCCCATTGGGTTTCCAACCATAGGAAATAGGTTATGTGTTGGACTCTTAAAGGAAAGGTTACTAATTGGACACCACCCCCTCCCCAGTTCCTTCTGCAGTACAAAGATGAGAAAGGCCTGTTTACATTTACAATCTCCAGGATCCCTAGGACTTTGTGGCAGTGCTTAATCTTTATGGAAGCTGACAGCTATAATCTTTAATCTTTAAAGATTAAGGAAGAAATAATTATGCAAGACATTGCCATAATCTGTATAGAAAACTGCTGTGCAGCTGTTGTTGTTAAGTGCCGTCTAGTTGACCATGACTCAGCAGTGTTATGAAAACAGACCTGAATCTTGTCCTATCCTGTGCCCTTCTTACCATCCCTAATATGCTCGAGCCCATTGTTACACTCACTATGTCAATCCATCCTGTTGGGAGAAGGGGTCTTCCTCTCTTCCTCTGACCCTCCACCTTACCCAGCGTGGTGTCTTTTTCCAAGGACTCATCCCTCCTGATGATACGCCCAAAGTACGTGAGACAAAATTTCACCGTCCTTGCCTCCAAGGAGCACCCTGATTGTACTTCCTCTAAGACGACTGTGTTTGCTCTTTCGGATATTCAGGACTCTGACACCACAATTCAAAGGCATCAATTACTTTTTCAGTCTCTCTTACTCATGATCCAGTTTTAAGATGTGTAGGAAGCAACTGAAAATATTATGGCTTGGATCATTCACACCTTAGTCTTTAAAATGAGAGTGTTAAAGACAGAATTTCCCAATGAAACAAGTCATTTTATTATTTCTTGGCTGCTGTTATCATGACTTTTATTGTAAATTCAAGTAAAATGAAATTATTGACAAATTCAGTATTTTCTCTATCACCTGTATCCCAGTGGTGAGGATTTTTCCCTGATGTTGAGGTATAATCCATATTGGAGGCTGTAGTC
Organism: Elephantulus edwardii; assembly: GCF_000299155.1. Classification (NCBI taxonomy): domain Eukaryota; kingdom Metazoa; phylum Chordata; class Mammalia; order Macroscelidea; family Macroscelididae; genus Elephantulus; species Elephantulus edwardii. The sequence goes on from NW_006399870.1 coordinate 1,836,288, forward strand.
ATTGATCTTACGCAGCAAGTACTTTGAGTTCCTTTCATTTTCTACAAGGTATGTCATCTGAATACCTCAGGTTGTTGATGTGTCTTCCTCCAATCCTGATGCCACATTCTTCTTTATATAGTCTAGCTTCTTAGTTTCCTCAGCAACTGACTGAATAGGTATGGAGAAAGAATACGATCCTGACACACACCTTCTTGATTTTAAAACATGTAGTGTTTCCTTTTTCTGTTTGGACGACTGCTTCTTGGTCTATATATAGGTTTTGTGTGAGTGTAATTAAATGTTCTGGAATTCCCATTCTTCTCAAGGATATACATAATTTGTTATGATCCTTATAGTCAAAAGACTTTGCATCGACAATATAAAACAAATAAACATCTTTCTGATATTCTCTGCTTTCAGCAAAGATCCATCCAATGATATTTCTTGCACTACAGCCTCTTCTGAATACAATTTTAATTCTGGCAGTTTCCTTTTGCTATATTGTTCCAGTTCTTTTAGAATAAACTTCAGCAAGATTTTACTTGGATATGATATTAATGATATTGTATGATAATTTCCACAGTCTGTTGTGTCACCTTTTTAAAAAAAAAAAAGGAAACAAATATTGATCTAGCTAGCTGGCCAGGTCTTCCAAATTTATTGGCATGACTAGTGAGCATGTCCAAGGTTGTATCTGTTTGTTGAAACATGCCAATTGATATTCCATAAATTCCTAGGCCTTATTTTCTGCCAGTGTCTTCAATGAAGCTCGGACTTCTTTCATTTATGGTTCTTGATCATATGTTACTTCCTGAAATGGTTCAATGTCAACCAGTTCTTTTTGGTACAGTGACTCTGTATTCCTTCCATCTTCTTTTGATGTTTTCTGCATCATTTAAGATTTTTTGCCTGTGGCATCCTTTACCATTGCAACTTGAGGGATGAATTTATTTTTCAGTTGTTTCAGTTTGAGAAATGCCAAATACTCTTTCCTTTTGTTTTCTAACTCCAGCTCTTTGCATATTTCATTATGATACTTGGTTTTGTCTTCTTGAACTGCATACTTGGTTTTGTCTTCTTGAACTGCCCACGGAAATATTCTGTTCATTTCTCTCACTCCAGCGTTTCTTCCCTTTGTTTTGGCCTCTTTACATTCTACTACAATTTTTAGAATCTCTTCTGACATCCATTTTGGTATTGCTTTATTCCTGTCCTTATAATGATCTTTTGCTCCCTTCATGGTTGATATCTTTGATGTCATTCCAAAAGTCATCTGGGCTTTTATCATTAGTGCTCAATGCATTAAATCTATTCTTGAGACAGCTGGTGGGGTACAACCACTGACTTTTACATTGATAATCAAGTGATTTAATTCCTGTGCCTCTTAGACTCCTCTGTTACATGATGAGTGCTCAATACACACTGAAATGCATTGATTTAAGCGTTTTGTCCCTTTGTTTGTTGTTGAGCAGCCAGAGACAGAAATTAGCTGTGGTGTAAAGTGGTGTGGTGTGGTGTGGTGTGGTGTGGTGTGGTATGGTGTGGTGGACAGTCAGTAGAGCTGATGTCAGCTTCTAGGCTGGTGGTTTGATATGCCTCTGACTGTTTTGCTTCATCCTGGGCAAATCGTCTCACTTCTCTGCCTCATTCTTGTAGTCTCTAAAACAGTGCTGGAAACCCCATGTGGAACAGCCCTACTCTATTCTCCAGGGTGGCGGTGAATCAGTATCAACTAAACTACAGCAAGTTTGGTTTTGCCTTTAATCTTTATGAAGGCAGTTGTTGTTATGTGCCGTCGAGTCGCTTGCAACTCATAGCAACCCTACGTACAATGGCCCTAAACTCTGCTCTGTTCTGTGCCAATCACACTGTCTCTGACACTCCCATCCTGATTACCCCAGTCACTGAATCAATCCACCTCATAGAGGGCCTTCCCCTCCTGCGCTGTCCCTCTACCCTCCCAAGCATGATGTCCCTCTCCAATGACTGGTCTCTCCTTACAACATGTCTAAAGTATGTTAGACGGAGCCTCAGAATCTTTGCCTCCAAGGAATCACCCGGTTTGACCCTTTCCAGGATGAATCTGTTTGTTTTCCTAGGAGTCCATGGTACCCTCAATACTATTCTCCAGCACCACAGCTCAAAGGCATCAATTCTCCTATCCTCCTTGGTCATTGTCCAACTCTCTGATGCATAAAAATTGATTGCAAAGACCATGGCCTATATCAGACACACCTTAGGCTCCAGAGAGACACCATTGCTCTTCAGTACTTTGGAGAGGTCCCTAACAGCAGATTTTCCCATGGCAATACGTCTTTTAATTTCCTGGCTACTGGTGCCAAGAGTGTTGACTGTGGAGCCAAGCAAACCAAAGCTGTGAACAATCTCAATCTCTTCACCATCCATCCTGATACTGCCAACTGGCCCAGTGGTGAGAATCTTTGTCTTCTTAATATTGAGCCTCAATCCATATTTGAGGCTGCAGTCCTTGACCCTCTGCAGCAAGTGCTTCAGGTCCTCCTCAGTTTCAGCAAGCAGGGTTGTGCCATCTGCATAACGCAGATTGTTGATAGATCTTCTACCAATCTTGACCCCACATTTCTCCTCATAGAGCCCAGCCTCCTGGATAATCTGTTCTGCATACAGGTTGAAAAGGTATGGAGATAGGACACATCCCTGGCATACGCCTTTCCCAATTTTGAACCGTGCAGTGTTCCCTTGCTCTGTTCTGACGACTGCCTCCTGGTCCAAGTATAAGTTTCGCATTAGAATGATCAAGTGTTCTGGGATTCTCATTCTTCTCAGAGTCAGCCACAGTTTGTTACGATCCACACTGTCAAATGCCTTTGCATAGTCAATGAAACACAGATAGACATTCCTCTGGTATTCTCTGCTTTCAGCTAAGATCCATCTAACATCAGCTACAATATCCCTAGTACCATGACCCCTTCTAAACCCAGCCTGGACTTCTGGCAGTTCTCTGCTGATGTGCTGATGGCAGTTAGGCAGCCCTTTTCTTCTGTAGAGTTAGGCAGCCCTTTTCTTTTGCAGAGCCGTGCTTAAAGTCCAGCTGCCCACCTTAGCAACCCAAACCTGACATTGTCACAGGGTTATTCTCAGCCCTGTAAACCAAACTCCTCCTGCTGAGCTGATTCTGGCTCAAGGTGACCCTCCACTGGGCATCCAAGGAAGAAACTGCCCATTTTCTCCTGTAGAGGCACGGTTGGTGAGATTGCATTCCAACCTTTTAGTTCACAGCTGTACACTGAACCCCTAGGGATTCTAAATACTATAATGGATATCTATATGATCGAGCGAATTGTGCAAGGGGGGCATGTTTGTGGTGCTCACAGCCCGGAGTGGCTCACCTTGTCCTTTATGATGTACAGAGCCATGGGATTCTTGCGCTCCTGATCGCTGCTCCGTGGGAGGGTATCTGCTGCACAGGGGAGAAGGATTTGAGGCTGGCCCAGGTACAAACCCTCCCCAACAGTCAGCACCTACACTTGCTCCCCAAGTGGCCACAGTCACGGCCCCCCCAACCTCCACCTGAGGATCCCCAGTACCCAGGCTCCTACCTTGGCTGCACCTCTCCCTGCTCTGCAGTCTTCGTGCAGTTGGTGGAGGAAGGGACCCTGCAGGGCGGGCTTCCTGGTGGCCCACTTCCGCCTTTTCCCAGCAGCCCACTGATCTGAGTGCAGATGGGATGGGTGAGTGGGTGGATGGGAGCTCACCTTCTGCTTTCAGACGCTCATCATTCTGATCCATGTATTCCAGGGAATTTTGCTTCTCCAGCTTCCTCTTCTTCCTGCAAATCAATACAGATCCCAATTATGTGTGATAGGGTCTGAAAGTGGCCTGGGGAGAGGGCACAGAAGGGAGCAGATGGTTTTAAACGGAGCTTTGTGACAGGAGGATGAGCTGGGTGGGGTGGGAGTACTTTCCGGTGGTGGAGTGTGCATTCTGGGCCTACTACTTACTGGCATCTGAATTGTGGGAAAATAATTTAACCCATTTTGGTCTCAAGGTTATTATTTGTAAACTGCAAGGCTTTGAGGACTAAAATATGACATGGTAACCACAATTTACAGCACCTGACACAAAGAAGGAACACAATAAATGAAGCCCATCTTTAAGTATGCTTTCATTCTGGCTCAATAGTATATAACAACAACAAGTGGTAATTTAGGCTTATGAGCTAAGAGCATGGTTCTTTGAGCAATAGGAGTTGGATTTCCTGCCCAATGATGCATAGTCCCTCAGAGAAAAGACACTCAGAGTAAGAAAAGACAAGAGCTCAGGTGGTTTAGTCTGTAAGGTATCACAGTGTGTCTCTCTGGCAGTTTGAATCCATCAGTGACTCTGTGAGAGAAAGGCAATCCCCTCCTAGGCAATCTGCAGCCTTGGAAACTCAGTGAGTTTGAGTGTTTGAAGAAAAGACTTGAGCTTGGAGTTAGACCGGATTACAAGCTTAGGGTGCTCAAAATGCTGAATTTGGAGATTTACCCAGACTTCTTGGATGGTTTCCAGCAGGCACAGACGGTCACCAAGGTCACAAGGAGAAAGATGCCTCCTGTTGACAAGATGATGTAGAGGGAGCTTCTCCCTGGGAAGAGAGAAAAGCAGAGAGACAGAGAGACTTTTGGGTGGGTAAGGGGTAAGGCCAAGGAGGAGCTTCCTAGAGACAGGGGCGAAAAGGAGCCCCAGGCAGAGTTGTTCGCTGAAACAGCACACACTGAGCTGCTTCTTTTTTGTGCTGACCTCCACAGATGGTTGGCACACCTCGCTTGCACACCCTTCTAGGGTACTCTGTGATGCCTCGGTCCCGCACAGGCACCTGTCTCTGGGTATTTTAAGTCCCAGGGAAGCCACAGGAAGACTCACTGTAAACGGTGATCTTGACAGGCAGGCTGCGCCCCTGGCTGATGGGGTTCTCCACCACACAGCTGTATAGGTCATCATCCTCCATGAGCACACGGGTGATGGTGAGCACCTTTTGGTCAGGGGACAGGAGCATGCGAGAGTCGTTGAGCAGGGGCTTGCCGTCCTTTAGCCAGGTGTAGCTGGGTTTGGTGCCGTTCTCGTGGGAGCAGTTCAGGGTGAAGGTCTCACTGAGCTCCAGCACAGTGGTCGAAGCCACTACCACCTGCGGCCTTGAAATGGGCACTGGGCCCCAGGGGTGGGCAGCCAGTGAATCACTTCATGTTAGTGATTTTCTCCCTTCTCTTTTTCAACTCCCAACCTTCTGATGCACCACAACAAATTGTGTGGGCTGAGGAGACCCCTTTAAAGTCGTCAACTCAGCTCTCTCACCATTTCTACCCCCGCCCCCAACTATTTATTGAGTATCAACTAGGAATTGTCTACACAATGTGAAACAAGAGAGGTCAGCTCCTGCCATACACATACATTCTTCCCACATACATTTCCAAAACTGCTGGGCTTTAATGTCTCGAACTGGCTGAGTTCAGGAATTTCTATTTGAGCTATGTCCCAACTAATAGAAAAACAACAACAGCCCTACCATCAAGCCAGTTCTGACTCAGGGCAATTCTCTGTCAGATTTCCAAGGCTGTAAATCTTTATGGGAGGAGACTGCCCAGTTTCCTTTCAAGGAGTGGCTGGTGGATCTGAACTGCCAACCTTTTGGTTAGCAGCTCAACTCATAATGCCCTACACCACCAGGGTTCCTTGAGCTAAATCCAGGGTACAAATCTTAGCTTCATCATTACAACTTTGTGCAAGTCACTAAACTGCTCTGTATCACTTTCCTCGTGTTTCAAACAGATGCAATGATATTATCTCTTGTGGCCTAGTGGTGAGGACCTGTGGAAAGGCAGGCATTTCAAATCCACCAGCTGCTCTGTGGGAGAAATATGGGCAGTCTTCTCCTGTGTGATTTACAGACCTTGAGAACCCACTGGGAGGTCAGCTATGAGTCAGCTCCAAGTCACCAGACAACAACAACAATACATCTCTAGATTATTAAGGGGCCCTGGAAACATACCTTTTAAACAGCTGCTACAGAAAAAGAATAATTGGAAGTTGGAACTCATCTAGCAGCTGTGTGGAAGAAGATCTGGTAATCTACTTCTATAAACATTACAGCCAAAACCGTAACAGAACCAAACCCCAAACAACAACCAAAATTCCTACAGGCTGTTCTATTCTGTCATATGTTGTCTCTGAGTTAAACTGTTTTGAAGGTACTAGACAACAACAGATTATTATTATAAAAATGAAATGAGTCAATATATGATAGTTGTTGTTGTTGTTGTGTACAAAGAGTCAGAACTGACTCATAGCTGACCCTCTGGCCGGTTTTCAGAGGCAGTTAATTGCATGGGAGGAGATTGCACATCCTTCTCCTGCAGAGCAGCTGGTGGCCTTGAACCACGTGCCTTCTGGATTGCAACACAGCTTCTTGCCTCTAGACCACCAGTGAAGCACTTGGAATGGTTTCTGGAACCTCATAAATACTTTCTATGTGTTAGCTGTGCCCACTGACTCTTTAGTTCACTTTTGGACTGTCCTCCTCGGGGTCTAATGTGCTGCTGTAATGGCATAATTGTTAAATGTTTGACTGTTGGCAAAAAGGTCAACAGTTGAAATCCACCAGCTGCTTCATGGCAGAAAGATGTGCTCGTTTTCTTTCATACAGACTCACAGCCTTGAAAACCTAGTGTGACTACAGTTTATAGTCTTGGAAACCTGGGGCGGGGAGTGGGGGGCACTTCTACTCTGTCTAGTAATGTTGCATGGTTGTTTCATCTGTTTTCTTTTTAGGATGTGGACCCCCAGATGTTTCCCCAGGCCCTGCCTGCCTGTGCCCTACAGAGCCCTTTACCATCCACAGTGAGGTTGATAGTCTTCTCTCCAGTGAAGGTGTCATCTGTGATGGAGATCTCCACCTCGTAGGTACCCTCGTCGGCCAGCTGCAGGTCACTGAGAAGCAGGGAGCCATTTTCAAAGAGCCTGATGCGATCTCGATAGTCCGGCCTCAGGGTGCCAATGATCTCTGTGCCAATGGACTGCACCACGGTCACTGGTTTGTCCCGCTTCAGCTGCCACTTGACCACAGGTCTGTCACTGCTGGTGCTGCTATACTGCACAGAGAGCAGGGCTGCCTTCCCGACTGTGCCGTGGATCAGGCGCACTGGGCTGGTGATGTTCACTCCCTCCAGGCGGTCTGTGGACAGAGGTCCATGGCAAGAGGACGAGTCATGCCATGATTCCTTTTATTCTCACCTGTAAGCACTCTCAGTGCCTTACCCTTCTGGGCCCATTACTCCCTGCTGTCAGGTAGTCCTTGTTTCTTATCTTTAGGTGCAATCTCTTCTCCCATTGTAGCCCTGTGTCCCTCTGTCATCCCTCACTCTCACCTCATTGTCCTCAATCCTTCCTCTGCCTTCCTAACATATTTTTCTTCCTGTAGCAGAAGATTCCAGCCAACCTACACTCACAGAAATGATTATTGAGCTACTAAGTAGCAGGCATAATTCTGTATAAAGAAAATAGAAAAAAATCTCTACCCTCAAAGCTAATAGGCCATTGACTGGACTCCAGGATGAACTAGTCAGATAGACTTATGACTGCTTTTAAAGTAGTCTCTTCCACTCTTAAAATGGTATGATTCTAACATACTTGACAGGTAACAAATCAGAGAATTTCAGATATTGGAGACTCCTGGAGATAATCTAATTATTAGAGACTGAAATGCAAACATTGGGAACAATGAGGAAGAAATGGTAGTCAGGAAATATGGAGGTGGTGACAGAAATGAGATAGGAGAATGAATAATTGAAATTTATTTACTCAATGATTTGTTCATGGCAAATACTTTTTAAGAAATATAAATGGCAGCTTTACACACCAACTTTACCTGATGGTCACCATAAGAATTAGATTGACTACTTATACAGAAAGAATCACTGGAGAAACTTAATTTCAGGAGTCAAAATCTTTCCAAGTGTTGGCTGGGGAATAGACCATCATTTACTCATGAGCAAGTTAAAGCTGCAGAAGATTAGCACAAATTCACAAGAAGCTAAATATGACCTGGAGTCCATTCTACCTGAATTAAAAAATAATTTTAAGAACAGGTTTGAGGCATTGATCACAAATGATAGAAGAACAGAGAAGCTGTGGAATAAAATAAAGAATATCATCCATGAAGAGACCAAAAGGTCATTATAAAGACAAAGGAAAAAAGCTGAAATAGAAGTCAGAAGAAACATGAAAATTGCGTTAGAACACCAAGAAGCTGAAACAAAGGGAAGAGATGCTGACATAAAAGAGCTGAACAGAATATTTCAAAGGGCAACTTGAATATATATTCTCTCATTCTTCATTATGCCTGGGAAGTTTTCTTCTAGTAATCCACAACTTTTTCAGTGCCTTTACTTGCTTCTTCCTGTTCTGGGATTCCAATGATATGTATATTATTTCTCTTGATGGTGTCCCACATTATTCTTAGGTTTTCTTCTTTTTCCTTCCTTTTTGATTCTACTTTTTGCTCTAGCAGATCAGTGGTGAAAATTCTATCTTCTATTTCACTGGTTCTGTGTTCCATCTCTTCAACTCTGTTCATGTGTCCCTCCATCATGTTGACAGCATCTGAGACATTGGACCTCATATTTTGGATGTGGTTTCGTGTTTTTCCAGAGCCTCAAATGCCTCGTTAGTTTTATCTGCATTGTTTTGGATTTTTTTTAAGCTTCTCCTGGTTTTTTCTTGCAGTGACCTGTAATTTTTCAAGTTTGTCTTTCACCCATTGAAAATATTCAATCATTGTTCTTTGAAATTCTATGTCAGAAAGTTCCATCAGACTTTGTGGCTTCAGGAAGTCCATTGATACTGTGTCACTTTTGGGGGAGTGATATCTTGCTTTGGGCTTGTGTAGGGTGTGAGATATCCTGCTTCTTTCATGACCTTGCAGCAGTAGAGTATTTCATGCTTGAAATGATGATAGGTGCTTGATCTGAAGTCTTTGCTAAAGAAGAGGGCATGGCAGTTACGCTGCCTGTGTTTCTCTCTGAACTTGTGAACTAAGGGAAGTTTCTGTTCAGGGTCTATGAAGGTGGCCTCTTCTGTTGGATAATTGTTGCAGCTAAGTCAGACCAAGGCACTCTGAATTAAAGGCAGTTAGTTAAGTGGATGTGAGGAGATGTGAAGCTGAGTGTGGGATGAGCACGGGCGGGGCAGGCACAGGTGCAGGCGTACACTGGGCAGGCATGCATATAGATACTTGTCGGGTGGGGACCTCACTCAGATTCTAGCTGTCCATGTGGGCACGTGTAGGAACATTACTCAAGTTGCAGCTGTCCAGCTCGTGCCTGATGGGGCTGGCTGTCTAGGTGGGCACTCTGTCATATATGTTCTTAAAAGAAATTATTTCTTTTCAGCATTGATTCCTTGCTTGCTATTTCCAGAGGGTGTTTTCCTGTTAAGAGGCTCTTTCTTCTCTTAAAAATACATAGCATTGTTGTGCAAACCAGCTCCACACTCCAGATGAGTAAACTTTGAGCAAGCTGTGCCTTTCAATGACCTCAAAGGGCAACTTGAGAAGACAAAGCAAAGTATTATAATGAAATATGAAAAGAACTGGAGTTAGAGAATTAAAAGGGAATAGCTAGCTTGGCATTTCTCAAGTTGAAAAAACGAAAAATAAAACAAACAAACAAACAAACAAGCCTTGAATTGCAAGATGTCATAGTATGGACAAAATCTTGAATGATCCAGGAATCATTAAAAGAAGATGGAAAGATTACACAAAGTCACTGTACCCAAAATAATGGTCAACAGTAAAAAATTCAGGAAACATTATATGATCAAAAGCTGATGGTAACAAAGGAAGAAGTTCAAACTGTGCTGAAGACACTGGCAAAAAAAAGGCTCCAGGATAGGATAGGATACTGACTGACATTTTTCAACTAAGAGATATAACCCTGGATGTGCTTACTAGTCTAAAGTTGGAGGACAATTGACTGGAAAAGATCTGTATTTGTTTCCATTCCCAAGAAAGGTAATCTAACAGAACGTGGAAATTTTCAAATAATATCATTAATATCGTGCAAAATACTGCTGAAGATCATTAAAAAATGATTGTAGCAGTGCGTTGATGGGGGACTGTCAGAAGTTCAAGGTGGCCATGGCACTGATTATCATAATCATTGCTGATTATCAGATGGATCTTGACATCTTGACTGAAAGCAGAGAAAACCAGAAGAATGTCTGTCTGGTTTTATTGACTATGCAAAGGCATTTGACTGTATGGATCACAACAAGTTAACACTGAGAAGAATGGGAATCATAGAACACTTAATTGCACTCATGTGAAATTTATACCTAGATGAAGAAGCTATTAATCAAACAGAACAGGAAACACTGTATGGTTTAAAATCAGGAAGCGTGTGCATCAGTGGTGTATCCTTTCTCCATACCTATTCAGTCTGTATGATGAGCAAATGATTCATGAAGCTGGACTCTATGAAGAAAAATGTGACATCAGTGTCAGAGAAAGATTCATCAAAAACCAGTATTAGGCAGATGAAATGACCTTACTTGTTGAAAGCTAAGGGGACCTGAAGCACTTGTTGCAAAAGAGCACAGACTACAGCTTTCAATATCGATTGTATCTTAACATCAACAATACAAAGGTCTTACCACTGAACCTCACAGATTGTGTTCATGTGAATCCTATACTTAGACCAGGTAGCAGTCCTCAGAACAGAGCAAGGAAAAACTGCAAGTTTCAAAATCAGGAAAGGAATGCACCCTTTCTCCATGCTTTTTCAATTTATATGCAGAACAGATCATTCAGGAGGTTGGACTTTATGAGGAGGAGTGTGACATCAGAATTGGAGGAAGACTCATAAACAACCTGTGTTATGCAAATAACACAACCTTGCTCTCTGAAACTGAAGAGGACTGGAAGTATTTGCTGCAGAAGGTCAAGGACTGCAGTCTTATATGGACTGAAGCTCACTGGACCAATTGGCAACACCATGACAGATGGAGAAGAGATTGTTAATAATTTCAGCTTGCTCAGCTTCACAATCAACATTCTTGATACTAGCAGTCAGAAAATAAAAAGATGAATTACATTGGGAAAATCTGCTGTCAGGAATCTCTCCAGAATTCTGTAGAACAATGATGTCAGTCTAGAGACTAAGGCACACCTGATCCAGTCCATGGTCTTCACTATTGCTTCCTATGGATCAGAGAACTGGACAATGAATAGGGATGATAGAAGGATAATTTATGCTTTTGAACTGTGGTGCTGGAGAAGAGTTTTGAACATACCATGGACTGCTAAGAGAACAAAAAAGTCTGTCCTAGAGATGGTGAAACCAAGTTGCTTATTGGAGGCAAGGATTTTGAAGCTCCATCTCACATACTTTGGCCACGATGCCAGGAGGGGTCTGTCCTTTGAGAAGGACATCATGTTTGAAAGGTGGAGGGACAGCACAGGAGAGGAAGACCCTGCATGAGAAGGATTGACACAGTAATGGGGTACATGTCGGAGCCAGTGAAATTGGCTCAGGATAGAGCAGACTTCAGAGCTATTGTGTGTAGGGTCACTATGAGTTTTAGTTGACTTGATGCCACCACCACCACCACTGGGCCAGTGGTCAACATCATGATAAAGGAAGGATATAAAAAGGACTTAAAAATGATAGAAGGATTGAAACAGTTAATTTCACCTTGCTTGGATCCACAAGCAAGATCCTTGTTCCCAATAGCCAGGAGGTAGGAGACATTGTTTTGGGCAAAACCACTGTCAGCGATCTCTCCAAAATACTGAAGAGCAGTGATAACAGTTTGAAGGACATGGTCTTTTCAATTACCTATTATACATCTGAGAACTGGACTATAAATAAGGATGACAGAAGAATTGATGTCTTTGAACTGTGGTGTTGGAGGAGAGTACTGACCTGTGGACTACCGAAAGAACAAACAGATAGGTCTTGGAAAAGGTGCAGCTGGAGTGCTCCTTGGTGGCAAGGATCACAAAGCTTCATCTCTTGTACTTTGGACATGTTGCTAGGAGAGGCTATTGCTTAGAAAAGGATACATACTTGGAAGGATAGTCAGAGAAATAAAGGAAGAGCCACACATAGGTGACTTGACATGGTGACTGCAGGAGTGGGTTCAAGTGTATCAGAGATAGTGAGGATGGCACAGGATAGGATGGGATTCAGGTCTGTTCATAGGGTCTCTATGAGTCATACTCCACTCAATGACTCCTAACAACAACAATAAGAAGAGATTCTAGGAAGCTTGGGTAGCTTAATGGTAAAGAGTTATGGTGCCAACCCAAAAGCTGTTGTTGTGCACTGTTGAGTCAGAACCAACCTAAAGCTGACTCTCTGGTAGGTTTTCAGAGGCAGTTAATTACATGGGAGGAGATTGTCCATCCTTTTCCCTCAGAACAGCTGGTGAATTTGAACTGCAGGCCTTTGGGGTAACCCAAAAGTTCATGGTTTGAATCCACTAGCTGTTTTGTGGAAGAAAGATGAGCAGTCTCCTCCTGTGCAATTTACAGCCTCTGAAAACCCATCGGAGGGTCAGCTCTGAGTAAGTTCTGACTCAATGTTTCATAACAGCAACAATAGTGATAGTCTGGGAGCTCTGGTGGTGTAGTTGGTAGGAGGTTACACTGTTAACCCTCTCTGACAGTTCAAATCTACCAGCGGTTCTGAGGGGCATTGATGGGCAATCTCCTCCTCTGAAACCCACTGGAGGGCCAGCTTGAGTTGATTCGAACTCAACATCAATGAGTTTGACATGGTTTTGGAAAGATAATATTGTCCCACAAGATGGGAAAACTTAGGCCCATAGAAGCGAAAGAATTGTCCTTTCCTTGACGATTTCCAAAGATAAGGGGAGGTGCTTACTACTTATACCAGAGAACTTGTTCCAAAAATGGGTTTAGTGAATAAAATATGTTGTGATTGAGAAGGCGGGATGGAGAACTTTTGATACACAATTACTGAGGAAAGCAGTATATCCCAAAGGCAATGCCAATAAAAGGAGAGTGTAGGGAACTGAAGACGAGGTGACCAGTTTTCAGTCACACTGAGAGCTTCCTCAATCCTCAGCCAAGCTTCATGTAACACCTTACAAGGCCAGCACACTATACAACAGTCCTGTTTCTGATTGGTCGATTAGGGAGTTTATCCAAACTTCCATATAATTTACATCCTCATAGAAGAGGGACTTGTGTCGGGTAGAAGAAAGAGTTTGGAATTAGAAGACCTTGGAAATCTAGCCTCTACCATTTGTTTGCTGTGTGGATTTCATAAAGCGTCTCAGATGACTCAATGGCACATAACAACAACAACAACAACAATAATCTTTCTAAGCTTCGTTTTTATAGAAAGTAAGGATAATAATGACACCAGTAATTGTCTTACAGAATTCACAGGATCATTACATACAATACCCATATGAGTTATTATTCTGTGGTACAGAGAATGAAAACTGGGCGCCAGAGACCTGGGCTCTATTATTAGCCATATGACCTGAAACAAGTAGCCTGTCTATTTGGGACTCAGCCTCACAGTAGGTAAAATGAGTGGTAGGACTAGATGATCCTATTGGTTTACTCCAGCTCTGTGTTACTATCATTGTAAAATTTGCGTTCAATGACTGCCCCAACCAGAGACACATCTCAGATTCCGGAGACCTGTTAGGTACTTTGGTTAGCATAGAAACACACGTCAGCCTATAGCCCAGAGTCCCTTTCTCCTAGGGACTTAAGCCTTGCAGAGATATGCAACCATCTGAAGGAGACAGTAGTGAACAGGGTAAGGCATAGTTGAATGAACACGTGCATTCTCAACACTCCTTACACTTTTTGTTTGTTTGTTTGATTTATTATTTTTTTTTTACATCTTACGTGTTCTCTTTAACCTCATGATTATTTCTAACTCTGTTACTCTGGTAGGGCACTCTGGTGGCCTACTGGCAAAAGCTACGCTGCAATCCCAAAGACAGGTGGTTCGAGGCCAGCAGCTGCTCCACAGAAGGTTCAGCTATGGGTCTGTTCTAATTTGATGGTACACATCACCACCACCACCAACTCTGTTACTAGAGTTAAAGAAGTTTAGTTTCCCATATGCCTGGACAGTTTAGACCTGGGTACAAAGCAATTAAATGGAAAGGTTATTTGTGGGTATCACTACATACCGTATTCACTAAACATAAACCATTTTTTGGAGAAGATCTTTGGAAATGGTCAAGGGAAGGCCAGTTGACTCTTTTTGCACATCTTTGGGCTTCTTTTTCCTCCTTTTATGGTCCCAGGTCTTCTCTAGAAGTCTTTAATCTCTGACATTTTCTGATTCGCTCCCTGCCATATATGCTAGAAGTGGTTGTTGTTGTTGTTGTGTGGGGTCGAGTTGGAGCTCATTTATAGCTGACCTTCCAGCAGGTTTTCAGAGGCAGTAAATTGCACAGGAGGAGACTTGCCCATCCTCCTGCGGAGCAGCTGGTGTATTTGAACCTCATGCCTTTGGTATTGCAGCACAGCTTCTTACCACTAGGCCATTAGAGAGAGTAGGTGAGAGTAGGCTAAAGATAGTCATAAGCACCGATTATCTCTGCTTGTTATTGGAGGGATTCTTAGTTTGAGAGAGAGGAAATAAATTATTTTCAAACATTTTAATGAGGTTTTTATTCTTACAGAAACTTATGTAAAAATAGAAAGGAAATCTCATTCCAGCCAGTGTAATTGCTTTAGGAGACAAGGTTGTGGGGACTCGAGTCCTGCCTTCTCACCTCACCTCACCTCCTTCCCAACAACCTGGAAGACTCCACAGAATCTTGTAACTGTGTTTCACACTGAAGTCTGTTTGACTAAATGCTCCTTAATATTTGAAGCTTCTTGATTCTGTGATAATTTAGGTGGGGTTTTCTGTCCAGAAACTGCCAGTTCTCAGGTGTGGTTTGATTTAGAAAAGCAAGCTTTCAAATTTCCCTAAGTAGGCAAATGAGTTTTGATACGTGTGACTTAAGGCTGCAAGAGGGTTGGGGGGAATCACTGAGTGATCTGATAGCTGAGGAGCCTCTTCCTCAGGATCTAGTATGAAGCATTGGGAAAGGAATATATGAATAACAGAGACTGAGTCACTCGAAGATTTAGCAAATCTGTGTAATGGCCCCAGCCACATTGTCTGAGGGGCCCTCTCTCCCATCTCCCTCTTCCAAGGGAAGGATCAACAGTCCTGGCCCTGAGGAAAGATGGGAGGAGTTCCCAGTAGTCCACCTAGCTTCGCTGATCTTCTTTTGCGCCTCTTTTGCCTCTGCTCTCTCCTATTTATGGTCCCAGGAACCCGTTTGTGATGCCTTTCCTTTCTGAAGCTTGAGTTCTTCTGGATTGAAACAATGGAGAAGTGACAGCACATGAGCTGGACTAAGTCTCACCTCTCTCTAGGGAAGGTCCCAGGTGCCCGTGAACATGAACGTGCATGTGGTGCATAGTGACGATGTGTGTACCTGTGAGCACAACGGAATGTGATGGCCTTTCTGTGAAACTGACAGAACACAGCTGAACAAAAATGGTTTCCTAAAACTCCAGCCATAATCAGAGTTAAGGTCAGGGTTCTACAACTTTTGAGGGACACTGAGAACTGGGACAGTCTAAAGAAGGACACAAAAATGAGGAAATGGCTAACAGCTATGGTCCAGTGTGGAAATAAAAAAGAGCTTAGGCCTATTCAACCTTGAAGAATGATTAACAATCATTGTCTTCAAGTCTCTGAGGCAGCATTACATAGGAAGTTTCTGTTCTCATTGGAAGTAGAACAAAAGGAAATTTAACATTCAGCAAGAAGTATCTATCAGCCTAAATGATAAATGGCATACTGGGTCAGATGTTTCGGTCCTCAGCCCTTCTTTAAGGAGAGTTTTTACACTAAGTAGGAGTCTTAGTGGCACAGAGGTTAAACACTGTCTGTTAACCAAAAAGTTTTATGGTTTGAACCCATCAGGAAGATGTGATAGTTTGCATCTGTCAAGATTGTGTACATGGATACCCTACTGGGCGGTGCTATTCTGTAGGTCAGAAGTGACTCCATGG
Organism: Elephantulus edwardii; assembly: GCF_000299155.1. NCBI lineage: Eukaryota > Metazoa > Chordata > Mammalia > Macroscelidea > Macroscelididae > Elephantulus > Elephantulus edwardii. The sequence goes on from NW_006399870.1 coordinate 1,852,354, forward strand.
AAGTGAGTTTACAGGTGGCATGAAGGGATGCTACACTTCAAAGTATGAGTATATCCACTAATAGTCTCTTCTCATAAATAAATCTTAATCTACAGATTTATATATTCCCCTTTTGCTGTACTAACATTGCCTTTATCATATTTGCCTTGGATTTACCTTTTAAAAGTGTCAATGAAATAGATATGGTGGCAAACTTGTATTCTAGGTACTCTGTATACTTCTTATCTGTACTTTGTAACACCAAGACCTGCAGTTATAGGCCTTTGTATTGGAAAGGAGTTTTCTTTTATCCGTCTCTATAAAGAATGACCTCCATCCCTTCAATAATTGTAGATACTCATTTCTGAAATTTACCCAATTATATTATTCCCTTTTTATTGTGGTAACCACAGCTACACACGATAATTTGAGGATAGTACACAGCTTGGTTTTCTAAAAGGGAAAAGTATTGCTTTCTCTTTGGGGCTTTTAATATCTCTCCTAATGAATGATGCCCTAAGAAAACAACCTCCTTAACTTAACCTACCTGTATGGCATAGATGTATTGCTTACTGTGTAAATGTTGGGCTTTTTGTGATATATTTGTACTTACATTATTTTGCTGTCTAAGGAGCCCTGATGAACAATGTAGTGGGCTGCTAACAAAAAGGCTGACAATTAGAATCCACCAGCCACTCTACAGGAGAAAGATGAGCAGTGTCTGCCCATAAAGATCTATAGCTTTGGAAACCTGCAGAGGGTTGGTATGGGGGCCGTGGTGGGTTTCACACCTGTGATTTGGGCCTGGGGTCTTTCCGGAAGTGAGATATCAGTTTATATGTCAGTTGCTTAGGGTAGTGGGAGAAAACCAGAAATAAAAAGTATAAAGAAGGCTTCTGAAACCCTGGAAGAAAGGGGGTCTTGATAGAAGGAGTGTACATGTTCACTAGACTATAAAGCTTAAGAAGGCACACAAAGATTTACCATTTCTGTGGAATGGAAGACTCACTTTAATAAACTGTCAATTAATTTATATATTTTTTCTATAATATTACCAAAATCCTAGCAAGTTTTGTCTATGATTATGTAAGATGACAAGTTAATTCTGGATGTATATGGAAATTTAAAAAGTCAAGCACAGGTAAAGGAATTTTAAAGAAAAAGAGTAATGTTGGAAATTTTACACTATCAGATAGCAATGCTTACAAACCTATAGTAATTAAAAAGTTGTGATATTGGCACAAGGATAGGTAAATGGAACAGAAGAAAGAGCACAGAACAGATATTTCCATATGTAATTACTGCATTTAAGACAGAAATGACCTTGTTGTACAATGGAAGAGAGATTTTTTTTTCCTTCAAAAAAAAGATAGTACTGGATATTTTCAATGTCAATGAGTTGTACATGTAGAATTGGTTTAATTGATGCATGCTTTGCTGTATATATTCTCACTACCACCAACAAAATAAAGCTTAAAAATGGAAGCAAAAATAATATTAGTAATAATGGATCATCTTGACCATTGCTTTACACAAATAGCAGTTTGAGATGGACTGTAGATCTTAATGTGAAAGGCAAAATAATGAAATTTTAATAAGAAAACATAGAAGAAAATCTTAAAACCTTGAGGGTAGCCACTGATTTTGAAAATCAGGATAAAAATGTGGTAGTTATAAAAGAAGTAAATTATACTTTAGACACAATAAGAGCTTCTTTTCATCAAGAAACACCATTTGGAGAATGAAAGACAAGCCACAGGACAGTAAGAATTATTTGAAATTCAAATTTCTCCTAAAGAACTCATATCCAAAATAAGTTGTTAAGACTCCCACAAATCAGTAGTAGTAATAATAAAACCTAGACAATAAAACAGAAAAATGAGCAAAAGATTTGGAGTAGGTAATTCACAAAAAGGATTCCAATGTTCAACAAATTTATGAAAGGGCCCAACTATATTAATTATCTTGGAAATCCATATATAAATGCACAATTTGAAACCACTTCACATCCACGAGAATGGCTAGAATTAAAAAGAGAAAATAAAATTGTAGACTTCTCATACAATGCTGGAAGCAATATAAATGGAAGCAAGTACTTTTAAGGACTATTTGGTTGCACTGATTAAAATTTAAAACAAATATACTCAGTAATAGTTCAGCAATTCTTCTCCTAGGTATATTCTTAAAAGAAATGCATACATATATTCATCAAAAGACATGAAATAGAATGCTTTCAGAAACTCTATTCAAAAAACTCCAAACTGTGAACAAATAAGTGTCTATTAAAATAGAACAGACAACTAAGTGGTAGTATATTCATACAGTGGAACACTAACAGCAGTGAAACCAAATAAATTGTAACAACATGGGTGAATCTTACAATCTAGTCCAACAGAGAAAGAAGTCAGATCTAATAGAATGCATACCTAGTAGTCCATTTCTGTTTACAGAAGTTCAAAGTCTTGAAAATTAGTCTGTATTGGAAGTTAGGATAGTAGTCATCCTGCCGAGTGATAATAATTGAAGTGGTATAGGGTGCCTTCTGAGGTGTTGAAGTATTCTATTTCTTCACCTGGTGGCTAATTGCATAAGCTTGTTCATTTTTCAAAGATTTATCAAATTGTATATGGATGCTAAATTCATTTTTCTGTAATTTTACATTACATCTTAAACAAACTATAACACCTACAATATGAAAATGAACTTGGGACTAAAAAAGGATGGAATCTAGCAGAAGGCATTGATTTCCTAGAGGATGGTTTTGTTCTATGATCCTAGGAAGTCAAACTTTTTTTTTGAGGCACAAAAAAGCATATCATCTAGATTTCATTGCACTTTGTGTTTATGCCAGAGAGCTGATATCCCACTCTATCAAAAATCTTTATTTGAATGGTTCATGAAATGAGTTGTGATGAATCTAGGAAAAGGCCCATTAGTTCCGCCGCCAGAGACAGAGTTCCGCCGCCAGACAGGCGGGGAAGAGACCCAGGAAGAGCAATAGCCAGCCATCCACCGCGGAACCCCAGAGGAGCGACCCCCCTGCAGCCTGCACCTGTGTGACCCCCGACCAGCAGCGCCCAAGCCCCGCCCCCACCTCTTGGTGATAGTGTCCAAGGCCTGCGCTCCTTACCCTCCTAGTCCCTTGCTTCCACGCACCTCAGCCACCACCACAGCCCTGTGCCCTCAGGGCACCACCTCGGATCCAACCATCACCTGGAGCTATGTTGTGGAACTAACCTGGCAGAAGAAAGGCCAGTACCCAGGAGGAACCGGTGGGAGGAGGCCCTTGGGGACAGCGAGAACGTGCTCCTGGGCAGAAGGGAAGCTTGGGAGTGGCGCACAAGGGGAAGTCACCTCAGACAATAACGAAGAGGCATCCTTCAAAGATACACAGGAAAAACAGAAAGGAAAACATAATCTACACAGGAGTTCTACAGGACACGTCACCTTCCCTTGGAGACAGTACAACTAAACTTAAGAGACACTGGTCAAAAGGAAAAATGTCAGCAGT
>NW_006399870.1:1859023-1869615 GCF_000299155.1 Elephantulus edwardii
GCGGTTGGCGCAGGATAGAGCAGGGTTTAGGGCTGTTGTGCATAGGGTCGCTATGAGTCGCAAACGACTCGACGGCACATAACAACAACAACAACAGACCCAGAGTTATCAAAGACGGGGTGTTATTTGTGTGGGGTTTTTGTCCTGTTATTTTTAAATTCTCCAGCTGGTAGAAGGGGAGATAAACCTTGAGTGAACATTGGAAACTCATGATGAAGTTAATAGAACTTGATCCCTGAAAAATTTATGGAGTGGAATTCTTCTCTATGCCAAGTTAAACCTGAAACTGCATCAGATTATCACCTGCCCAGTTCTAGGACCTTCAAGGTTGGGGTTTATGTATTATAGAAGCTGGCATTCTTCTAGCTAATATATTGAGAATGATGAGAATTTCTTATAGAATTGCCCTTGTTTATTCCTCTTTAGTCCACAACAACATAGTAGTCTGACCTGACTTTACTGCACATACCTCTTAACATGTTGTTGTTAGGTGCCATTAGATAGAGTATGACTCATAACAACCCCAAGAACAAAAGATCTCATAACGATCCCATAAACACAAGATTAGAACCCTGTTCTATGCTGTGTCATCCTCATACTTCCTGACACATAAGAGCTCATTGCAGCAGTCACCATGTCAAGCCACCTGGTTGAGAGTCTTCTTCTCCTTTGCAGACCCTTCAGCCTTCCCAGCAACATATCCCTCTTCAAGAAATAGCCCCTTCCAGCAACATGCACAAAGTATGTGAGGCAAAAGCCTCATCATTCTTGCCTCTAAAGAGCACTTGGATGCATCCTCTCTAAAACATATGTGTTTGTTCTCTTGACTGTGCATTGGATATTCCGTGCTCTTCTCTAACACCACTGTTCTAAGGTGTCAATTCTTTTTGTGTCATCCTTATTCATTGTTTAGCTTTCAGATGCATAGCATGTGAACAGAAAGATTATGGCCTGAATAAGATGCTCCTTAGTCCTCAAACTGATATCATTACTCCTCAATATAACTTAATATCCAAAATACATAGTTTTTAGTTAAAGATTTTTTTAAAATTATGTAACATTTTCCCCACACAAAAGATTCTTTCACCTTTTGCATTTGCTTAGTTACCTTGGCTAACAAGATCTTTATACTTTTTTTAAACTACTTTTTGCCTGAAAAAGTTTAGCGATATCTTAGATTAGCATATTCCATTGTGTGCTTCTTATTTCCTAGTTCACTGTCTATACATTCAGATAGCTGTCTTTAACAATTTGTGTTATCTACTGACACTGTGCTCATTAAGGCTAATGGCAACTTCTTCATCATCAAATCCAAAGGACTTTCTTAGGTTTTTATTATACCAGACCTATCTGATGCACTTGAGGGTGCTAGTTTATTTAGGAAAACTTTAGACTCTCTGGGTTTACCAGATGGTAATCTTCAAGTTCCCCTAGTCTCTCTGTGAGGTTGCCCACTGTTTAATTTTTTTTCCTTCAGCAATTTATTCATTTTTTATATTTCTTATTTTATTTCTTTTCTCCAATGCCTCATAGCAGATTGAACTATCTGAAACGTACATCCTACTTTGGCACTTCCAAATTTAAAGACTGTTCAACACTCCTCTCCCCCCACCCACCATTTACAAACTATATTTCAGCCTCCTTAAAAAACCTTTGCAAGTGTCTTGCCTAACTCAATTCACACACTGAACTTTTCTGTTCCTTTAACACACACAATGCCATTTCAAGCTGTTGACCTTTTCTGTAATGCCCATTCCCACTCCTGCCTATTTTTCCTCATGCTTCAAAATTTATTCCCTTCATTATCTTTAACAGGAAACTGCCTGATATTCTCCCAACCTGTATCACCAGTAAGTACCTACTTTCAAGCTGGAGTAGATTGCTTTGTCGTCTGTGTTTATCTGCCTCCCAGTTGTTCCCACATTGTATTAAAATGATTTCTGTATCTGCTTGTAGCTCTCAATTGTGGATTCCTAGACTGAGTGTGTGTTCATGTGTACACACACATTCACACTTAAAATAAGATCAATTCTCCAAGGGTTTGGCAGGGGGCAGTGCAGGAGGTGGACATCTGTGGAGTAGGGGTGAGTTAGAGTGGTGTTATTGTTTAAGAACTAAGATGGTCATTATCTTCAAAACTTTTCATCTTTTTACCGTTTACACTCAGAGAAGCCATGGAAGTCACAAAGTCAAGATTTCCCCCACTTCCCCAAAGCCTCCCCATGATCCTTGTAAAGAATGCTGGGCTGGCCCACTCCAACAAGGCATTCCATAAGAAATGGCTCAACGCCATCCATCTAATGCACTGAAGGCCATGGGAGCTCCAAAGTCATGCAGCCTCTGGGGGAGGGTGGCCTGGGCTGAGAGTCATGGGGAATGAAGAAATACATTCAACACGAATGCCTGAATTCACTGAGAATCTTCCCACGGCAGCTGAGCTCTCTCCCCTCCTCCCACTCCAAAGGCTTTCAAACCCTCAGCCCTCCTCTCCTCCTTCTCGGAGAGCCCAGGGTCCCCTCTCCAGATCCTTCCTTACCCTTCTGGTCTCCTACCTGTCTGGATCAGAAGAAGGTAGACAAAAGGAGTGAGGCTCAGGGCACTGGAGGCTCTGGACGGGGCTCCCCTTTCTCTCTTCATTTTGGGTGGCGTTCTCCAGCTCTAGTGCAGACAATTAGCATGATTTCTCCACTCTGGGCACGTCGCTTTGTACCACTCGGAGTTCCTCTGCCTGAGCACAAGCCTGCCAACTTCCCTCTGAATACACAGAGCTCTGTGTATTGCTGGACTTGTTCCTTTCTCTCTCTCAGACCTGACATTTTCTAGTTTCAAAGCCCTGCATCCCCAGTTTGGAAGCAGATATCTACTTAGCAGATAATTTCCAATGCAGGGTCCAATCTGGTGGGTCCCTTTGGTCCAGAAGTCCTGTGCGGGTCTACTTTGTGTCTCTTTACCACAGGGAGGGGCATGTGGAATAAGTAGGGAAACTGGGCTGAGACAAAACTGATAAAGACAAAATTGGATCTTGGGTCTCAACTTATTCTACTTCTGCCTCACTTTTCTTGTTCTTGAGAAGGAGAGTGCATGCCAAGGGCAGCCTCCAACAAGCTCTTAAGGGGAGGAGGTTTTTAAATACAGGGGCATGAAACTCCAGCAAATTGCTGAAGAAATGCACTTCCCTTCCAAGCTGAAGGGAGAAGATGGGGAATGACTTGAATTCTACTATTTCCATTTCTGTCCTTTTTCTGCTCATCTCTCTTCATGTAAATACTGGGACCTCATTCCACAAGTCACTCTGTTTATTCCTCTGCCTCCAGCCAGTTTTCTAGAGCCAGTTAGAACCAAGATGAGGGTAATACCCTAACAGACATCATCCTAGTTCTGATTCGATTGTACAGAACAACAGCATAGTATATATTACTTCTTGCATGTAATTGTGATCACACAGTATTGGTCCTTTGGCCACTTGTTTTGCTCATTGTGCTGTTTTCAAGGTTCACACATACTTAATATGCCTCAGGACTTCAGTTCTTTTTACAGTTGAGCAGTATTCCATCAGGGGGCCCTGGTGGTATTCTCTGTACGGAGTGGTGCAAAGCCTCTTTGACAGTTCAAGTACACTAGCAGCTCTGGGAGGAAGATGAGCAGTCTTCTCCTGTATGATTTACAGCCTCAAAAACCTAATGGAGGGTCAACTATGACTTAGTTCCAATTTGACAACAACTCAACAAGAGAGGGAAGCACCACTGAAAGTATGCACCCTATTTGCTTTTACTGAGCCAAATTTGTCTCATCCACTAACTCGTAAACACTTTTTGATGGCAGGCTGAAATCTTCCAACAAATGGCACCAACATTTCATTTACAGAAGGAAATTTTAGCCAAGAAAATATCCAGATATACCACAAGGAATGGAAATAAGGCCCTAAACATGATGTGTCAAGGAACAAAAAGATACACTGCTCCGTGTTGGAAATGAACTTGAGTGTTGAGGAAGAGTGGAGAGAAAGGAAGTAAGAAGAATGGAACAAGAGAAAGACAGCTGAAGAATTTTTAAGAACAGTTGATGTAGTTATGCTGTAAAGTCTTGCCACCTTTGTGTTTTTCAAAACTTTCAGAAAGGTTTACTATGTACAAACGCATTATGTGGGTGATACTTGCCAATAGCAAATGGTTAAGGTGATGGGCCAATCATGCCCTTGGTTGTTGTGAAGTGTCATTGAGTTGACTGCAACTCACAGGGACCCTGTGAGGAAAAGATGGGAACCTTGCTCTAACTTGGGTCACTGTTAAGCTCAAGCCCGTAGGATCTGGAAAGAAGACCTTGAACTCTAGAAAGAAATGTTGTTGGGTGCTCCCAAGCCAAATATGACTCATAGCAATCCTATGAACAGCACATCTGAACCCTGCCTTACTTATGTTGTGGCTTCCTCACAATCTTTAACTTGAACATATTTCTGTAGTCACTGTGCAGATCACTTGGTTGAAGATCTCCTTTTCTTTTGCTGTCCCTCTACCTTCCCAAGCATGATGTCCTTCTCCAAGGAATAGCCTCTCTTAGCAACATTCCCAAAATATGTGATATGAAGTTTTCTCATCATTGCCTCCAAGGAGAACTCTGGCTGTAGCTTCTTCAAGACATATCAGTTTGGTTTTTTTGATAGTCCATGGGATATTAAGGAGCTCTGATGGCCTAGTGGCAAGAAGTTGCGCTGCAATCCTGAAGGCATGGGGTTCAAGGCCACAAGTTGCTCTGTGGGAGGAGGATGGGAGATCTTCTCCCATGCAATAACTGCCTCTAAAAACCCGTCAGAGGGTCTGTTATGGGTCAGTTCCAACTCTATGGTACACAACAACAACAACAGCAAAATGGGATATTCAGCATTCTTCTCCAAAATTACAGTTTAAAGGCACCAATTCTTCTTCTGTCATCTTGATTCATTGTCTAGCTCTGAGAAGCATAGCAAGTGATTGAAAAGACCATAGCCTGAACCAGAAAGGAAAACAGACCAATTAACATCCTAATTGCAATCTGATAGGACCCTGAAAAGGCTCAGCTAAACTGTGATTGGATTCTTGGCCCAAAAAATGGTAATATGATAAATGCATGCTGTTTAAGCTGTAAAATTAGTGATAACTTGTTTTGCTTGTTGTTTAGTGGTAAGGAATTGTGATGCCAACCCAAAGACAAGCAAAAAGGTTTAAATCCACCAGCTACTCCACAGAAGAAAGATGGGCAGTTTGCTCCCAAGCTATGTACTGCCTCTTAAAACCTGCTGGAGAGTTGGTTCTGAATTGACAGTGCATAAAAACAGCAATAATGATGTTGAGTAGAGAGATGGAGAGGGTGCATTTACACCAAGACAAAGGACCAATTTCCAGATCTGGTTCAACAAAGCACAGAAAACGCATAATACAAGCAGAGCAGTGAAATGATCTCTAAAGTGAATCATTCAATAGAAGCATGAGTTTGGAGGCAGAGGTGATCCCAAGAACCTTGACTTCCAGAAAATTTGCTATGTTAGTGTTTCTCAAGAAGCAGACAAGATGTTATATTGTTTATCTGGAATGTGTTCTCAGTAAAATCAGGTATCTTGCTGGGGAATGAGACATGAAAGAGAAGGAAGCTAGTAACAAGTGCATAGCAATGATTTTACTATAGTGGGCAGCCTAGCACTTAATCCTGACAGCGCGTTCTGGAAAACATTGAAGACTATGCCTCAGAGTCACCTGATCTGAGGTGCAAGGAGTTGGAGAGGATAAATTCAAGAAGAATTGGTGCCTTTGAGCTATGGTGCTGGAGAAGAGTATTGACTATATCACGGACTGCTAGGAGAACAAACCGTTTCATCCCAGAGAGGGTGGAACCAGTCTGCTCCTTGGAGGCAAGGATTTTCGTCTGACATACTTTGGACATGTTTCAAGGAGGGACCAGTCCTTGGAGAGGGGAATCATGCTTGGAAGGGTGGAGGGACAGCGCAGGAAGGGAAGACCCTTGATGAGATGGACTGGAGTAATGGGGGTAAAGTGTGTCAGAGACAATGAGGTTGGCTCAATATATAGCAGGGATCAGAGTTGCTGTATATAGCGTCGCTGTGAATCACAAGCAACTTGACAGCATGTAACAACAACAATAGCCATCAGATATCTGTTTAAGGCTTTTGAGGAGTAATGGGAGGCTTAATCCCCAGACTTCTGGCCTACCCATGTGCTGTACCCCATCCAAATTTTCTTATTTTCTGTAACTGCTCAGTGTGTGTGTGAACTACTTATCTGCTCTGTCAGACATTTTATATACATTTGCTCATTTAATTTCCCCAATACTTTCTTTGTGTACAGAATATAATCACATTTTACAAACAACCTAAAATTTCAAGAGGTTAGCAACTTGCTAACGTCACATGGATACTGAGTGGCAGACTTGGATTAGAAATCTAGGTTGAACCGGCACTGGCTGAAAATCGCCTGTGACTTCATCCACAGCCACTGGTGAGAGTCAGCGCCCAGAGCCATCAGGGGCTTTAAGCTCGTTGTCCACTGCTGTGGTGTGGACAGCTGAAACCCAGGCCCCGACAGGCACCTGGGGGGGAAAAAACCCCAGACTCTACTTCATGCTCTCCTGGAGAAGGAGGGGCAGTCTCCTGTACCAGTCAGATCCAATTTGATGGTACACACACACACACACACACACACACTTTTTCTTCTTCTTTTTTTAAAAAAGGCTACTTCAGCCATCGCGGGCCGCCCTCAGCCCCCTGCCCGGGGTGAGCCGTCGTGGCCCCCTGCCCGGGGCGAGCCGTCACGGCCCTCTGCCCGGGGCGGGCCGCCCTTGGCCCCCTGCCCGGGGCGAGCCGTCGAGGCCCTCTGCTGGGGCAGGCCGCCCTCGGCCCCCTGCCTGGGGTGAGCCGTCGCGGCCCTCTGCCCGGAGCGGACTGCCCTTGGCCCTCTGCCCGGGGCGAGCCGTCGTGGACTTCTGCCCGGGGCAGGCTGTGCTTGGCCCCTGGCTCAGGGCGATCCTTCGCGGCCCTCATGGTGAGCTTCTCAGTCCCCAGATTGTGCCATCTGACCCCGGGGTGGGGAAGAAGAAGAAAAAAAAAAAGAATGCCTAGAGTATCCAGAGAATGTTACCTAGGCCACCTTCTGCCACCCTATCCCCCCGCCCCCAGTAAACCTGAAAGCAACACCCTCAAAGCCCTTCTATTTGTAACTCACAAGTTTGTTCTCTCTAGGTTTGCTCCCTTTCCTATAGGTAACCTTAACTCTGAGTTTTACTCCAGAATTGACCCTGAACCCAGTGCCAGTGACAAAAAGGAAATACAACTGACAGCTAAGGAAGCAAAGGAGGATGGAGCCTCTGGGTTCAACCAGCCATCTGCACTGGACCCACCTGGGAAAACACTTTGCAGTCCAGAGGGGAGCAAATGACAGGAAAATATCTTCTAACAGAGCAAGAAGGCAAGCAGCTGTAACCCAAGACCACCAGTAAGGTGATAAAGCGTCCTCCCTTCCCCCCTTTATATCTACGCCCCTGTTCAGCACGAAGAAGCCAGAGAGTCGGCATCCAATTCCCAAATCAATAAGACAGTTGGTTTAATTACTATTGGAAAATGCTTGTCATTCCTCTGTAGCATCTGATCCCCACTGGACCCTCATCATTTCCTTCACCTGCTCCCCCCACCGACCAAACTGTGCAGCTCTGCAACTGCATACTGGCCCATCCTCACCCTTCTGCCCCCAACCCTCACCTCCTTGTACCCCCAATATGTTTTTACCAATAAAAAAAAATATTAAAAAAAAAAGACATCTAGGTTGATTATCAATAGAGCTTGGACTTGTAAAAAGTCCTTCCCCAGCTCCTTAGTAGGAGAGTTCACCATCTCCCCAGTGTATCAGTAGCAAGCTCTCCTGGTGGCCTGCTTTAGTCTTTAACCCTAGAATCTACTCCCTGAATAAACTAAGATGTAAGGTCCTCTTTGTACACTCCTTGAATGTCACATTGCCATTGCAGGTATTTCTGAGTCTTTGTTCATGAACCTCTCTTAGAATAGTGCTGGAGACTTATCCCTACGATAAGTCCAACTTGCCAGTAAAGAGTAAGACAGAGGTCTGAGGAGGTGAATTAAAGCCAGAGAATTTGTATTGATGCAGAGCATTGCCTGGGAGACTAGGAATTTGTGTGAGGTTTTGTGTCGAAAGGAGGCAGGTCCTTGTGGCTCCAGCATCCTCTGAGTAAGAGGCAGATTTGCCAGCTCACTCTGCAACAACACAGCCTTTTGTTACCCTGAACAGTGAGGAATGGCCATCCCTAAGGACATTATTTTTTGTCATTTAAAAAATTATTTTTGGTGACCTCCTCTGGGTTGATTCTGAGAAACATCAAATAGAAAGTGTAGATGAAGCCAAAGAACTCCTTTTTCCCTTCCCAGGGCTTCCATTCTTAACATAAACTTGGCTGCTTGCTTGTTCCTATTAATGTGAAGAATTTCTCAGAGGAAAACCATTCTGCAGAGCCATGGTGCCTCAAAAGGTGTGGGGCTGATGGAAGAGAGGGGCAGCATTTGACCTGCGTGTGTTATGGGGACGGCAGAGAGGAAAAGTTCCTATTTCAGCCCTGGAAAACTGAACAACATCAAAGCTTTTTGTGCTGAGAGTAAATATTTGATTTTTGAATAGAATTCCCACCCCCTCGGAAACCGAGAGGAGCTCGGGCTTGTGCCCATGATTGCTGAACGTGCTCTATTCAGCAGCTTTCCAGAGGAACAAAGAGGAGAAGTAAGCTGGCATTAAAGTGTTTGACAGAGCTAGATTTTGCTGACCTATTTAAGATGCAGTGAGGACATTCTGGAGAACACCTCTAGAATTCTGCTTTTGCAAAGCTTCAGTGTTCAAATACAAACAGGTTGAAAAATCATGCGGAAAGCCACAAGTTACACCCCCCTGACTCATGAAAGGCTTCATTGTTACTCTTCTCCTACGATGCTGTCCACCCACAAACAATGCCTTGGAGAGGGATTCACTCCCATCCCCCACTCTGCCCCTCCTCTGTAAGAGGGAGGCACATGTGGAAATCAGCTAGCCAGCAACTCATACCCACCTACTATATGAGTAGCACTCTATGTTCCAAACATTAAAGAGAAGGGTGAGATGTGAGGGAAGGGGAAGGGAGGGAGGAAGCCAAAGGTCATAGAAGAGAGAGTCTTCAGGAACTATATATTTCTGGTAAGAATTTAATAATAAAAAATACTTAACACTGTGACAAACAACAAGAAGATAAATAGCCCAATCATAAAATGAAGAGAAATTTCACATAGATCTAATCAAATGGTCACCAAGCATATGAAAAGATACTCAACAGATTAGCCATCAGAGAGATGGAAATTGAAGTAAAAATGAGACAGCATTTCAGGCTTAGTAATATAAACAACAACAGAAAATAAAAAAATGTTAGTGAGGAAGTAGGGAAATTCACTGCTGGTGAGACTGTAAAATGGTATAGCCGGTGTGGAAAGAAGTGTAGTGGATTTTAAAAATATAACTATCACATTGTTGTTGTTAGGTGTCATCTAGCATGACTCATAGCAACCCTATCCACAATACACCTGACTCCTGTCCTATCTTGTGCCAGCCTCATAATTTCAGACACATTGTTTCAGTCACTGTGTCAATCCATCTAATTGAGGGTCTTCCTTTCTTTCACTGACCCTCCTCCACCTTTCCAAGCATCAGATCCTTTTGAAAGGAATTGCCTTACAACATATCCAAGGTATGAGTGACAAAGCTTCACCATGCTCGCCTTCAAGGAGCACTTTGCCTGCACTTTTGCCAACATAAAAGTATTTGTTCTTTTGGCAGCCCATGGGATATTCAGTATTCCTCTTCAAACCTACAACGCAAAGGCATTAATTTTTCTTCTGTCATCCTTATTCATTGTCCAATTCTGAGATGCATAGCAATGATTCAAAAGACCATGGCCTGTATCAGGCACACCTTAGTCTTCACACTGACATCATTGCTCTGCAGTGTTTTGGAGACGTCCCTGACAGTGGACTTGCCCAAAGCAATACCATATGATCCAACAATTCTATTTTTAAGTATGTATCCAAATGACTTGACAGAATAGATTTGTATGAACCAATTTTTAAAAACTAATGTAAAATAGGATATATATGAATGGTTGTATGAAACACAATGTAAATGAAATACTGTATAAAACACAATGTATATGAAAGACCAAAACAACTATATCACCTCACCCCAGTAAGAATAGCAAAATTTAACAGACCGTAAGGTTGTGGAGAGACTGGAACCCTTCCTTGTTCACTGTTGGTGGAAGTGTAAAATGGTGCAACTCCTATTGAAGGCAGTATGGCACTTCCTCAGAAAGTTGGAAATAGAAATACCATTTGACCCAGCAATTCCACCACTGGGAATATACCTTAAAGAACTGTCACCCAAGCAGATATATACACACCCATGTTTATCGTTGCTTTGTTCACAACAGGAGTATAAATATATTGTGTAAACTGATGAAGCAAGTTTATTCGATAATTGCATTGCACAATATGTATTTTAAAATATTATTGAATATTTTTTCTT
>NW_006399870.1:1870215-1900663 GCF_000299155.1 Elephantulus edwardii
ATTTAACTAACAAGTTAAAAGTACATGAGTCAAAAATTAAAAGCAACAATATTCCAAGTAGAGGTTCTAACAGTGGCACAAATCAAATTACAGAGGGAAGGTAGTTCTTAAAATAAAAGCTTACTGACTAGCACTTTGTCTATTATAATATAAAGGTTAGGAACCACAAGATGTAGAGGCTCAACTATGTCATTTATGCTTCTTAAGTCCTGAGCCAAATTCCTTCTACCACTGGATTGTTTTACAGCTCGGAAGTCCGCATGCAAGGCAGAGGTGAAGTAAGGAACTGCTTATGAGGGTTTCCGTCCATTCCAACAACTAAGAGATAGTGAGAAGAGTGGGACCTCAGAAGGCTTTTAGGACCAAATAATAGGCTCTTGTGTCCAAGAGAAAATGAATATACTTACCAGTAATGTTAATGCTCACCCATGGCTCTTCTGGGAGGATCTAAATTGTTGAAGCATCCTCCTTTTTTTCCAGCTGGGAGCTGGGGCCTGTCAATCCTGTCAGCCACGAGGACCTGTGGGACACCCTTGGCCAAGTGTCCTTCAAATCTACACTTAAAGCAAGTGAGTGGGAGCTTCCTCTCTACTCCCTTGCCTATCTGTGGCTCTCGTCTGTGACACTGCCTACTGAAGTGGCCCAGTTTTCCACAGTGGAAGCAATTCTGACCTTTTTAATTCTCTTTGGGTGGCATTGTTTATGAGTAAGACTTCCTTTTTCCTGACACAGGCCCTAAATTGGCAGCAATAGCTGCCTCAAAAATTCTGGCCATTCTCTGGTCTTTTCTCTTCCCTCTAGATTCCAGTTGTTAAAAGAAGGAAAAATTTAAACAAATATATAACAAACAATTTTGAACAATATAATCTTTTAAGTTTATGGCTAGAAAGATTAACAGTATGGTCATTTCCAATCTAGAGATACATGTTACAATGCAGTTCCTATTTTCCATATATGGTTTTGGTAAGAAGAATATTGTAAATGTGGATACAGTTCCACTATTCCTCCTCCATGCCATGATATAGTGTTATTAGCATGAGCAGTTATAAATCCATTGCCTTCCTTACTCTAACTTAAATTTTTTAAAATTTAAATGTATTATTAATTTCAGTAAAAATTTACAGAGACTTTGGGTTTCTATTCACTCATTGTTGCACATTTCTCTCCTCCCAAGCCTCCCCCAGAACAATACCCTCTTGGAAAAGTAAAAGAAAAATTCTTTCATTGTTTTACAAATCCTCCCCCAGGTCCACTACACCATGTAGCCTTCGCTCTAGACTCCTGTCATGACAAAAATACCTAATCACATATCCCTTTTAAACAGTTTTCTCTATCGTCTGTTTCAGTGCAGTATACATTATTGAACCCATCTTTCTCAGTCTCTCCCCAAACCCAAGGTCAGTCCTGTTTTATAACAGTGGCACTATGCAATATTTATCCTTTTGTGACTGGGATACTTCATCAGCATAATGTTCTCCAGAGTCACCCATTTTGAATAATATTGCATGAGTTCCTTGTTTTTCAATGTAGTGTAGTATTCCATTGTGTGAATATACCACAGCTTCTCTATCCATTCGTTTGTTGATGGGCACTTAGGTTGTTTCCAACTCCTTGCTATTGTGAACAAAGCTGCAATAAACATGGGTGTGCATATATCTGCTTGGATGTCAGTTATGTTCTCTTTGGGGTATATTCCCAGTAGTGGAATAGCTGGGTCAAATGGTATCTCTATTGCAACTTTTTGAGAAAGCACCATAACGCCTTCCACAGTGGTTGCTTATTGAATATTTTAATGACTCTGGGTGGATGGATTTCTTTTTCCTTTTTCAGGGTGGAAAACTGTTACATAACCAGCTCAGGGTTTACACTTTCTAAATTAATACAGTACAGACTTTACTTGTGCTTTGCCTGAGAGAGTTTGCTTTCAGCAAGGCTCAAGAGTAAAAATGTAGACAGAAAATAAGAGGGTTCTGAAACAAGATCAAGATGGGAAACGTAGATGATAAGGTAACAGAATAGTAAAAAACAAAGTTTATTGAACCAGAAAACATTTGGACCCTCTTGTAGGATCAGGAACACTAGATGATGAATTCAACAAAGGAGGGAAAAAATATTGCTTCATGTGATATTAATGAAATTGTTCAAGAATTTTCACATTCTATTGGATAACCTTTCTTGGGAATGAGAACAAATATTGATCTCTTTAATTCAGTCTGTCAAGTTGTTGTCCTCCAAATTTCCTGGCAGAGACTAGTGAGTACATCCAGGGCTGCCTTTGTTAGTTGAAACACACCAATTGATTCCTGGGGCCTTATTTTTGCCAATCCTTCAGTGCAACTTGAACTCCTTCCTTCATGACCACTGGCTGTCAATCATATGATAGTTTATGAAATTTTTCAGTGTCAACCAGTTCTTCTTGGTGCGATGACTCTGTACCAAAAGGTATAGAGGAATATGAATATATTCCTTCCACTCTCTTTGGATGCTTCTTGGATCATTCAGGAATTTGCCCATAATCTCTCTCAGTATTGGAAATTGTAGCTTGAGTTCTTTCAACTTTAATAATGTTGAGTGAATTCTTCACTCTTTATTCTCCGATTCCAGCTCTTTGCACATTCATAATATTTTGTTTTGAAATCTTCTGTTCATCTCTTTAAGTTTAGCATTTCATCCCTTTGCTTTGGTTTCTTTCGCTCTAGTGCAATTCTCTCTCTCTCTTTCTCTCACTGGTTTGACTGCGTGGATCATAACAAACAGTGACTGACTCTGAGAATGGGAATCCCAGAACACTTGATCATGCTAAAGCAAAGCCTATAATTGGACCAGGAGGCAGTCATCAGAAAAGAGCAAGGAAACACTGCATGGTTCAAAATTGGGAAGGGGTATGCCAGGGATGTGTCCTATCTCCATGCCTTTTCAACCTGTATGCAGAACAGATTATCCGGGAGGCTGGTTCTATGAGGAGAAGTGTGGCATCAGGATTGGTGGAAGATCCATCAACAATCTGTATTATGCAGATGACACAACTCTGCTTGCTGAAACTGAAGAGGTCCTGAAGTGCTTGCTGCAGAGGGTCAAGGACTGCAGCTTTCAATATGGATTGAAAGTTCAATATAAAGAAGACAAAGATTCTCACCACTGGATGAACTGGCAGCATCAGGATGGATGGTGAAGAGATTGAGATAGTTAACAGTTTTAATTTGCTTGGCTCCACAGTCAACACTCTTGGTACCAGCAGCCAGGAAATAAAGAGACAAATTGCATTGGGAAGGTCTGCTGTCAGGGATCTCTCCAGAGTACTGTAGAGTAACAATGTCAGGCTGGGGACTAAGGTGCGCCTGATCTGGGCTATAGTCTTCACAATTGCATGCTATGCATCAGAGAGCTGGACAGTGACTAGGGATGATAGAAAGAAAATTGATACCTTTGAGCTGTGGTGCTGGAGAAGAGTGTTGAGTATACAATGAACTGCTAGGAGAACAAACAGGTTTGTCCTGGAGAGGGTGAAGCTCAATGCTCCTTGGAGTTAAGGATTCTGAAGCTTCGTCTGACATACTTTGGGCATGTTGCAAGGAGGCACCAGTCTTTTGGGAGGGACATCATATTTGGGAGACATCAT
This sequence comes from Elephantulus edwardii, assembly GCF_000299155.1. NCBI lineage: Eukaryota > Metazoa > Chordata > Mammalia > Macroscelidea > Macroscelididae > Elephantulus > Elephantulus edwardii. The sequence continues at coordinate 1,873,835 of NW_006399870.1, forward strand.
ATTTCGGCGCAGGAAAGGAAGAGCCTTAATGAGATGGATTGATTCAGTGATTGGGGTAGTGGGAGTAGGTGTATTGGAGATAATGAGGTTGGCACAGAATAGAGCAGGGTGTAGGGCTCTTGTACATAGGGTCCCTATGAGTCACAAGTGACTAGACAGCACATAACAACAACAACAATCATCGACCTTAAAATGCATTTTTCTTGCTTTTAGACTGATGGCAGCATCCTTGGAGGTTTATGGGATCCAGTGGTTTCATTTTCCACCTTCCGTTGTCATATATTTTATTACCTCAGTAATATTAGCCTGATAACAGTATTCTAGACCTGTATGATAATCTTCCTCACTGGGCACCTCTGGAGACCCAAGCATTGATCCAACTGCTGTCTCTGCCATGCTGTTCATTTCTAGTGTGTGTAAGTTTCCCTGAAGCAATAAATCAGTGTCTTTCAACTTGATTCATTGTCAGGGTCTTTTTTTTTTTTTTCCTTTCTGTGAACACTTATACTGAGGTATTTTCTCTCTTGGGTTTGAACCTCACAAGTGGTGGTGGTTGCTGTTAGTGGGTGCCATTGAGTCAATTACACCTCATAGTAACATATCTGATCCTTAGCCTACTCCCGTGCCCTCCTCACCATCTTGATAAACTAAAGCCCATTGTTACAGGCTTATTGTGTCAATTCATCTTGTTGAGGGGCCTCTTCTCTTTCTCTAACACTTTACTCTTCCCCAAATGATGGCCTTTTCTCCGAGGACTGCTCCCTCCTGACAACATGTCCAGAGTGCATGAGATGCAAGTTCCACCATCTTGTATCCAATGAGTGTTCTGGCTGCACTTTCTCCAAGAAATAATTTTGTTCTTCTGGTAGTCCGTGGGATGGATAATCAGTCCTCTTTTCCAGCACCACAATTCAAAAACCTCTATTCTTCCTCTGTCATCCTTATTAATTGATCAACTTTCAGATGAATGGTATCCACTTTCTAAACAGCATGCCTCCAGAAACTCTATAAACTTTGATAAATGTTGATAGTTGTAGAGGGGCTTCAGGCCTTTTGTTCATAGGGTCACTATGAGTTGTGTTTGACTCGAAGTCAACAACAGCACAACAGTAAATGAAAAGACTCTGGCTTAGAGACACTTCTTAGTTTTTAAATTGACATCCTTGCTCTTAAGTGCTTTGGATAGGTCCTGGACAACAGATATCCCCAATGCAACAACACATATTTTGATTTCTTAACTGCTGCTACCATGCCTGACGATTGTGGATCCAAGTATAATGAAATAATTGACAAGTTCCACCTTCTCTTCATCTATCATGATGTTGCCTATTGATTAAATAGTGAAGATTTTTGTTTTCTCGAGGTTGAGAGGTAATCCATATTGAGGACTGCAGTCTTTAATCTTGAAAATTACAACTGAAATTCAGGAGGGGCATGAAAATACGGTATGACTTAGCTACTTGAATGTGAGTTCTAAAACCCAGGTCCCCGGAGAGTAGGGTCAGACAGTTTTCCCATTTCTATAGAGGGCTCTTAACAATTCCAAAGGACTGGCAAGTGATCAAAGTATGGATCAGCTTATTACAAAGAAGCGTAAATAGATCAAGCATCAAATCATCCCGATACCCATCAACTCTCTCTTCTGTGTGAGGGGACTGCTGCCAAGTGTACAGTGACTCAGAGCTTTGTGCAGAGACTCCCGGGATCTTCCAGCTGCAGAAAAGGAACTCCCCAGTGCCACTGAGAAGAGTTCCAGGCTAGAACTTCAACACACTCTGCAGCTAGAAATACTCATGGGGTTTTTTCTCCTTCTTCTTCTTTTTAATTGTCAAAAACTAGTATGAGGATACAAGGGGTGAGGACTGGGAGCAGAAGAGTGAGCATGATTTCAGGGATGAAATCACAGGGCTGCACAATTTGGTGGGTGGGGGGAGTAGGCGAAGGAAATTAAAAAGATCCAGTGGAGACCAGAAGAGACAGGGTAATGGAAAGCATATTCCAGAGGTGATCATTATTTTTTTTTAACAAAGAAATTGTCTTATTCACTTGTGGGTTTCTCATTTGGGAATGGGACACAGACTTTCTGGCTTCTTCATGCTGAACAGGGCATTGATGTGAAGAGGGAAGGAGAGACTACTTTAACACCTTCTTGGTAGTCCTGAGTTGAAGCTGCATGCCTTCTTGTTCAGTTAGAAGATATTTTTCTGACTTTTACTGCCCTCTGAACTGCAAAGTGTTTGCCAAGGTGGGTCCAGTGGGGATGGCTGGCTGAACCCTGAGGCTGCATCCTCCTTTGCTTTCTTAGCCGAAAGTTCTATTTCCCTCTTGTCTCTGGAACTGTGTTCAGGGCCCAGGGCTGTAGTAAAACTCAATGTTAAGGTTACCTATAAGAAAGGGAGCAGAGCTAGAGAGAACAAACTTGTGAGTTACAAATAGAAGGGCTTTGGAGGTGTTGCAAACAGGTGTTCTTGGGGGAAGGTGGAAGAAAGTGGCTTAGATAAAATTCTTTGTATACCTAAGGCAGTTTTCTCCAGCTACCTGAAGGCTCGGTGGGGTGGGGGTGCAGGCAGACAGCTCATCCCAAGGGCTGCACAGCTCACCTCAGGGGTCAACAGGCTCTCCCTGGGGGCTGGACGGCACACTCCGAGGGCCAGACAGCTCTCCCCAGGTGATGGTGGGGAGGCTGACGTCACACTCTGAGGCCTGATGGCTCACCCTGATGGCCGAACAACTCTCCCCATGGACCTAACAGCTCTCCGTAGGGGCCAGATGGCACACCCTGGGAGCTAGATGGCACACCCTGGTGACCTGGAGGCCAGGTGGCATAACTCATGGGCCAGGTGGCAGCCCCTCCGAAACTCCCCCCCCCAGGTCTGGACCCTGTGACTCACTGAAGATCATGGCCAGGGACAGCACCCCAGTTCTAGCACCACCACCATTGCCCCCCTCCCCTCCACCAAGTGGTCAGCCTGCAATTCAAAGTAGGCATCACTACGCTTCCCCTTTACAAATGGAGAAGGGGCTTTGAGAGTGGTGAACAGACCTTTCCTAGATCTAAACAGTTCTTGGCAGCAGTAGTCAAGAAATCAAAAGATGTATATTGAGGAGATCTGCAGGCTCGGATATGTTGTTAAGTATTGTCAAGTTGTAGACAACTCATAGCGATCCTATGAATGAAAGACCTGAACACTTGTACAATTTTTGTTGTTCCCCTAAGTTCATAGAGTTTCTAGAGGCAAGCTATTTCAGAAGTGGATGCCACTCCTGCTTCCAAGTCTGTTCCAATTGGGGAGCTCCACCAGGCACTTGTGTCCACCATGGGTAACCATTGTTGCATGTGTTACTTCAGTGTCACAGTGTTAGCCTCACAGTAACCACGAGTTACTAACTGTATAGCCAACTGGCAGAGCAGTGATATATTACTTAGAAGAGTGTTTGACTGAAAACAATCAAAATCAGGCCTGAGGGCCACAGATTAAAATCCCTGACCTTTGGTTTGGTAGCATAGCTTTCTATCCACTAGGCCCACAGAGATCTCTCTTTAGCTCACAACAATTCTATGAACCACAAGTCTAGTACTTGCCCTGTCCTACAACATCCCCACAATCTGAGACATGCTAGAGCCCATTGCTATAGACACTTTATCAATCCATTATGTTGATGATTTTCTTCTCTGACCTGTCCAAGGAAATAGGTTTTGTGTTTGGTGGTGGTTTTTTTTTTTGGTAGGTTCCTAATTTTTTAAATTATTATTAATTTTAATGAAAATTTACAGAGACTTTGGATTTCCATTCATTCGTTGTTGCACTTTTCTCCCTGCCCAAACAACCTAAGTGCCCATCAACAAACAAATGGATAGAAAAGCTGTGGTATAGTCACACAATGAAACAATATGCTGCATTGAAAAACAGAGAACTCATGAAATATTATTAAAAATAGGTGGTCCTGGAGGACATTATGCTGAGTGAAATATCTCAGTCACAGTAGGACAGATACTGCATGGCGCCACTGTTGTAAAACAGGACTGATATCAGGGTTGGGGGGAGACTGAGAAAGATGGGATAAATAATGTATAATGCATTGAAACATATGAGAGAGAGAACTGTTTAAAAGGGGTATGTGAATAGGAGAGGTGATAGTGGGCATCCTTGCTTAGTTCCTGTTCTCAAAGGGAATGCCTTTAATCCGTATGCACATCTAAAAACTTCTCCAACAGGGTAAAAAGGGAAGCCACAGATTGGGAAAAAATATTTGGTAATGGCATGCCAGACAAGGGACTTATATCTAGAATTTATAAAATACTCAAGCACAACAAGATAAATAATCCAGTTGAAAAATGGGCACAGGATATGAATAGACACTTCACCAAAGAAGACATTCAGACGGCCAACAAATACATGAAGAAATGTTCAAAATCTCTACCTAGCTCTTAGAGAGATGCAAATCAAAACAAGTATGAGATATCATCTCACCCCAGTAAGAATAGCAAAATTTAACAGAACAGCAAACAACAAATGCTGGCAAGGTTGTGGAGAAACTGGAAACCTTATTCACTCTTGGTGGGAGTGTAAAATGGTGCAACCACTTTGGAAGACTGTATGGCACTTTCTCAAAAGGTTGCAAATGGAAATACCATTTGAGCCAGCAATTCCACTTCTGGAAATTTTTCCTTAAGAAACCATAACTGCCACCCAAGCAGATATATGCACACCCATGTTTATTGTGGCTTTCTTCCCAATAGCAAAGAGCTGGAAACAACCCAAGTACCCATCATCAAAGAAATGGATAGAGAAGCTCTGGTATATTTAACAATGAAATACTATGCAGCAATGAAAAACAAGGAACTCATGAAATACTATGCTAAGTGGATGACCCTACAGGACATTATGCTGAGTGAACTATCTCAGTCACAAAAGGACAAATATTGCATGGCGCCACTGTTGTAAAACAGGACTGACATTGGGGCTGAGGGAAGACAAAGGAGGGGAGGAATGATGTATACTGCATTGGAACAGATGAAGGAGAGACTATTGTCATGACAGGAATCCAGAATGAAGGCTGCACAGTGCAGTGGACTTGGGGGGGGGGAGGGATTGCATAACAATGAAAGAGTTTTTCTTTTACTCATCAAGGAGAAAAGTGAATTGGGGGGTGGGGTTGGGCAGTGAGAAAAGTGCTACAATGAATGACTGGAAACTCTAAGTATCTGTCAACTTTCATTAAATTCAATTTTTTTTTTAAAAAAGGGATATGCGATTAGGTATCGTCATGACAAGAGTCCAGAATGAAGGCTGCATAGTGGAGTGGACCCTGGGGGGAAGGATTGTAAAACAATCAAAGAACTTTTCTTTTACTTTCCAAGGACATCTTCTTCACTGATAGCAAGCTGCTTTCCCATATCAAGCCCTTCACCTCCCATGGCTCCATGGTGCCACCTATCCTCACCATCCCGTCCCCCCCCACCCCCCGCCCTGGGGGCCCGCGGCTCCTGGCAGCCACAAGCCACTGGCTGTGTGTGGGCTCCGTCACACCAGCCAGCACCTACCACCCATTCTAGGTTAGGGGACCTGTGTCTCCAGCCACAGTGGCCCCATGGATTTGCGGCAGCATGGGCTCAGCAGTAGGCAGCGGACAGAAGTGAGACTCACTCATGTTCCTTTGAGAATCCCTCTCCTCTTGATGTTGAGCTTCAGTCCACACTGATGACCAGCAGTCAACTGCCTGGCTGTCTGGGTATATATAAGTTGTGTGGCCTAGTTCAATGTGGCTTTTTGCTGGGCCTCCTGCTCCTCATGTTGCATCTCTTGCCACAGCGATCTTGGTTGCAAGAATTTATTTTAGAATAAGTTAATTCTGTGGCAGTGTTGAGGCCCCATCACATCAGCTTCAGTACCTGGCACCTGCCATCCATCCCAAGTGAGGGAATGAATCCCTGGGGGCTGGCCATGGAGGCCCCATGGAGCTGCAGTGGTGGCATGGGCTTGGCAGTGGGAGACTGGGAGCTGTGGGAGTCTTTGTTCTCATGATGTTGAGCCTTGGTCCATACTGAAGATCAATAATCAACTGTTTAATTGTTCAATTATTGATAAATTGAGGACTGTGGGGGGCCACGGTGGCCCATTTTTATGCAACTTGCTTCTCATGCAGCTCTTTACGTTGCTTCCACCACTGCCGCCATCTTGGTTCTCTCAGAAACACTCATGTTTTGCAAGTTTCTGTAGAAGATAGACATTTCTGGGAAAACAGATTTCTTTGTGAGAAGCCAACCTTGACCATAAAGAAGATAAACCTTGTAAGAGAAGTCAGTAATAGGGAAAATTTTTTTGACAATTTTGAAACATGTATTTAATAAAATTAATTGACAAAATCCTTAGGACTGGTGGAAGACTCATCAACAACCTGTGTTATGCATATGAAACTTGCTTGTTGAAACTCAGGAGGACCTGAGGTATTTGCTACAGAAGGTCAATGACTGAAGCCTTTAATATGGATTGAAGCTCAGCATTAAGAAAACAAAGACTCTGACCAGTGGGCCAATTAGCAACTTCATGATAGATGGTGAAAGGATTGAGATTGTTAACAGCTTCAGCTTTCTTGACTTCACAATCAACGCTCTTGATATCAGCGGCTAGGAAATCAAAAGATGAATTACACTGGGAAAATCTGCCATCAGGGACCTCTCTAGAGTGCTGAAGAGCAATGATATCAGTCTAGAGACTAAGGTGTACCTGACTCAGGTCATGGTGTTTGCAATTACTTGCTGTGCATCAGAGAGCTGGACAATGACTAATCATTATAGAAGAAGAATAGATGCCATTGAGTTGTGGTGCTGGAGAAAAGTATGGACTGCTAAGAGAACAAACAGTTCCATCCTGGAGAGGATTTTTCATGCTGCTCCTTGGAAGCAAGGATTTTGAAGCTCTGTCTCATATATGTTGGGCATCTTGCAAGGAGGGACCAGTCCTTGGAGAGGGACATCATGCTTGGATAGGTGGAGGGATAGAGCAAGAAAGGAAGACCCTGGATAAGATGGACTGATTCAGTGATTAGAGTAATAATGGTAGATGTGTTAGAGACTATGGAATTGGCTCACGATAGAGCAGGGTTCAGAGCTATTGTACATGGGTTGCTGTGAGTCCGAGTAGACTCAATGGCATGTGATAACAAAAAACAGCATAGACAAAAATAAAATTAAAAAAAATCCAATATATAAAATGCTTATTATGCTGGAGCTCTGGTGGTCTAGTGGCAAGAAGCTATGCTGCAATCCAAAGGTGTGTGGTTCGAATCCACCAGATGCTCTGTTGGAGGAGGAGGGGCAATCTTCTCCTGTGCCAGTCAGATCCGACTTGGCAGTACACAACAATTAAAAAAATGCTTACAATGCCCCCTCAGTCACTCCTTGGAAAAAGACACTGTGCTGGAAAAGGTAGAGAGTCAGAAAAAGAAAGGAAGATCTTAAAAAAGATACAGTGATATAGTGACTGTAACAATGGGCTTGCGCAGGATAGTTAAGGTTCAGATCTGTTGTTCTCAGAATTGCTATGAGTCATAGTTGACTCGCTAGCATATGACAAAATCAGCAAACATTCTGCTTCAGGAGTTCACATGACTTGAAGAGATGGGACTACAAGGGTCAGGGTGTTCCTCTTATGCCGTTCAGGTTAACATTCAAGGAACTCATGCATGTGTGCCCTTTGGCATTCCATGACCAGAAGTCAGGAGCCCAGAGGTTTCTTGAGCATCTGCTTAACAGAGGAGACAAAGGCAGCATACCTGAGTAGAAATTTAGCAGGACAAGTGGAGAACAAGGAGTCCTGGTAGCATAGAACACTGTGTGTTGGCCTACTAACTGAAAGTTCTATAGTTGGAATCTACTAGCCAATCTGTAGGAAAGAGATTGATAGTCTCAGGAACACAGTGGAGGGCATTGTGAGACAGATTTAAATCAATAGCAGTGGCTAATAGGTGAATAACGCAGAAATGAAATTACATGATTGTGTAATTATATGTGCTGTTCAGGTTATTACAGGATGCTTACAGGTAGTCAATTACAGGATAGACTTTCCTTGTAACCTGTTATTACAGTGACTTTCTTAATTGTGTCTATTGGGGGGGGGTACATAGTAAAGGCTTTTCAGTAGTGCTGTGTGTCAAGATGCTTTTAGTATAAACTGTCATACCCTGCATCTGCTGATCCATAGAAGAAAGATCCTTTGGGAATAAATTGTGATGTCTTATACCCACCAGCAGAGAGCTCAGGAGTCTTAGTGGCAAGAAGCTGCACTGCAATACCAAAGGCATGGGGTAAGAGGCCACCAGCTGTTCCATGGGAGAAGGATGGGCAATCTCCTCCCATGTTATTAATAACCTGTGAAAACCCGCGGGAGGATCAGCTATGGGTCGGTTCAGACTCGATGGTACACAATAACAACATACCTGCCATTACTCTAAGTGCACTCTATTGTACATCGGATTTTCTAAGACCTGCCATTTCAGAACTGGATGGTCAGTCCTTCTTCCTTCTCTTTTAGTCTGGGAGCTCCAGTTTTAGCACAGCATCTGGCAGATGAGTGCTGTACCCAAAAAAGCAGGTAACAGAAAAGCAAACATATACATATCTAAGTTATTAAGATAAAAAAACATACAAAAACATTTCACCAATACAAGAAAAAGACAAATGATACCCCTAGGAGCAAAACATAAGACAAACAAACATAAAGACATAATGTTGTATGTGGCAGGGGCCCCCACATTAAGGCAGCAATGCAAGGAGACACAAGGCCCAGCAAGTACTGGGGCCTCCTTCTGGCTGTGACTGGTGCATCAGGTGTTTTCCAGCAGTGGGGCTGGGCAGTGAGGTGATGATGAGGCCCAATGGTTGCTGGGTTCTCCTTCCAATTTCTCAGGTTGCATTGGGCTCTCCAGAGTGCCAAAGAACAACGATGTCAGTCTAAAGACTAAGGTACATCTGATCCAGGCCATGGTATTCTCAATTGCTTGCTATGCAGCAGAGAGCTGGACAATGAGCAAGGATGGTAAAAGAATTGATTCCTTTGAGCTGTGATGCTCGAGAAGAGTAGTGAATATACCATGTACTGTCAAAAGAACAAACATTTCTATACTGGAGAGAGTAAAAGCAGGCTGCTCATTGGAGTCAAGGATTTTTAAACTCTGTCTTACATACTTTGGGCATGTTGTCAGGAGAGATCAGTCTTTGGAGAAGAACTTCATGTTTGGAAAGTTGGAGAGTTAGCACAGGAGAGGAAGACCCTGGATGAGATGGATTGACACAGTAACTGTGGTAATGAGGTCGGGTGTGTCAGAGATGGTGATGTTGTCTTAGGATAAGGCAAGGCTCATCAGAGCTGTTTTTCATGGAGTTGCTCTATGAGTCATAGTTGATATGAACACATAACCACAACATACCTGACCTTACAGAAAAAGAAGGTACATTTTAGGGTGTAAGTGTAGGTCAACATCATTGTTAAACAAATGATGTTAGAAAAGGCAACTTTAAAATCGATCGTGGAAAAAAAGAAATTCCAAGATGCTCCAGTGTTGAGTGCCATCATGGAATTAGAACTGTAGGTTTACTTCTTTGAACATGGTTGTTCTCTACAAGATCATGTAAGGGTCACTTGTGTGGCATCTAAAAACTCTTTCAGCCTAAATTCAGGAATTGTAAGCAAAGTTAAAAGTTGGTAGTAAGGAACACCTGGGCTACTAGTACTAGTGCAAAGTTATCATTCTTGATTTAAGCTGTCCCAGGATGGAAACAAAGATTCTCACCACTAGGCTGATTGGCAGCATCATGAGAGTAAAGAAATTAAGATTGTTAACAGCATCAGTTTGCTTGGCTCCACAATCAACACTCTTGATACCAGCAGCCAGGAAATCAAAAGACGAATTGATTTGGGAAAATTTGCTATCAGGGACCTCTACAGAGTACTGAGAAGCAATTATGTCAGTCTAGAGACTAAGGTGTGCCTGATTCAGGCCATGGTTTTTCACAATTATTTGCTGTGCATCAGAAAGCTAAAGAAAGACAGGATGATAGAAGAAGAATTTATGTCTTTGAGTTGTGGTGCTGGAGAAGAGTACTGAATATACCATAGACTGCTAAGAGAAAAAACAGGTTAATCCTAGAGAATGAAACTAGGTTTCTCCTCGGAGGCAAGGATTCTGAAGCTCTGTCTGACAAACTTTGGGCATGTTGCAAGGAGGGACCTGTCCTTGGAGAGGGATGTCATGCTTAGGAGGGTGGAGGAAGAGTACAAGAGAGGAAGACGGTGGATGAGATAGATTGTCTCAGTGACTGGGGTAATGGGTGTAGGTGTGTCAGAGACAATGAGGTTGACTCAAGATAGAGCAGAGTTCAGAGCAATTGTACATAGGGTTGTTATGAAATTGCAAGTGACTTGATGCTACATAACACCACTGTTGTGATTGCCTTCTAGTTGAGCACGACAAATAGCGCACCTATGAACAAAAGACCTGAAGCCCCTCTACAACTGTCATAATATTATTGTTGTTATTATGATTGTTATGTGCCATTGAGTTGCCTGCAATGCATAGCGACCCTATGTACAGCAGCTCTGAACCCTTCTGTGTCCTGAGCCAGTCTCATTAATTCTGACACACCGCACTGCCCCAGCCATTATATCAATCCACCTTATCTGGGTCTTCCTCTCCTGTGCTGTCCGTCCACCCTTCTGTGCACGATGTCCTTCTCCAAAGGCGGATCTCTCCTGGCCACAGACCCAAAGTAAGTGAGGTGGAGCTTCAATATCCTCCCCTCCAAGGAGAGAATTGATTTTGCCTTCTCCAAGACAAACCAATTGGTTTTCTTGGCAGTCCATGGTATGTTTAAGACTATTTTCCAGCACCACAATTTGAAGGCATCTATTCTTCTTCTGTCATCCTTAGTCATTTTATAACTCTTTGAAGCATAACAAGTAATTGAGAAGACCATGGCATGGATTAGGTGCACCGCTTGTATCTAGACTGACATCGTTACTCTTCAGCACTCTGGAGAGGTCCATGACAGCAGATTTTCCAATGCTGACTGCTGGTGTTAAGAGTGTTGATTGTGGATCTGAGCAAGCTGTAATTGCTAACAACCTCAATCTCTTCTCCATCTATTATGGTGCTGCTAATTGGCCCAGTGTTAAGAATCTTTGTCTTCTTGATGTTGAGCAAGTGCTTCAGGTCTTTTTCAGTTTCAGCAAGCAAGGTCGTGTCATCTGCATATCATGGGTTGTTAATGAGTCTTCCTCCAGTCTTGATGCCACATTCCTCCTCATAAAGCCCTGCCTCCAGAATGATCTGCTCTGCATATAGATTGAAAAGGTATGGGGACAGGATGTATCCCTGACGCACTCCTTTCCTGATTCTGAACCATTCAGTGTTTCCTTGCTCTGTTCTGAGGACTACTTCTTGGTCTAAGTATAGGTTTCATATAAGCATGATCAAGTGTTCTAAGATTCAAGTTAACCACAATTTATTATGATCCACACAGTCAAATGCCTCTGCATAGTCAATGAAGCACAGATAGTCATTCTTCTGGTACTCTCTGCTTTCTGCCAAGATCCACCTGACATTGGCAATAATGTCCTTAGTGTCATGACCTCTTCTAAACCCCGCTTGTATTTCTGGTGGTTCTTTGTCAATGTATTGTTCAAGTCTTTACTGGATAATCTTCAGGAGGTGTGTGTGATACTGGTGACATTGTTCAATAATTTCCATACTCTGTCGAGTCACCTTTTTCTTGGAATGGAAATAAATATAGATCTCTTCCATTCAGTTGGCCAAGTAGTTGTCCTCCAGATTTCTTGGCACAACTTGGTGAGCACATGCAGAGCAGAATCTGTTTGCTGAAATATGTCAGTTGGTATTCTTTCAATTCCTGGGGCTTTCTTTTTTGCCAAGTCCTTCAGAGTAGCCTGCACTTCCTCCTTTATCACCTTTGCCTCTTAATCATATGTTGTTTCTTGAAATTCCTCTGTGCCAGCCACTTCTTTTTGGTACAATGACTCTTTATACTCCTTCCATCTTCTTTTAATGCTTCCTGAATCATTCAATATTCTGCCCATAGCATCCTTAAGTATTGCCACTTGGGGCATGAATTTATTCTTCAATTCTTTCAGGTTAAGAAATACTGAGCAAGTTCGGCCCTTTTGATTTCCTGACTCCAGCTCCTTCCACATTTCATTCTAACATTTTGCCTGTCTTCTTGAGTGGCCCTTTGAAATCTTCTATTTAGCTCCTTAATTTCTTTCCTTTGCTTCTTTCTTTTGATCTCTTAGGCTTCTTGGCGTTCTTGTGCAATATTCAGAGTCTCTTCTGACATCCATTTTGGTATTTTCTTCTTTTAAATGACTTTTTGCTTTTTTCTTGAACAATATTCTTGATATCTTCCCACAGCTTATCTGGTCTTCATTCATTAGTGTTTAAGCCCTCAAACCTATTCCTGAGTTGGTTTTTAATTCTGGGAGATAGAATGAAGGTCAAATTTTGATTCCTGTAGATATGATTTAATCTTCATTTTAATTTGGACTTGCATATGGGCAGTTGATGGCCTGTTCCACAGTCAGCACCTGGCCTAGTATTCACTGCTAATATTGAACTTCTCCAATGGTTCCTTCCACAGATGTAACCAATCTGATCCCTGTGCATCTCATCATGTGAATTTCATGTGTATAACATGCATTTATGTTTCTTATAAAAGGTATTTGCTATGAATAAATCATTAATTGTACAGAATTCTACCGTTCTACCTCCAGCCTCATTTCTGTCACCAAGTCCATATTTTCCGACTACTGATCCCTCTTCCTGATTCCCAACTTCTGCATTCCAGTCACCCATTACTATTAATGTATCTTGGTTACATGTTACATCAATTTCTGACAGCAACAGTTAATAGAAATCATCTGTTTTCTCCTCTTTTCCTCTGGTTGTAGGTGCATAAACTTGAATGAAAATGGTATTAACAGGTCTTCCTTGTATGCGTATGGATATTATCCTGTCACTCATAATATTGTATTTCAAGATAGATCTAGATGGTCTTTTTAACTATGAAGGCGAGCTCGCTTTTCCTCACCTTTTTATCTCCAGCATAATAGGTCATATGATTGTGGGATTCAACATGTTCCATGCCAATCCATCTAATTTCACTAATACCCAATATGTTAATGTTTGTTTTCCATTTTTTTCTTTACAATGTTTAGTTTTCCTACATTCATGCTTCTCACATTCCAGGTACCAGCTGCTAATTTCTTCTACAACTTTCTCCTCTTTGTGTTTCGAAATGTGAGGGGTCAACACCACTACCACATTGGAAAACTACTTTGTTAGAAAAAAAAATAGTTTTGCTTAGCACATCATGTAAAGTGGGAAAAAAAATTGGAAAAATTGGAAGGTATGCAATTCAGAGCAATCTTAGCAGTAATTCAGCTAAAGTTAAAAAATTAAATAACAACAAAATTAAAGTCATTCTTGTATACTGAAAAATTTTTCTTCCATGTTGTTGTTGTTAAGTGCCGTTGAGTTGCAGGCGACTCATAGCGACTCTTCGATGCTTGGGTGCCTTTCATCCTCTCTCCAGGTTCATAGGCTTCCGTAGGCAAGCTATTATGGAAGTAGATGCCACTCATCCTTCCAAGCTTGTTTTAATCGGGGAGCTCCACCCCACTTTCTGTTCGCATTGGGTAGCCAACCATTAACGCATTTGACACATCGGTGTCACAGTGTTCAGCCTCACAGCAGTCAAAAGTGACCGCTGGACGGCAACTTGTACACCAGGGCTATACGACCTAGAGAGGAATGTCTCAACAAAAACAATGAAGCCCTCTGTTGCTGCCTTAAACCCTAGGCCAAGCCTGGCTTGTCTGGCTCCTGGAGGTAGAGTAGTCCTTTGCATCGGAAAATTACTACAACACCCACCCAAACAGTACCATGTTCTCTCTGATAATGGGCCATAGCAACCCTGGGCGGAGCAAACCTGGGAGAATATGTTTTCTTCCATACAAGGTAAAAAAGTTAAGAGTTAGACAAGATGTTACTGAAAATGGAGTAGAGCTTAGCTCTCAATTGCAGGGTGGAGAGAAAACAAAATATTTCAGTTTGATAGAGACTGAGCTGGTCCAGTCCTAAGGTATTGCACTCAAAGGGTGTCACTCTCTGTGGCAGTTCAAATCCATCATCAGCTCCAGGTGTCAAAGATGAGGTCTCTCCCCATGAGATTTAAAGCCTAGAAGTCCAGTGCAAGGCCAGCTAAGAGTTGATTTCAATTCTACAGCAAAGAATTTGAGTTCTGGGGCTAGAAGGGTCCTGGGCTACAGCCTAATAAATAAGTCTCTTTCAATTGACGTTATAGATGAAACATTTCTCCCCCTCCCATTTTATTATTTTGTGTGTTTGTAGCGTCAAATCGGATCTGACTGGTACAGGAGGAGATTATCCCTCCTTTTCCAGCAGAGCAACTGGTGGATTTGGACTGCATACTCTGGAATTGCAGTGCAGCTTTTTGCCACGAGGCCAGCAGAGCTCCCTGAAACACTTTTTACTTTTAAAAGATAATCAAAGAAATTTTGGTTTCAACCTACTACAGGATATTTAAACTTTCTTAGTACTTTCTAGCTTTTCGCAGTTGGAGTTGACCCCCAAGGCACCTAACAACAAACAGTTCCAAGCCCCTCTGTGACAAAGACGTGTCACAAGAACATTTCAGCACCTGCCCCAGCGCAAACTCACCCCTCACTTCCGGCAACCTCAAAAGCCTCGCCCTTTAACGTCAGAAGCGAAAGTGAGGGGCGCTGGCCGAGACCCCGCCCCTCACGCCTTCACGACCCGGAGAGCGGAGGCGCAGACCGGAAGGGGCGGGTGAAGCCACAGAGGGGCGGGGCCCGGCTGCGGGGCAAAAAGTGGCGGTTTGCTGGAAACGGTTTCCTTAGTGTTCAGGCGAGTTCAAGTCTAGGCCGGCTGCGGATAGTCGTCGGGCCAGTCCTGTCTCAGCCAAGTGGGACCCCGTGTCCTCTGGAGAGAGTTTATCTGGTCTTGGACTCAGTGCCGTGGTGCGTTTCCCGCCTGTAACCGGTTACGAGTAATTCATTTCAGGTCCCCATCTCCCTTCTTTCCCATCCGGCTGTTACTGTCATCCACCGTCCTCACCTAACTGCCCACCCCCTGTGCCAGTCTTCGTTTGCTTGATCCAGTCCTTTTATGTCTGACTCCCATTCCTTTCCCTCTTTATTTCTTCCTCACCCTATAAAACTCTTCTTTTTACTCTAGAATCCTTGCTCTTGACTCCCAGCTCCCCGGGGCTGCTTTCCTTTTCTGGGCCCTGTGACTCTAGTGTAGGTACTTTAAAGCATTGATTTGCTTTTCATTTCACCCAAAGAGTTACAGATGCCAGGAAGGATGGCTCCCCTCAAGAAGCCTCCAAGCACCCCACGGTTGCCCCTGGCATTGAACCCTCTGAAGAGCAAGGCCGTGCTGGCCGTGCTGGCCGAGCGGAACCAGGCTGTGGTGCCCGTCGGGGCGTGGGTGGAGCCGGCCTCAGCACTTAACGAGGAAATTCCAGCCTATGTGAGTGCCAGTTTGAGCCAAATATGGTGGTGGGTTCCCTTTCTTTTTACTCGCCTTCTCTAATTCTCGTGCCTGGATACAGATTAATAGATTGGTGATGCTGTTTCTAGTATGTTTAAATAGTTTTAAAAATCAGGGCTGTAGATAAGCTTTAGTTGGTGGATTAATTGTATTCACCATAATTTGCCATCCCCGCGACAGTACAGGTGTTGAGCACCTGGCTACTGTTGAAAAAATTGAATGCTAAAACCATCAATCCATAGGTACCCTGGGAGATGGGCTTTGTGGTCTGGTTCCATTTGGTCACAACCTTGAAAACTCACTGGAACAATTAGTTCTGAACTATACACAGGAGGTTGCCATAGGGGAAATTATTCTTAGCCCTTAATCTATACTTGGACCAAGAGGCAGTCGTCAGAACAGAACAAGGAAACACTGCATGGTTCAAAATTGGGAAGGGCGTATGCCAGGGATGTGTCCTATCTCCATACCTTTTCAACCTGTATGCAAAACAGATTATCCAGGAGGCTGGGCTCTATGAGGAGAAATGTGGGGTCAAGATTGGTGGAAGATCTATCAATAGATATGCAGATGACACAACCCTGCTTGCTGAAACTGAGGAGGACCTGAAGCGCTTGCTGCAGAGGGTCAAGGACTGCAGCCTCAAATATGGATTGAGGCTCAATATCAAGAAGACAAAGATTCTCACCACTGGACTAATGGGAAGCATCAGAATGGATGGTGTAGAGATTGAAATTGTTCACAGCTTTAGTTTGCTTGGCTCCACAGTCAACACTCTTGGCACCAGTAGCCAGGAAATTGAAAGACATATTGCCATGGGAAAATCTGCTGTTAGGGACCTCTCCAAAGTACTGAAGAGCAATGGTGTCTCTCTGGAGACTTAAGGTGTGTCTGATACAGGCCGTGGTCTTTGTGATCACTTGTTATGCATCAGAGAGTTGGACAATGACTAGGGAGGTTAGAAGGAGAATTGATGCCATTGAGCTGTGGTGCTGGAGAATAGTATTGAGAGTACCATGGACTGCTAGGAAAACAAACAGATTCATCCTGGAAAGGGTTAAACTGGGTGGCTCCTTGGAGGCAAGGATTCTGAGGCTCCATCTAACATGCTTTGGACATGTTGTAAGGAGGGACTGGTCCTTGGAGAGGGACATCATGCTTGGTAGGGTGGACGGGCAGCTCAGGAGGGGAAAGCCTTCTATGAGGTGGATTGATTCAGTGACTGGGGTAATCAGGATGGGTGTATCAGAGACGGTGTGATTGGCACAGGACAGAGCAGTGTTTAGGGTTGTTATACATAGGGTCGTTATCAATCACAAGAGACTCAATAGCCCATAACAACAACAACAATCTTAGGCTTTCAGGTTGTCAGTGAGTTCATGACTGTTAATAAATGTTGTTGTTGTTAGATGCCATTGAGTCAAGTATGACACATAGCAACCTTATGAACAATATATCTGAACCCTGGAACCCTGTTCTATTCTTTGCCATCCTCACTGTCTCTAAAACACTTGAGTCCATCTCTGTAGGCCCTGTACCAGTCCATCTCTTTGATGGTCTCTTCTTCTCTGACCTTCACCTTTCCAAGCATGATGTTGCTTTGTATCAGAGCAGAGCTGTGATCCATAGGGTCTTCAGAGGCTAATGTGTGAGAAGTAAATTATTGTCAGACACTTCTTTGTGGTGGCTTCAACTTTTTGGTTCTCAGCTGTGTTTGTCTTGCTTGGTACTCTGTAAGGAGCTTTGATGGTATCGTGCATTAGGGGATGGCTGCTGATTGAAAACTCAGCAGTTCAATCCATCAGGCACTCCAATCCACTGGCCACTCTTTGGGAGAAAGATGAGCAGTCTCCTTCTATAAAGATTTACAGCCTTAGGATTCTGATGGAGAGTCATCAGGAGTTGAACTCAATGGCAGTGGGGAGTTAGGTGTCTAGTTACATGGTACTTCTTTTTCATTGCTTAAAATCATTTAAGCAATGAATTAAAGATATCTCTTTATCCATAGTGTCAGAATACTCAAATTATACACCACCAAACTCTTTCTTTTGTGGTGTGTTAAAAAAGATTGTAACTCAGGCCCACATATATTCATATTGAATTCTTGGTAAATATACAAGTATGTCTCCTTTCCCTGGTTTGATAATACTGATCCATCTCAGTAGTTTAATTAACCTTAATGCAATGTGTTATTGCTTTGGCATGTGTTACCTATAGAGTACTCCCATTAGTAGATGTAACTCTGTCATCTTAGAACATACACTGAGTATTGTTGTTAGGTGCTATTGTGTCGGTTACAACTCCTAGCAACCACTTGTACAACAGATTGAAACTTTGTCCAGCCCAGCACCAGCCTCACATTTGTTCGAGCTCCTTGTTATAGCCCCTGTGCCATTCCGTCCTGTTGAGGTTCTTCCTCTTTTTCACTGACTCTCATTACTTTTCAGACAGTACACAACAACAGTGTTACTTACCAAATATGATAACCTTTTCCAGGGACTTGCCCTTTCTAAGACTATGTCCAAAGTATGTAAGAAGTGTTGCTGTCCTCACTAAGTGTTGCTGCCCATTCGCTGGCAATGAACAGTGACACCCTGATGGGGGTATGCACGACGGAAACACACCACTCTGGGAGCCGTTCAGAGTCAATCCAGCTAAACTTTATTGGGGGCTGCAGCACACTTATATATGAGCAAGTAAACAGGAAGACAGGATAGGGTGGGCTTGCAGACGTGGGACATGCGGATTGGATAGGAGAACCTTAGCCTTGTGCAGACCACTTCCAGCTCAACAGCTGTGGCAGCCATCTTCCCAGGTGGTGAGCTTTTCCAAGCTGGTATGGCCAAACACAGGAGAGCTTTCTGTGCCCAATATTAAAGGCCATTGGGAGGTTTGCACATATCTGGAGCTAGGCGATCTGTCCTGGCCAGAGGCCCTCCCTTCTTCCCCAATATTCCCCAACAACTAAGGAGTACTTTGTCGGTATTTTCAAGTTAATTCTTTTTCTGCAGGCCATTGTATATTCAGTATTACACCAGAATTAAAAAATATCAATTCTTTTTTTATCTTCCTTACTTATTATTCAACTTTTGTGTGCATTTAAAATAACCATGGCTCAGGTCAGGTGACTGTTGTCTTCAAAGTGATATCTTTGCTCTTTAACACTGGAAAGAAGTCTTTTGCACCAGATTTTTGCAATGTAGTATGGGTTGTTTTGATTTTTTTGATGTTTACTTCCATGCTCTAGTTTCATTGACTTAATTCTTGGTTTTATGTTTTTACTGCTTTTCAGTAGTACAGCCGCCAAATTTCAAGTGGCCATCAAAATTCCTGGAACTATAGTAGCCCAAGTTCCTCACCAATGATTAGCATCAAAATATACTGTTACTCTGACATTGTATGTGGACATTATTTTGTAATGTCTGGTTATCTCTTGTTGCATAAGGGTGCCTGGTTCAGGCCATGGTTATTTCAGTCACTTCCTGCTCATCTGAGAGCTGGACAGTTCTTATAAGGAGGAAAAAGAAGACCTGATGCCTTTGAGTTGTGATGTTGGAGAATAGGACTGCGTATCTCATGGACTGCCAAAAGAACAAATGGGTATATGTCTTGGAAAAAGTATAGGCAGAGTGCTCTTTGGATGCAAAGATGGTGAAACTTTGTCTCTCATACTTTGGACATGTTACAAAGAGAGGCTGTTCCTTGGAAAAAGACAGCATGCCTGGAAAATCCCCAACAAGATGGGTTAACATGGTGACTGCAGCAGTGGGTTCAAGTGTGTCAGGAAGTGTGAGGAAGGCACAGGATAGGAAAGAGTTCAGGACTGTTGTTTATAGGGTCACTATGAGTCATACTGGATTTGCTGGCACCTAAAAATAATTCTTGTATAACAAATCAACCTAGAACTTCTTGTTATCTGTTGTAAAGTTGGAACCGACCCAAAACTGTCCCTCTGTTGGATTTTCAGAGGTAGTATTTGTAAGGAAGGAGACTGTGGAGCCACTGTTGAAGTTAAACTGCATGCCTTTGGGATTGCAACACAGTTTCTTCCCACTAGGGTACCAGAGCTCCCTTGATGGCACAAAGCAAATAATTGGGAAATTGAGCTGTATGTAACTGGCATACCTTGTCTCTGTCCCATGTTGTCTAGGAGCTCAGTTGGGGTCACTCAAGTAGCTGAAGAAGACAGAGTTTATGCTCTGTTCCTAGATTTTTCTCTATAGTGCATCTGCTGGACTGAAAATAGACAAGATGGGTGGCTTTTTTACATACAGGACCTCTGGACTAGGCTAATGAGAGTGGATGGAGGTTGGACATCTTTATTTGTTCCACACTCCCTCTTTATACAATTAGTGTGAGGTTTCTCAAAACATGATAGATAGTTCATGTTGTATGAAAGGAGAAAAGGTTAGCATTCCCCTTGACAAGGATGGAAGAGGCCCTTGGGCCTTTTAAAATGCATATGGTTCAGACATTGCCATATACTTCATGGCACTTAACCACTGTTTTTATGCTGAAAAAAACAAAAAACCAAACATGATAGTCCAAAAGTTGTTGTTGTTGTTGTTGTTATGTGCCGTCGAGTCGTTTGCGACTCATAGCGACCCTATATGTACAACAGCCCTAAACCCTCCTCTGTCCTGTGCCAATTGCACTGCCTCCAACACACCCATCCTGATTACCCCAGTCACTGAATCAATCCACCTTATAGAGGGCCTTCCCCTGCTGCGCTGTCCCTCTACCCTACCAAGCATGATGTCCCTTTCCAAGGACCTGTCTCTCCTTACAACATGTCCAAAGTATGTCAGACGAAACCCCAGACTCCTGTCCAAAAGTAGTCAGAATTTATATATAGTGAACAGCTTTTTCAAATGTGAGCATCCTGAGAGCTCCAAGCAGAAGTAGCTTTATGACCTACCTTGGAGAATCATGTAGTCAACACCTTTTTAATGTTATTTCTCTGAAATGTATTTGATTCTGAGAATTTGAATCCCAAAGCCCAGAGAAAAGCAGTATGTTTTAGAGCATGGGTAATATCCATACGCATACAGGGAAGTCCAGTGAATACCACTATCATTCAAATATATGCACCAACAACTAGAGCCAAAGAGGAGGAAATAGAAGATTTTTACCAACTTTTGCAGTCAGAAATTGATCAAACATGCAATCAAAATGTGTTAATAATAATGGGCAACTGGAATGCAAAAGTTGAGAACAGGGAGGAAGGATCAGTAGCTAGAAAACATGGGCTCGGTGAGAGAAATGAGGCTGGAGATAGAATGATAGAGTTCTGCACATTCAATGATTTATTCATTACAAATACCTTTTATAAGAAACATAAACGCAGGCTATACAGATGGATTTCCCCCAATGGTATGCATAGGAATAAAATCGATTACATTTGTGGAAAGACTTGGTAGAGAAGCTCAATATCAGCAGTGAAAACCAGGCCGGGTGCTGATTGTGACACAGACCACCAATTACTCATATGCAAATTCAAGCTGACATTGAGGAAAATTAAGTCAAATCCACGGGAACCAAGATTTGACCTTAAGTCTGTCCCACTCGAATTTCAAAACCGTCTCAGGAACAGGTTTGAGGCCCTGAGCACCAATGAGCATAGACCAAATGAGCTCTGGGAGGATATTAAGAAAATCGTCCATGAATAATGCAAAAGATCATTACAAAGGCTAAAGAAGAAAAGACCAAGATGGATGTCAGATGAGACTCTGAGTATTGCATTAGAGCACCGAGAAGCCAAAGCTAAAGGAAGAAATCAAGAAATCAAAGAGCTGAGCAGAAAATTTCAAAAGGCAGCTCGGGACGACAAAGCAAAATACTATAATGAAATGTGCAGAGACCTGAAGTCAGAAAATCAAAAGGGCCAGACTCGCTCAGCGTTTCGTAAGCTGAAGGAGTTGAAAAACAAATCCAAGCCATTAGTGGCAATACTTAAAGATAGTTTGGGTAGAATGTTGAATGATCCAGGAAGTATCAAAAGAAAATGGAAGGAGTACACAGAGTCACTGTATCATAGGGAATTGGCTGACACAGAGGAATTTCATGAAATAACATATGAAAAAGAGCCTATGGTGATGAAGGAGAAAGTTCAAGTTGCTATGAAGGAATTGCCAAAAAACAAGGCTCCAGGAGTTGACAGCATACCAATTGATTTATTACAATGAACAGACGTTGCCCTGGATGTACTCACTAAGTTGTGCCAGGAAATCTGGAGGACGGCCAGCTGGCCAACTGACTGGAAGATTGATGTTTGTTCCCAATCCCAAGAAAGGTGACCCAACAGAGTGTGGAAATTATCGAACAATATCATTGATAGCACATGCAAGCAAGATTCTGCTGAAAATTATCCAAAAATGTTTGGAGCAGTATGTCAACAGAGAACTGCCAGATGTGCAGGCTGGATTTAGAAGAGGTCGTGGATCTAGGGATATTATAGCTAATGTAAGATGGATCTTGGCAGAAAGCAAAGAATACCAGAAGAATGTCTATCTGTGCTTCATTGACTATGCAAAGGCTTTTGACTGTGTGGATCACAACAAGCTATGGCTGACTCTGAGAAGAATGGGAATCCCAGAACACTTGATTGTGCTAATGCAAAACCTATACTTGGACCAAGAGGCAGCCATTAAAACAGAGCAGGGAGACACTGGATGGTTCAAAATCAAGAAAGGGGTCCATCAGGGATGTATTTTGTCTCCATACCTTTTCAATCTGTATGCAGAACAGATCATCCAAGACGCTGGGCTGTACGAGAAGGAATGTGGCATCAGGATTGGTGGAAGACTCAACAACCTGCGTTATACAGATGACACAACCTTGCTTGCTGAAATTGAGGAGGACCTAAAGTGCTTGCTGCAGAGGGTCAGGGCCTGCAGTCTTCAATATGGATTGAAGCTCAATATCAAGAAAACAAAGATTTTCATCACTGGGCCAATTGGCAGCATCAGTATGGATGGTGAAGAGATTGATATAGTTAACAGTTTTCATTTACTTGGTTCCACAGTCAATACTCTTGGTAACAGCAGCCAGGAAATCAGGAGACGAATTGGATTGGGAAAGCCAGCTGTGAGGGACCTCTCAAGAGTACTGAAGTGCAACGATGTCAGGCTGGTCACTAAGGTGCACCTGATCCAGGCTATAGTCTTTGCAATTACATGCTATGCATCGGAGAGTTGGACAGTCAATAGGGATGATAGAGAATTGATGCCTTTGAGTTGTGGTGCTGGAGAAGAGTGTTGACTATACCATGGACTGCTAGGAGAACAAACAGGTTTGTCCTGCAGAGGGTGAAGTCAGAATGTTCCCTGGAGTCAAAAACTCTGAAACTTCATCTGACATACTTTGGGCATGTTGCAAGGAGGGACTGGTCCTTGGAGAGGGACATCATGTTTGGGAAAGTGGAGGGACAGCACAGGAGAGGAAGACCCTCGATGAGATGGATCGATTCTGTGAATGGAGTGGTGGGAATGAACGTGTTTGAGACAGTGAGGTTGGCACAGGATAGAATGGTGTTTAGAGCTCCTGTACATAAGGTCGCTATGAGTCGCAAATGACTCAATGGCCCGTAACAACAACAAACAACATAGAGCATGGTATCAGAGAAACTTCAAGCTGTAGGTGTTGGTCAAATTAGTTCAATTTCTTGAGTCCTAGTTTCTTACACTATAACAAGTGGGATAAGAATACCCCACGGAAAGTACACAGTGACTCTGGGTTATCATCTTGGAATGTCTGTGATTTCCTTATTATTTTGGGGGTTTTAGGTTATAGGACATAATTCTTTTTGCAGGTCTGTTTTGTTTACAAGAGAACCCTAAAGGTCAAAGTGACTGATGTTTAAATTCTCTTTTATCTTCAAAGACATCAGCATGTGTAATTGAAGAAGAACTAAAGGAACAGCTAAGAAAAAAACAAGAAGCTTTGAAGCACTTTCAGAAACAAGTCAAACGTAGAGTAAATCAACATATTAAGCTGAGAAAAAAGCAACAACTTCAGAGGTCTTATGAAGCAGTAAGTTGAAAAGTAGACCTGAGTAAAGATTGAATGGAAAGTGTATATATGTATTAGGTAACCATAAAGAATCATAATGTGTAACCTGCTAGGCTGGCATTCAAAACATTGACAGTTCAAATCTCCTAGTTGCTCTAAGGGAAAAAGATAAGTAATCTCTCGTAAAGATTTACAGCCTCAGAAACTCAGTGGAGAGTCACTACGAGTCAGAATTCCTTTGATGGTGGTGTGTTAGGGAGAAAGCGAATTTTTTGTATGTGGAAAATTCATGTTTTATTCCTGTGTTTTTCTGGCTCACTTTTAAAATTTCACCAGATAGTTAAAAACAGTCTCAGGATTTTGAATTCAGATTTTAATTTGAGTTCTGACTTTAATATTTAGTATATATGTAGCCTTGGACTAATTACTAAACTTCTCAGTACTATAGTATCTTTATCTGTAAAATGGAGATAGTCTTGTCTCACAGAGTTGTTGTAAGTATTAGGTGAGATGTATAAGTTATTAGCATGCATTTAGTAAATGTAACTTTTTTGCTTGCTAAAGCTCTTGTAAGCCCAAACAGCTGTCATCACGCTGATTTCCACTTGGAGTGAGCCTCAAAGAAAGAGCAGGACTGCTCTGTAGAGTTTCCAATGTGCTAATCTTTCAAAAAAATAGACAGCCACATTTTTTCCCCATTGAGATGCTGGTGGCTTTGAACTGCCAACCTTTCAATTGGCAACTGAGTATTAATTACTGAATTACCAGGACTCAAGGTCCCCTCCGTCTAAAAATGTTTAGCCTACTTAAAGTTGAAGTATTTGATTATGCTTGATTATGGTGGATTGGAGTGGATGCTCACTGTTTCTTTTCCTTCCTTCATGTAGGCAGAAAAAGAAGGCTGTATAGCTATGTGGTCTTCAGATCCTGCTCACTTAGCTCCTAAGAGGAAAACAAGTATTTTTCCAAACACTTTGAATGCTGCTTTTGGAAGTTCTTGTTTACCCTCTTTCCCAGAAGATGAAGAGAATCAGAATGAATTATTCCAACAGCAAGCCCAGGCTGTAAGTTCATATTATTTTATTTTTTACATTCCCAGAACTAAAGATAAATATGACATGAAGTTTGGTTTAGGAGGTTTGATGTTTGAATTTATTTATAGCACTTTCTACTTTTGTAAAATGGGGGATAGAATTATGAGGTGGGGCTTATTTCTGTTTAGGTACTTTTAGAATGTTCTAAAAAAGGCTCCAAATTATTAGCCTTTAAAACTAATTTGAAAATAGGTTAAGAACATGCATTTTCTCTGTTGTTGTTGTTATGTACCGTCGAGTCGTTTGCGACTCGTAGCGACCCTATGTACAACAGCCCTAAACTGTGCTCTATCCTGTGCCAATCTCATTGCCTCCGTCTGTTACAATGAAAATATTTTCTAATAAGTTATAGGCTCATGGCAGAAATGATTCCTAACTTCTATTATGAGTACATACAGGGCATTTCACTCATTAATTATCCTTGTTCCTTTTTTTAGTTCTGTAATTTAATTGGATTTTTACAATAAATTGATTCTACAGTTATAAGTCAGAAAATAATACAGTAACTTCTCAATTAACATACCCAGAGTTTAAAATAGAGTAACTTTTATTCAGTGACTTGTTTCTCTCAGATGCTTATATGTTGTCAGAATGAATACATCTCCCTGAAATGCTTAGACAGTATAAAATAAGAGAACAAGAATTAACACCTTTAAGTTGTGGTGATGGGGAAGAATGGTGAAAATACCATGGACTGCCAGGAAAACAAACAAGTCTGTCTTGGAGAGGGTAAAAAGAGGCTGCTCCCTAGAGGCAAAGATTTTGAGGCTTTGTCGCATATACTTTGGGGATGTGGTCAGGAGGTACCAGTCCTTGAAGAGGGACAATGTGGGAGAGAAAGACCCAGGGTGAGATGGATTGGATTGACTCTGCGACTGGAGAAATGGTATTAGGTGTGTCAGAGATGATGAGATTGGCTCAGGATAGGGTAGGATTCAGAGCTAGAGTACATGGGGTTGCTGTGAGTCGCAGGTGACTTGATGGCACATAATAACAACAGCAACAGAAAATGTGAGTATGGCTGCCTAAAATACTTACTCTGTGAATATGAGTACATTTGCCTGAAATAATACTCTGTAAGTGGTTAGGAGAAACAAGTCATTGGATAAAAGGTATTCTACTTTAAACTCTGGATATATTAATTGAGAAGTTACTGTATTATTACTCTGACTTATAACTATAGTAATTTATTATTCAATTACCTGTTTCTTTTAAATACGTCTATAAAAATTAACCAGAGGCAAAGAACAGGAAAGAGATTATTTCTCCCAACTTTTGCTGTCAGAAATTGATCTAACATGCAATCAAGATGGCTTAATAATAATGGGTGAGTGGAATGCAAAAGTGGAAACAGGGAAGAAGGATCAGTAGTCAGAAAACATGGGCTTGATTACAGAAATGAGGCTGGAGATAGAATGATAAATTTCTATACAATCAATGATTTATTCATTGTAGATAACTTTTATAAGAAACACACACAGACTACACACATGGATTTTACCTGGTAATATGCACAGGAATCAGATAGATTACATCTGTGGAAAGAATCGATGGAAAACCTCACTATCAGCTGTGAAAACTAGATCTGGTGCTGATTGTGGAAAAGACCATCAACTATTCTTATTCAAAGTAAAGCTAAAGAAGGTTAAATCCATAGGAACCAAAATTTGACCTTAAGTCTACCTACCTGAATTTCAAAACCATCACAGAAACCGTTTTGAGGCCTTGACAGTAATGAATGAAGACCAGATGATCTGTGGGAGGATATCAAGAATATCATGCAGTAAAAATTCGAAAGGAGAGGAAGAAAAGGCTGAGATGAATGTCAGAAGAGACTCTGAATATTGCACTAGAACACCGAGAAGCCAAAGCAAAAGGAAGAAATAAAGAAATTAAGGAGTTGAACAGGAAATTTCTGGGGTTGCACAGGATGACAGAGGAAGGTATTATAATGACATGTGCAGAGAGCTAGAGTCAGAAGATCAAAAGCACTGAATTTGCTTGGCATTTCTTAAGCTGAAGGAACTGAAGAACAAATTCAAGCTTTGAGTTGCAATACTTAAGAATGCTATGGGTAAATGGCACCCAAGTAGATATATGCATACCCATGTTTATC